>NC_089874.1:144540000-144852500 GCF_040182565.1 Anser cygnoides | reverse complement strand
GAGCATTTACAACATATTATTGTCAAGTTTTCCTTCTTTGGTAGGAAAGACTGTAGTTTTCCTTCTCTAAACCTTCTCTAAAAAGTAATGTGTAAAGCTCTGATTTTCTGGGTATTAAAATGTCTTTTTCATTTCTCTTTTAAATAAAATTTTTACTAGTTTCATGAAGTTTTCTATATTCTTACTGGAGAAATGCTACCAGAAATTACACCTGCAGAAGCCATTCAAAAAATTTTATTCAAGAGGAGGGCAACATCAAGGGGAATCAAGTGGTACCTCTGATAACGAACTCCTTTTCATACCACGTGTAAGTGTGAAAAGAGTGTGAGGAACTTCAGCCTGCAAGTTACATTCCTTCTCTGTAATTAGCTGATACTTTATTTGTAGACTTCAATATCCAAGACGAAAGCAAACTCAAATCAGATGCCTGTGAGCTGTACATTAAAATGAAGGTTTCAACACACAAGTATCGGAAGGCAGACATGGTATTCTTTATTCCAAGTCATCGCTACATTTTAATGCCTAAGAATATTATGCCAGCATCTCATTAAAAAAAAAAATTAAAAATACTGTTTTGTATCATATAACAAAAATAACAGATAAAGTTGTTAAGAAAATGTTTTGACGTAAGCGGTGTGAAGGCGTTTTAGGGAGTTGTATACCTTTCTATTTTAGTAGTTGTAATACATTGAGATTTTAAACATCGAAGCATTTGGGCACTGCATATATGGTAACAAGGGCCATGTAAATGTGTTCTGAGGGTGGCTGGCTTTGCCAGCAAGAACTAAAGATTCAGAACCTCTGAAGGTTGCTGCTGTGGGTTGGTGTGTGCTGCTGGTTTGTATTCAGCACCATGTTCCACTGAGAATTATTCAGCACTTCTTGCATCTGAAGTGGCAGGGTGGCAAGTGGAGAGCCGGTTGTCGTTCATTTCCTTGTTGGAAATCCAGAAACTTGCACAGCCAAAAGGGTGCTGCAACACTGTTCAGTGAGGTCCTCAGATGAAGAAACAGCTTCAGGACTGTGGAGCCCACAGAAGAATGAACTGCTTTGCGTGTGAGATGCAGCTCAAGTGTTCTCTGCCCCTCATCTTATGTGTACCTTGTTCTATGTATCTCTTGGTAAGTGAAAGCAATGAGTCTTGCTTGTTTTTGATATAAAGTAAGAAAAGCCTTTCAAATATAATTTTTTGGTGCTTTCAAGCCATTACATCTTGTACTAATGCAGTATCAGCAACTCTAAACACAAGCTAGGTATAAATGTGGATGCAGACAAAAATACCCATATTGTAGAGCTTTACCCCCAAGGAGTTCACAGTCCTTGCCAGGTTCACACTCTAGTTGTTGAGCACCATTTGCTGCCAGCACGTCAGGGAAGTTTCTCATGAACAGCTTTTATTGTAATATAAAAATAATGCAATCACTTCAAGAACTTTTCAAGGTGTTGAACTGTGTGGAACAAAAAATGCAAGAAAAGCAACACTTTGATATTTCTCAGCTATTTACCTATGACCCTGTCCATTCCTTTGTGTCATGTTAGTGGTGGTGGTTACATGACCACCATTTTGGGGGTATCGTTTTCTGGTTTGTTATATGACTTCACCATGACCTTGGATGAATGTGAGCTTGGGGGAAGCTACAGGGAGTGTGTAAGAATGGGAAAGGAAGGGCTGTTCCTTGCCAGTGCTGTCAGAAACAGCATCATGCTGTACCTTCATGCTAACTGGCAATGTAAGGACTAAAGCAAGAACTGCTGGAATTGTTGGAATCAGAAGAAAGCAAATGGAGAAAGTCAATGAAAAGCACTTGTGGGCACTTCTTTGCTGGCAGGATTTGACTTTCCTTGTTCCTTCTGTATCTGCCTTTGTGTACTTTCTTGTCATCTTTTTTATTTACAAACACCTGCCCCCTCATAGCAGAATAATGTAGCAAAGACTTCCAAAGCTAATGGGTAACAGCAGGTTATACGTATAAAGTACAGAGAACAGATGACTGCTGGTAAACTATATAGCACATGAGCTCCCTGCAGACACATACAAGCCCAGTAGCCTAAGAAAGGATGACACCTGGCAGCAGGAGCTGAGTTATGAAATTAATTCTTTAGCATATCTTAGCAGCAAGTTAACAGGCTATAAAATAACTTCCTTGCTTGTATAATGCACTCCTGATTGGATAAACTATAATTTAAATAAATGAAAATGCATATCTGCAAGCCTCCTAATGAATGTTTTCATTTTGTATGAGAATGAGCAATGCTTTACAGAAAGTAAAATCATCACTGAATTATAGCTGTCCGAAGATGCCTTAAGTTGTTGAAGTAGAGGATGGTTATGGTACCTCAGCAGCCTGAGCTAGGCGATAAGCTGCGCCTCAGCACCTTCCTCGATCCCACTCCAAACACATCTTCACAAGGAGGATGTTTGTTTCTTGCTCAATGTGTCCTTAAGTGATAACAGGGACATTTTAAATTGAGACTGTGTACGATTCCTTTTTCTCCTGTAAAAGAGTGATTCTGTGATTCTGTGAAGAGGAGGCTTTGTGGTGGCAGTACACTCTCCCATCCGCACTGTGCTAACAGTATGGACTAAAGTTCTGTGTCCACTGTGTCCCCAAATGTCTCTTTTTGTGAGAGTTTGCATTCATATGTTATGGCCACTGGATAAATTTGAACTTGAGTACCAGGTAAAATCACGATGCAGTATAAACATATTCCATAGCTTAAGGAATCTAAAAATGTGTATGAATTCGGCTGTGGTGTTGGCGCTTGTCTTCCTGGGGATAACTAGTTACCAAACCTGGTTATACTAAGGTGGCTACGAAGAGAAATTTTAGTGCTAACAACACGAAAGATTAAGCTTCTTTCAGTAGATTAACTTCTTGGTACAGTGAACACCCAGGGTATATGGAAGAATTTGGCATGGGATGCTTGTGAGAGCCTGTACTTGCATCTGTACAAGTGCGGAGAGGTGCTAGCCCTGCTGCTCTGCCCAGAGCAGGCTGGAAGCTGCGCTGCGGCAGCTTATAAGAGCTGGGGAAGTGCAGGTTATATTCCTCTAATCATGACCATAGGCAGCATACATGGAAGTTACTAGGACAACAATATTTTTATACCCATGTTGGGAACGCTTATTTGTTGTCCCTTGGTGAGCCAAGGTTACGGTATTTATGGAAAACTCATGCCACTTACTCAGTGTTTAGAGAAGTATCAACCTTGTGTTTAAGCTACAAGACTGGATGTGAGAGGATTAAGACTGTCTACATGGCTTTGACACAGATTTCTTGTTTAATCTCATAAAAAGGAAGCACAGAATCTTTGTGCCTGCACTTAAAATACCTCTTGAGTTTTGTGATGTTAATTAATTTAATTATTTCAGTATGTTTTCATTTCCTGGTACTCTGTAGGAACCACAGAAATGCTAGGTATTATTAGTTCAGAAGATATTTAATTTTTATTTATTTATTTATTTATGTGGGGTGAGAAGACTATTTTTACTGCTTTAAGGAGGGTTTTTCTTCCCGTGACACCAGATGGATATATTTTTTGAGTAAGAAAAAAGGTGATGATATTTACACACTAAGAGTTTATCCTGCATAAAACTACAGTTCATTCTTCTATCTTACAAAAACCTTGTAATGTATAATTTCCTTGTTGTGAAAACCTTTCTTCTAATGATTTTCGGAAAAGAACAAAGAATCTTTGTTTTCAATGGAGGACGTTTTGGTTATTGAGAATATATACAACAGTGAGTAACCTGTTTATTTCTTTTCTGCAGGTTTACTTTTGACCTAACTAGGGACTATTTGTTTAGTGTTATGCTTTTCTTACCTTATATTTAGGAAAAGGCTTATTTCAAGTAATTTCCTCTCCATTCCTCACTGCATACTGCCTGAAGGATTTGAAACTCGCTCAAGGCAGACAGCCTCCAAAGTTTTGAAAATATTTATTGGAAAGCATTAGTACCAAAAATATAGTTCAATATGTTGTATGATTTCAATATAAAGGGAGTGCTACAAGAATGAGAAATGTCAGACAATTTCCATGGGACTACAGAAGGTTCAAATCAAGTTAGGAAAAACAAGGACACTCATATATTTTGGCTTTCAACATGGTTAGGTATTAGTTTCTAGTACTAATTCGACCGGTGTTTTCAAAGAATATATAGTTTCAGTTCTGAGGACTATAATTACTCACACAGCTCAAAGGTAGTAATAATTTGCAGTGCCCCCACCCACCCACAAAGTAAACAGAATTCATGCGAGGTCAAGCACTTGTGATCGAGTTATTATTGGTATGTCCAACTATAGATTGAGGAACCTAATTCAGACAGACATGCCATTTCAAGTCATGTTTACATTGTGTAAAATGCCATAGGAGCATGTTGGATAAAGGTGCTTTATTTAATAGTAAGATGAAGGAATACCCCTGGTGTGAAATGAGCTTTCTATTTTGACTTCATGCAATCCTCTCCTCCCTCCCTCCCCACCAATATCTGACTGCATCTTGTTATATAATTTGTGACAATTTTGTCAAAAAGGACAGCTTGTGTTACTTGGAGGGCCTTCATGCCAATTCCAAAATGAAAAGCAACGCACACTGCCAGTAGAGCAATTGCCTTTGGGCTTATTGAATTTCTTTTTTCACTCCCACTCACCACCACAACCAACTCAGGAAAAAAAATATATCCTCAAAAAGGCTTGTTAGAAGTCAGCAGAACTGAATGCTGATAAAATGTTAAAAACGGAATTTCCTAGGGAAAAATAAAATTGTATTAAACATTATTTATAGCCTGATCTACGTGTACTGATTTATAGAGCTAGACTCAATGGGACTGTTTGACATATAGGCAGAAGAAGCCACAAAGAGGTACACATTGTGTTTAAACACATGGATTTCAGCAGCCCACCGTGTTCTCTGCACCTTTGCTTTCTCTACCAGAGTCTGAGTTTATCCTGTGGAGGGGGTCAGCACAGCCCTGTCTCTTTCACTCCATCCATATGTTATCTCTATATGTGTCAGGAAAGTAAATAGGATATTAAAAAGATATCTATAAATTGGCAGTATCCATCTATTTAACTAATGGTATCCATCAATTCGTGTAGATTGCATCAAAATTGCCAACTATACCACAGTGGGGAATCTAAGATGCTTTACTTAACCCACACAATTTTTTTCAGCTCTGTGATATACCTGAACCGATGAAATTTTATGGACTTGTATGAGTGAGTCATGAGGAAGGATGCAAAGGGAAGCCATGGGGGAAAGCCTCTGTTCCAGAGAAGAGTTTGAAAGGCATGTCTAAAGAAACAGGACACAGCAAGTGATGGAGAATCCTGGGGAAAGTACAAAGACAGCATGAAACAGCAGGAGGTGTATTATGGAGGAGAGAGATAAAGAAAGAATCTGTTAGATAAGAAAAATCAAAAAGTACTAGGCAATGGTAGGAGGAAATCAGAGCAGAGATGCATACACAATAAAAAGTTGTTAAAAAACTTGTTAATGGCCATGAGTATGCAGGAGAAGTGTTAAATCTGCACCAATTAAAGGGGGTTGTTGGCTAGTGGCACTGCAACATTTTTTCTAAATTTCTGTCTGCTTTAGTTGCAGGAATGGGGCTGTAAGAGATGGGCAAAACAGGATGGGAAAAGAGAGGATAAAATAGGCTCTAGTGTTTGTCTCTTAATTTTATCCGTTTTCTGTGTGTTGGCTCATTAAGAATCCCACCCGTCTTCCAAGAGAGAAACCAGTTTGGTTTCTCCTTGAAAAACTTTGTTTTCTCTCTAATGTAAGATAAGATATTTTAGACACACCATGCTGTTTGCATGGAAATATTACAGTTGAGGAGTTAAATGGCAGAAACAGCAATGGAATAATAAGCTTGAGGAAAGTAGTCTCTGGCAGCTGGTTGGAGGTTTTGGTTAGTAGCTGTAACAATCCAAAGGCTTCTAGTACCACAAGCTTCTTTCTTTCCTTTTTGGTTTATTTGTGATGAGAGAAGAATGACAGAAAAGGTCCAATTTTAAATTTCCAACATACTTGTATTTTTTTCTCTCGTGTTGGAAGGCTGATTTATTAAGTGACACCGAAGCAGGCTCACCGCTGGGGGAATGGCACACGACAGATCTCGCTATCAATCTGACAAAAGCTCCAAGCTAGAATTTGCATAGGAGCTCCTGTACAAAATGCCACAAATAAATAATATCATGTGGGGATGTCTGAGAGCAAGGAGTCACCAGAGTCCAAACCTCCCAGAGCTAGAGGAGCAGTCTGGCTGGGAGATCGATGGTTTGAACAAGGGAGAGAATACTTCTCATACTGGGGCAGCCTGCCAGGAACCATAAGAATCAGTTTATTATTGCTAGATTGATCTGAAATGAGGATAAAAAATTACAGAGTGTGGTTGTTCCAAGCACTATAGGTGGCTTGTTGTCCTCATGCTGTCAAATGGCCTGGGATATCAAACTAGAGATATAGCCGTCATTTTGGTCAGGATCTGCCAGCCCCAGAGCTGCCTTTCAGGATCCTTTCACTAGTGCCCTCTCACATATATCTGTTGAAATGTACTGAATGGAAAAGGCACAAAGTTCACTGAAGAATTAGGGTCTAAGCCTATTCTTTAGATGCACCTGACCTGCCCATAAAAATGTTATGAGACAGCTGTGTGGTCACCCCTGCATATACACGAAATGGAGGTGTAACCGTACCACGTGAGGGTGCACCCATACTAGCCTATATACACCTGATCTGGATACCAGTAGCAATGCAGATGCTACCTTTCAGGATTCAACAAAGATTAAGTATCTACATAAGGTCCCAGTGTCCTTGGCAGTTCGTACAGCCCACGGTGAAGCCCACACAGCTAGATCATACAATGTTTGGGTTGGAAGGGACCTTAAGGATCACCTAGTTCTAGCCCCCAAAGATCTTCTCGGCCGTCTGCCTGCCAGGTGATGCTTGCAGTGCTGATTTAATCTCCGTGTTGAAAACACCTGCCATAACCCCCCAGACTATACCAGTGTAAGGATTGCCCAGTAAGTATCAAAAAGTTGGGTTATGCCAAGGCTGCTGCAGCAGTATTGTCCTAGCCACACTGTACATTCCTGAAATTTTCTGTCTGGCTTTGAAGTGAACAGTGTAGCTAACTATACTTTTACATCTGGTGTCAAGTATATGAGAGATTTACTGCACATTTTACTTGGATCCTCTAAGACTGAGAGTATGGCGTTTTCTTCATTTAAATTTTTTTTTTTAACCACAGCTCTGTTGATAAAGAAAGC
The DNA here is from genome assembly GCF_040182565.1 of Anser cygnoides. Classification (NCBI taxonomy): domain Eukaryota; kingdom Metazoa; phylum Chordata; class Aves; order Anseriformes; family Anatidae; genus Anser; species Anser cygnoides. The sequence continues at coordinate 144,845,226 of NC_089874.1, read as the reverse complement.
AGAAGGGAGAAATGTGTTAGTATATTATGTTGTATGTGTTAGTTTAGCAGGCAGAAATGTGTAAGAACAGTCAGTGTTCAATCGGCTTTCTTCAGCCAGCCAGTGGGATTACACTGATTTGGGAATCTCGTTGATAACCATTACGCCATTCGTCACCAGCAGTGTCCCCATGTGATACCATAGGAAAAATTAGTGATCAAAACCCCTACTTTCACTTCCAGGTGCCTAAATCTAAAAATTAAATCTGTGAAACCTTTCACGGCTGCAATCTAACCTTTGAGACTCCTGAACTTCCCACGTGGCTGAATTCCCAACTTCATGCGTGCAGGCAAAGCTTTCCAAGAGCTCACAGCGTGACCTGCGTGCACGCAGCGTCCAGCCTGCACCGTGGGTACTCCAAGAGCATAGCCCTCAGATCTGGCCAAGCAGGAAAACAAAAACAGACGAAGAAAGGTATGTCTGCTGTATAGTCTGGGCAAATGCCTGAGACACTCAGCTGCAGGCAGAAGTCCACCTTTTGCTGATTTGGAACAAGGATTTGAACAGAAATATCTCGCCTCTCAGGAAAGCATCAAAGTGGCTTTTCCTTTTTCTGTTTTTAGGCCTCCTAAGTGACTTTTTTTTTTTTTTTTTAAGCAGTTCTGCTCCAGCATATTTTAGTCATTCCCTTACAATCAATGTTTAAGTGCTTTACTCAAAGTGAAACAACTATCTCTAAGAAAAAGACAAACTATTAATCTACAAGCCAGTAACCCAAATACAAATACTTTTTTTATACCTTGAGTACAAAACAGTACAGTTCATGGAAATGTTCTGGTTTAGCCAAAACTCTCCACCAGGGTAAACACAATGACAAAGTGGATGTTTTTGATTGAGAAATATCAGTTAGTGATGTAGGACTAGGAGGTGTTTTGAGCAAATTTGCCAACGAGACCAAACTTGGAAGAGTTGTAGACTCGGCTGGGGGTGGAGAGGCCTTGCAGAGAGATCTGGACAGATTGGAGAGCTGGGCGATCATCAACCACATGAAGTTTAACAAAAGCAAGTGCCGGGTCCTGCACCTGGGACGGGGCAACCCTGGCTATACGTACAGACTGGGCCACGAGACACTGGAGAGCAGCCCCGCAGAGAGGGTTGTGGGGGTTGTGGTTGACAGCAAGTTGAATATGAGCCAGCAGTGTGCCCTGGCAGCCAGGAGGGCCAACCGTATCCTGGGATGCATCAAGCACGGCATTGCTAGTCGGTCAAGGGAAGTGATTGTCCCGCTCTACTCTGCGCTGGTGCGGCCTCACCTCGTGCACTGTGTGCAGTTCTGGGCACCACAGTACAAAAAGGATGTAAAGCTGTTGGAGAGTGTCTAGAGGAGGGCCATGAAGATGGTGAAGGGCCCAGAGGGAAAGACATATGAGGAGTGGCTGAGGTCATTTGGCCTGTTCAGCCTGGAGAAGAGGAGGCTGAGGGGAGACCTCATCACAGTCTACAACTTCCTCGCAAGGGGGAGTGGAGGGGCAGGCGCTGACCTATTGTCTGTAATCACCAGTGATAGGACCCGTGGGAATGGTGTTAAACTGAGGCAGGGGAGGTTTAGGCTGGACATCAGGAAGAGGTTGTTCACCGAGAGGGTGGTCGCACACTGGAACAGGCTCCCCAGTGAAGTAGTCACTGCACCAAGCCTGTCTGAATTTAAGAAGCATTTGGACTGTGCACTTAGTCACATGGTCTAAACTTTTGGGTAGACCTGTGCGGTGCCAGGAGTTGGACTTGATGATCCTTATGGGTCCCTTCCAACTCAGGATATTCTATGATTCTATGATTCTATATTGGAGACTTCTGAGATATCCATGAAGAGATTCATTCTTAGTATGTATAGCTGTGCTAATGGAGGACTTCAGATAGTTGGCTGGAAGGGTAGCTTTGTTCTAGTGCTTGTTCAAATAATTTATGCAGTATTGCAGGATTTTGCTTATGTCCACAGTCTCAGCCTGGACATGTACAACATATATAGTTATATATTTTACTAAAATGATTAAGTTACTTTCATTAACTGCTATGGCATATTTTATCTGCTATGGTACTGCATGCTTTTATGAAAACTCTGCTTCTTGAGTATCTTGCTGGAAGACTGAAAAAGCAAATCATAAAAATGACTCAACTTCTCAGTCAATATTACATTTGCATTACAGTATCAAATGCAAGAGCAAAAACAGTTGTAGACCATTTGGGATTTAATTAGGCGTGCTGCAGCTACATCAGCCAGATTCCTGACTCGGTACAGGCAAACGCTACCAAGGTAGATGCTATGTTCATGATGACTTATCAGCCTGCCTGATGAGGTTGTCCATAACCAGGCTCAGATTTTTTGTCCTTGGGCTTCCTAATTGCCATCAGGCCTGTGCCAATCTCATTTGGCCTTTCTATGCCAGCTCAGAAGAACCACCATTCATTTCCCTAATTTGAGAGAGAGATGGGCTTACAGAAGTGAGCTGGGAGAAGGGCCACAAAGTTTATTGAGGACTGTCTTTCATATGAGGAGGGGCTGAGAGAAATGGGACCGTTTAGCCTGCAGAAAGGAGGTCTCAGAGGATTATTATCAAAGTGTATAAACAAATACTTGATGAGAAGGAGGTGGTCAAACACTAGCACAGCTTGCCCAGAGAGGTCTTGGAGTCTCCATCCATAGAACTATTCAAAACCTGACTGCTCAGGGTCCTGGGCATCCCACTCTGGGTGTCCCTGCTTGAGCAAGGGGTTGGACTAGATGGCCCCCAGAAGTCCCTGCCAGCCTCAGCCATTCCATGATTCTGTGATAATCATATTTGTATTTGAGAAAGCTGAATGGAAATGTGCCAGTACCAAACAGCTCAATATACCCATTCTTAAAAAGCAGGACAGCTATGCCAGAGCTGAAGTCAGCCCCCAGCCCAGGGCCACAGAGCTTGCTATGAGTTCATTCTCCAAGGTTCCTATGGTATGCCCCCTCTTGTCTTGGAGGGAGGTCCGAGATGTCTACCAGCACAAGGGCAATAGCTGGGAAAGTCCAAAATAAATTGGTCCCTACCCAACAACTTCAATATCAGTGTGGCTGGGATCTGACATGGGTCTGGCCAAGGCTGAGTTCTGATGGAAGAAAGTTTAAGGACCCTGATGGGTCCTCTGGAGACAGGAATGTCCTGCTCCTGTTCTGAACATCTGAGCCATACCCTGGGCATGAACAGGAGTAGAGGGTATTGCTAATATTGTCACTGGTGAGAAAGATGATTTGCTGCTCTCCCACCTGATAAGCTTAGGATTAGCTCTTCAGAAGTTTCTCTCTCTTTCTGCAACCCTCTTTAATTATGGCTGGTTTTACAGTCGTGAGTTGAGGGTTTGCTTTCTTTTGGCAGGTGATGGGTACACTGCTGCTGGCTGGGCCCTAGCTCCTGCTTGTGTCCCCCCTGGAGACAGCACCATTTGCTTTTCTCTGTGACTCTTCCAAACAGTGAGCAAGCAGTTTGGGTAAAGCAGCACAGGCTTGCTTGACAAAACATTGTGACTCAGTCAGCCTGGTCTTAGACCTCTTCCATGTCCATTGCTTTTGCTCCAGGTTGGTCACATCCCAGCAGCTGGTGTCAAACTTGAGAATTCAAATGCAGTCACAGACACAGCAAACATTGCTTATTGCAAAAGGAGAGCATGGAAAAACTTATCTAGCTAGACTGATTTGTGTGCTGTGCCCTGCCCTTCTATTCCATCCATTCCCTGCAGATGATCATAATTTAATCATCAAGCATCTGACAAGACATCTGTGGTTATAAATGAGAATTTTAACCTGAGGTAGCAAGCCAGTGCTCACCTAACATTTCACAGAACAGTAGACTCCTTGGCTGACCCAGCAAGCAGTTGCCATATCAAATAAATGATACCAGATAAGCAGATACCAATACAAAACCTATTGGTCTGGTGTTTTTTAAAAGTCTTGAAACAGTAGGTAGCTGCAAGCCAGCATAGCAGAGATCTCTGCTCTCTTTATTGGAACCTAAAAGCCTTCCCTTATCTGTTGCATGGACCGCTGCTCAGGAAACTGCTGAAGAAGTCTTGGTGGAGCTGTCTGAGTGACCTGGTGATTGAGGGTTCCGGGGAGGCAGCACAGGGTCCCTTCTGATCTCCAAAGAGCCGCCGTAAGGGAGACACTGCCCCAGCCAGCCAAGACCTTTGGAAAGCACAGGCAACATGTGTCCTTACTGTCAGCCACACTGTCAAAGAACAGATCAAATCTGACAATTTTATTATAAAACAAGGCCGGGGAACTCATGTCTTTTTTCTGTGTGATAAATTACCCAGGGAGGGAGAGCAGGGTACTCAGACTTGTCCTTGTCCTTTGAGTCCACATCCACTTCTCCTGCCTCCTGGGGGCTGGTAGCCTGATGTTTTTTCCTCACTGAAGGCTAGCAATAGATGTGTTGCTTCTTTCAGTCACAGCAACTTCATCATTATTGACCACAGAGAGAGTATTTGTGGTCTGACTGCTCCAAAGCAGATGTAAAGGAGGCTCCAAGCAACCCCTTCTGAAATGGTTTTGCATGCTGCACTGAGGAAGGTAGAGCTTACATCCCCCCGCCTGCCTTCCCTACTGCTGTACATTCAGGCCTGGAGGTTTACATTTTCCTCAGATGCATTTTGCAAGTGGACCGTTCCAAGATATTTTCTCAGAATGTGTCCAAAAAAAGCACACTGAAAAGACTAGGGTGATAGAGTGAAAACAACAATACACATTTTGTGCTTGTTTTGCATTTGGGCTTTGAGAATGCTGCTGTGAGAGATCTCCGCCTTTCGCATTTGCTGGTTTGAGGCAGAGGCAAAACTCCAAAACTCTGCTACTAAAATATCCTTGAAATCAATCTAAAGGTTGCTTCTGAGGTCACAGCCTTCAGGGTGAGGATCAAGCTTAAAACAGTTTTAATTTTATTGTTGCTATTTCAGTTTTGGATTTAGGTGCATCAGTTCAGGTGAAATTTAGTTGTAGACATTCAGATATGTTCCTCTTGAACTAAGGTTCTTCAGGGGTTTAGCCCCTAGTTTCTATTTCACACATATGCAAGGTATAAGATATAAAGTGTTCCATATTTTCCTACTATTAAAAAAAGAAATCGTAAGATTTCTGATACCTAAAAAAGATAGTGACAACGCTAAGTGGACAGCAATTGCTCAAGATGAATTCACTTTTAAAATCCATTGCCTGAAACTGTCCCAGCCACATCTCTCTGCATCTCCCATGCTGGGCAGATAAAATATGGATTTTGATACCGCAACGACTGCTTACTGTGCAAGATGCTGTTCCACAGAAGGGCTAAACAGTGGGGGGTGGACTTGGGCCCAGTGTTATTATTAGTTGTGTTCACCAAGCCAGCTATCAGTCAGAAAATATTCAGCTGCCAGCTGTGGGCCAAACCAGGGCTGGGGTGAAGGAAGGTTTGGGAGTGTCATGAGGGCATTGCAGATGATCAGTAGCTGTTTTTAGACTAAGCCATGTGATTTGTTATATTCCCTTTGTTAATTGTCATGCTGCCTGAAAACCCAAACCTTGTGCTTTATCCAGGGAAAGAAGCTGACATTAAACATGGAAATCAACACTGAGTTCCATCTGTCCCAAAAAAATCCATTAAAGAGGTGATAAAACTTCAGTGTTGAGTTCAGAGAAAACAAAGTGAAATATCTCTGTTTGGCATGGCCTCACTTACTCTCCTGCATTAAAGGGCTCTGTGAAGAAAAAAAAGGACAATCCGAAGGAAAGTAGAAATTAATTGTGGACATCGTCTACTAGATTACCACATGTATTATTCTGCCAGTGCAGGACTGAGTCCTTTAATACTTCTTTAAGCTTTTCAGTCCCTAGGGAGCATGATCTCTGGGCTCTCTGCTGATCAGCAGAAGATAGTCACGGTTAAAGTCTAAAGCTACTTACGTACTGTGGTTCCTGCTTTTGGTTCCGGCAGTCCTCTTCTCAGCCCTTGGGGGACTGTAGAAATGGCAGACATCACAGTTCCTCCACCCCATCTTATAATATCATTTTACTCTGAAGAAAGATGACCTTAAAATTGCACCTTTTTCCTCTCATGGTTTAGCTTTGTCTAACTGTAAGGACAGAAATGGGTCAAATGGTTGTTCCAAAGGAAAGGTGTGATTTGCCTTTCCAAAACTTGTAATGGAGCAAAAGCTGGCACTCAGTTCCCGTAGTCATTAACAGAGTATAGAGTCTAAACAAAACAGGATTCCAATGTGGTTTGTGCACTTTTTAAATTAAAAGTAGTATTTTGTGGCTCTCAAGTTCTGAAAATACTTCCTTGGGTACATCTGTGGAATTTCTCTGACAAAAATGAATGTAAGCTCTTTTCTTGCCTTTTCACTGGAAACCTTCATTTCTGTATGTAGATATTTGTCCCAACAGCGTGTCATGGGCTGGCATCCTGAGCGCAATAAGATCTTACATCTGTATCCCATTAATGTCACCACTGGTGTGACACATTGGCTCCTCTGCTGTAGGGTTGTCTACTGATCCAGGCTTTCTTTTCAGCTAGGCTAAAGAAGATGACAGTGTTTCAGAGAGGATGTTAATGAGTTCTCTTTTAATTTGTTTCCCTCAGCTTTGTTTGTTAAATAAATAAGACAAGGGGTAGTCAGTGAGGTGGCAGTGGAAAAGTATAATATTCTACAGATTATACAAATATCTTGAACATACGCTTTTATATTAATGTAGGCAACTTTACTTCTGAAACTCACTGCAGATAAACTACATAAATTGTTAGGATTTTATCTAGGGATTCTTAAGTGTCCAAATTTCTTCTTAAACTCCCTTCTTTATTATCATTTGGCAGAAATGCATCTTCTATATTCCAACAAATATTGCAATCACTTTATTGCTAAACAGATATGCTGGAGAAAGCATGTGCTTAACATCACAATATTTAGCACTTAACATTTGTTAACATTAAATAGTAAAGGTCTCTAAGTTGTACTGGAAGACGTCTCCAAAACCAGTTACTAAATTAGAAGGCTATTCAGATGAGCTGTTGAATACAAAATATGTCTATGCTGAACAACGCCTCTGTTACAAGAAAATAATCTGCAAAATGACATTTTCACAGCCACGTATTATCAGTGCTCATGATTCTAACAGTTCTGTTTCTATTGGTATTCAATCATCCTTGCTCCTTTTTTCTTCTCTTAACAAGAGAAACAGAAAACACAAGGTAGGTGTCTCATATATAGGGCTAGTCTCGAGGATGTCATTTAAAAATGACATGGAGGGAGACAAAGAAACGGAGGAAGTGAAAAGTAGAAATAAAACGAAAACATTTTAAAAAAATATCCCTGTGATATATATATATAAATATAAATAAATATATAAATTAATACATAAACGATTATATAAATATACAGATGAAGATGGGGTGCACAGAGAAGGGCCAAGGGGCAGTGTTTACAGCTTGTGCTGGATACATGGAAATGGTTTTTCACCATGAGGGTGGACAAGTCCTGGAAGAGGTCACCCAGAAAAGCTGTGGAATCTTCATTCTTGAAAATCTTTAAAACTCAGCTGGACAAGGTCTTCAGCAACCTGACCTAACTCTGACGTCAGCTCTGCTTTGAGCAAGAGGTTAGACTTGATGGTCTTCCAAGATCCCTTCCAAATGGGGTTACTCGGTGATCCTGTGTGGGTGTGTTTGTATATGTACGAGACAGAAAACAGTGATCATGTGAAGCGTGGGGGCAGAAGATGTAACATCTACGTAAAAGTATGCAAAAGAATATGTAAAAAATAGTTCATTTTTCATCTTTTTATTCCACAGGTCTTTGTGAAACCATTTTTGAGGCCACATTAGAGCAAATTTAAACTCATATATGCATGTTGCAAACCTCAACTCTACAAGTTAGGGTTTGATGAATTGTATCCCAAAACAGAAAGTCTGACAGGCTTCGTATATACATTAATTTTTTAGTCAGTTTCTGATCTATATGCTGGCAAACTGAAAGCACCATTCTCCAAATGGAGTGGATTATCGGCAGCTGCAGAGCTGGAATTTGAACTCTCACCTTAAAAATGCGATATCCACACACGAGCAAATTGGAGCATGCACTCTCCAAGAGAAATATGGTGTCCACAGCTGGCAGACAGGAACTGGTTGTCTTGTGCCAGTCCAAATTGGGAGAGGAGGATACACATCATTTAGAGCATATTTTTCTTATTACTTTTTGTGTTTCTTTTTTATTTATTTTTATTTTATTTTATTTTTTAACAGATGTAACTTGAAATTAAACTCAAGAGAGCTATTAAAGTTATTTTAGAGATGTTACCTCTTCTTTCCATTTGCTTCACTGAACCCTTAATGAAAACATACAGCTTTAATGATTTTGTTCTTGCTCAGGCAAAGTGCTTATGGATACTGCTGGAAGTTTTGCATGAGGGAAGCCTGCACAATCAGGTCAAAAACTGTGAAGTTTAGTGGTGGTTTAGAGGGGTTAGAGACTCAGCAGGGTGACAATCTTTGATCTCTTACTCAATATGGAAGAGAATTTAGGTAGATTTCCTTCTAGTAACAGTCTCTTAATATCTATGGTCTTCCTTCGTAAGGCATTGGGTATTTTTGCTGAGACCCAACATTTTTTAAAAATGAAAATAGTTTTCCACATAGTCTATTGTAATCTCCATGGCCTGACAGAAGAATTTGGGATGGTTTTGCTTCACTGGCTTTACACAAAATAAATAAATAAATAAAAGATCATTGCAGCTTAAAATTAAAAATAGATTGCTTGGAGTCCTTCCCCTTGCTTCAGACCCAAGAGACAGCTTTATGAGTGTTTGTTTCTTTGCGTACTGTGGATGTTGTAGAGAAAACAGGTGGCCACATACAGCTTGAAGGGAAGCTTTGTGGGTGTCTGGAGGGTGCATGGGACAGAATTCTCACCCTATTTTTGGAACTCATGTTTTTTCTAACATTGGCAGGGACCTTGGGAGGTCCCTAGTGCAACCTCCTGCCAGGCTGGGTCAGCAGAGTTCAGAGCAGGTTGCTCAAAGCCTTGTCCAAAGAGAGTGATTCCACATCTTCTCTGGGCAAACCTCTTCCAGTGCTTATTTGTCCTCACAGGGAAATTTCTTTCCCGTCATGTTCCCAGTGCAAACCCCTCCTGTTTCATTGCATTACCACTGTCTCCCATTCTTCTGCCTGGCACCTCCATAAGGGGTTCATCTGCCCTGTAACCTCCTTGTAGGTATGGGAAGGAGCCACAAGGTCTCCCCAATCCTGTCTCTTCTCCAGTCCAAACAAGCCTGGCTCCCTCAGTGTTTCCTCACAGGGCAGTGCTCCAGCCCCAGACATGTTGGTGGTTCTCCCAGGGCTGTGCTCTGTTTTCAGGAGGCTTCAAACTGGTCACAATATTCTGGCATAATTATTTATTACTTCAGATCACATTTTGAAGAATTTGTGAATTAGGTGTATTTTAAGAATTTAAAGGAGGAAAAGATTGACTTGAAAATATAGAGTTGGAAGCTGGGTTGTATGTAATTATTTCGTTTTGAACTCTAGATATAAAGCTGTTCAGGATCACTCATTTCTTTCACTGAAAAAATACTTCTCTACTGCAGCATAAAGCTACATAGACATTCATATTACTGCGCATACTCTGGTCTTGGGACAGATTGTGACTTAACTGTGGAAGAGCTGAGTCTCCCAGGCATAGCAATATGGAGCAATATAGGAAGATTTGTTAAATAAACTTCGGTATTGTTCATTTTAAGATCTCTCTCTGCTATGTGATTAAGTTAGGATACTTACAGATCACATCCTATGGAGCCCTGTAAAGAATGGATAGGTTCAATTACTCCGTATTGCAAAAGCAGCAACGCTTTGACTTTAATACAGCCAAAATGTAGAAGGTAAAATCTTTTACAGTCAGTGAACCCCTGTGGAACACAACACATGCAACTGAATTTTCAGTGAACAGGGCTCCAGTTCTATAAAATAATGAGTTCAGGACAGTGTATAATGAATCATCTCAGCACTGTTCAAGTGCATTAATCTGGTTGCTGAGACTTCTGAATAACCTATCTAAAATACACCCCTCTCTAGCTATCCACACAGCTGAAGCTGTTGCCCAGACTCTCATCTGGTATTTCAATTATCGCCACATCATCTTCTCGGGCCTTGAATAATGTATTCTTTCTATGATGATGTCCATCAAACACACTACTGCTCAGATCATTTTCCCAGTTCCTCACTTTGACAAAGACTCCCCCTAGAAGGCGGTGTGCAGTACACATTAATAACCTAATGTTGTGAGATGACACACACAATTCAATGCCTATAGTGAGTTCTTCTCTGCTGATTTCAATGGGACTACAGACAGACACAAAGGTCCTACAGAATCCATCACAGCACCTTTCCTTCCCCTGCTCTTTAACCTCTCAAGTCACCTCTTTTCCCTCTTACAATCAACATACTCTAGGCTCTGCAGACTCTAATTTGACTTCTGAGCTACTGACATCATTATTTCCAAAACCTTTAATGACTTTTTTCTTATTCCAATCTGTTACCATTATTCTTCCTGATTTATCGACCATCATAGCTAGCTAGCCATGTGTTTGAATTTTTGTCCTGCACTAGCTCTGTGGTTCCTCTTGTTCTTCTCAGCCTTGTTTTCATGTTATCATTCCTTCAGAACCTCACCCAAAGATGATCATCTGGTGATCCTCGTCCACCTTCCAGATGCCCAACAGGGTTGAATAGTCTCTTCAAGATATTTATTTTTTCCTCCTTCAACCCTCTATCTCTGGGTAGTCTTCTACTGAAAACACAAATTCAGATATCACCTCCATAGTGGTGACTAACTGAGGTGTACTTTTTCTGTCTCTTCCTACTGAAGCCATTATTTAGGCCTGTCTCAAATGATCATGCAGATATCAAAAATAAAGCTCTAAGAGACTTTTCTGGTACCTTTAAACATGACATCTGTGAACAACATTGCTGTCTCATTTGAAAGGTGTGGAGTATTATGGTCATCATCTCAGACTTACCTGTAGTTTTGACAACTAAGCTATAGCCAGTCTATACCCAGAAAGAAGATTCTTTCTATGCAGCCTATTTTAAAACATGGATTTTCCATCCATCATTATGTCAAAATTATCACCAAAATATTTATTGTTAAATATTTTTTTTCAACATTGTATTCTGTGAATTTAAATCTAATTTTAGCCTGCTGTCTAGAATTTTTTCTTGGACATTAACTTTGATTGTAATGTTCTTTTCCTTGCATACTTCCACTGATTCTTCCTTGTAAGAGGAAGCATTAGCTGCTTGACTTCTCTTCAAAAGCACTTCCTGCCTATCATATCTTGAGCAACAGTGAGAGTTTACCATTTTATCTCCATCTCCATTTGATCCAGGATGCAGGCCTCCATCACCCAAATTCTGGATCTTTCGAACAAGTCCTTTCATACAGTCTCCTTAACAGCCCATTAAGCTTGTACAGAGTTCTTGAGAAGTATTAAAATTGTATATACATGATAATTATATACTTTTAAATTCATCATCGTTTTGATTCCTACTGAAGTCTCGAAAATGCCACTAGTGCTGAGCTGCCTGCCCATCACAGACCAACAGTGTCTCGCTGTCTGCAGATGTTCCCCGTCAGCTGTCTTGCCATAAATCACAGAATCACAGAATCATCTAGGTTGGAAGAGACCTCCAAGATCACCCAGTCCAACCTCTGACCTAACACTAACAAGCCCTCCACTAAACCATATCACTGAGCTCTACAGCTAAACCCGTCAGGGGCTGCCGGGATGCATTTCCTGTGGGAAGGCTGCCAGTCACATGTGAAAGCTCTGGATGCAGGACACGGTGGCCCAGGAAATGGCCCAGAAAAATGACTGGGTGCATTTCGGGAGGGACAAATAGATGTAGGCTGGAAAAATCGTGTCCCAAAGGGTGGATCATGTTAAGAAGTCTCAAGGAAGGAGTCATGCCCTCTGTTTACATGGCATGATAGGACGCTAGCCCATGGCAAGTGCTGCCAGGTTTTACAAGGGTTTCTGGGGGTTCTCTAGCTTGCCTGGCTCAAGATGTTGGTGTTGAAAGCCCCACCAGCTCCTGAACCACTGATTTCAGGCTTCCTCCAGAGTTGGCTCCCACCTGGGCTACTGCATGCAGGAAAAACTGAGCGCTGAGGCACTCCTAGGCTTGAAGGTACTTCGGTACTTAATCTGAAGATACTTTGCTCAGAGGTATTTCTTCTCCAGGTCTGGGAGACCTCCAAAGGCCAGGCTAGAGAAGGGTGACAGGCTGTTCTACCTTAAGAACTGTGGAGATGGCTGAGACCTGCTTCCCCTGAAAGCCTGTACTACACTTGGAGAGATCTCAGTCTTCATTGTCAGCAGGGAACCTGTCTATATACTTTAATATATTTCTGACATATCCAGGTGTGGAGCTGTTTGGAGATCAGTTCCTGGAGGTCTCTCTGAGGTGTAATTAGCACCTCTGTTTGATTTCCGCCTCCTCTTGCAGTCTGGCATACCTCTGCCTTGTGTTGCATCTCAGGAGGATCTGTGGGGTGGTGCTATGCGTTCTATTTGTGCATCACAAAATGCTAACAACGCGCCCTAAGGATACTGTTAGTGCAAAAAGTCTCAGTCTCAGCCTGTGGCATACAAAACGTCACATGAAGCTAGGCTGGGTATGTGGACTACACAACCTGGTTGCCAGTAAATATCCTCCTCTAAAATAAATTATGGCCTCTGTTGCAACAAGTTGTATATGTATATATGTGCGTGTATATATATATCTGTCAGAAAGTTTCACTGTGTAAGTAGGCTGGAGAAAACAAAGACCACAAACCACATGTATACAAGCTTTATTTTTTGCACTCTTTCCCTCAGCATCCACTCCAAGTCCACTTGGAGACCACTGCGACTGAGCCAGAATGTGACCTTGACTGACCCAGTTCTGAGGTTTGTGTTAATTAGCGGAAAGGTCCCGTCCCTGCCGTGCTTAGGTTGTAACAGCACTGATGGGCATGAGGTGCCCTGTGTGGGTGCAAAGTGGGACCTCGTACACTGAACCCCCCAGCGACTGTTATGATAAATACGGATTTATCATCAGAAGCTATTATTCTGCACTGTGATATGACTTTTAAAAGCCTTCACATTTCATGCTAGCAGTTGCACAAGTATAGCACTGCTCCTGTGCCACAGGTAGGTGTAAAGCAGGACAGCCCATGGCTTACAGCACTGCCCAAGAATGTGGGAAGCCCAGGATCACATTTTGACTCTGCCACACACCTGCCTTTAGGTTTCAGGCAAGTAATTCAGCCTCTTTGTAACTCACTCTTCTGCTGCTGAGTACCAATGCTTCTCTGCGTTAGAGGAATATTATGCTGCTAAATGCAGTCTCAGGACAGTATGGCAAACACCATACAGCCAAACGTCATCTCTCTGTGGTCAGGTTGTCCAGGCCACAGATGAAAAGCCAGCGTGGGTCTAACGGGATTTATTAGCTCAGGCACACTGCCACGTGAATGCAGTTGCGCTGCTGCTCTGGAAAGAGTACATCTGCTTTTGTGAGCCCCTGGCTGGCTGCGTCCTGAGGCAGCTCAGGGATTTCAGCACCACGTTCCCAGAACCAGAAGTGTCGGGTGGAGGGGAAAAGAGACCCCCAGCACAGAGCCAGCCCAGGGTGTGCAGGAGCTGGCTTGGTGCTGGCCGTGCCAGGGCCTCGCTGCCTCCCCACCTTGTGCACCTGCTCCCCGTCACCCCACGTCCCGTGGGGTTCGTGGGGCAACCCCAACAGGTCCAGCTCCACAGCTGAGGAGCCGCGGGCTGTCGGTACCCGGGGTGCTGTGGGGGAGCAGAGAAATCAACATGTCCCAAATGTGGGGTCAGTTCAGACGATGCTATGAGGAGTTAAGAGACCCTCGTGGATCGGAGCTAAACGCATCTGGAACCTCCTGGGTACTTCGCACTTCATCCTCACTTGTCTGTTGGGTTCCTGCTTACCAGGGAAACAGAGTGCTTTGCCAAGTAGAGATATGGCTAGAAACCGCTAGAAATCACTCACAAAACTTATACTTCAGGACTTTAAGGGCGATTTTCCCGGGATAATGAAAGTGGCGCTTCAAAGAAGAGGCTTGGGAAGTTGTGAGATTGTAGGATAGTTGTAGGAACCCGGCAGAAAAGAAAAAAAAAAAAAAAGAAGGGAAAATAAACGTCTCAAGATCTTAAAACCAGGGATGAAAGAAGGAAACAGATTTAATTACCACACACTGCGGGAAGGAAAAAAGGGGGAAAAAGGGGGAGAGAAGCGAGCGGGACGAGGTTTCCCAAAGCAGCTCAGGGGAAGGACAGGGCGGCGTTGCGGGGAGCGGGAGCGAGCGGCGGGGCCGGGAGCAGCCGGCGGGGGGGCTCGGGCAGGGCTGGGCGGGCGCTGGGGGCCCCCGGGGCTGCGGAGGGCGGGGGCGCGGCGCCGGGCGGCGCTAGGGCCGGGCGGCGGAGCGGCGGGGCGGCATGGCTGGGAGCACAGCACCACCTACGTCCCGCGCATCCCCGCCGAGCCCGCACGGCCCCGCTGCCCGCGCCGCCGCGGCCGCCCCCCGGCATAAAAGGGGCGGCCGGGGGGGGGACGCGCACCGGCGGCCCGGTTTGCCGCCGAGAGGAGAGGATAAAGAGAGGAAGGTGGGGTGTTTTGTGTTGTAGATTTTTAAATTTTTTATTTTATTTTTATTTTATTTTTTCTTTATTTTTGGAGGGGGGACACAGCGCTTGCATGTGGTCCGGAGCTGTCGCCCCGTCGGGGCTCCTCCGGCCCGACGGGGCGAGCTGGCGGCGGGGCCGCCGGGGGAAGGTAGGGGTGTAGGGGAGGTAGGGGAGTAGGGGATAGGGGAGGCGGCTTCGCCCCGCCGTGCCCGAGACCTGGGCGAGTGTGGGCGGGGTGCGCCCCCGCGCCGGGATAAATAGCGCCTTGCCTCGCCTGACAGCCCGGCCCCGGGGCGCACCGGGGAGCCGGGAGGGAGCGAGGGGAAAAAAAAAAAAAAAAAAAAAAGGAAAAAAGTTAGGGGGCTCTCTGGGACTCCGCTCCCGCCCGGACCTGGCTTTTTATTTGCTATTTATTATTATTATTATTTTTATTTTTTCCCCCACGGGGAGAAACAGAGGAGGGGGAGGACGAGGGAAGCCCCGAGCCCAGCTTTTCCCCGCTCTCTCCCCGCAGCGCCGGGGCGATGCTGGAAGCCGCCGGGAGGTCGCAGCGTGTGGGAAGGGGGGCGAGAGGCGAGTGAGCCCCCGCCGGGCCCCGCGGCAGCCGCCGAGCTCCGGCGCCCCCTCCCCGGCCGCCCGCAGCCCCGCACCGGCCCCCGCCGCCCCTCGCCGCCGGAGGAAGGGAGGGAGGGAGGCTGCCCAGCCCAGCGGCCCAGGATGCAGTTTCGCCTCTTCTCCTTTGCCCTGCTCATCCTCAACTGCATGGATTACGGCCACTGCCAAGCCAGCCGCTGGAGACGCAGCAAGAGAGGTGAGCGGGGGCTCCCGCCGGAGGCACCCCGGGCAGGTGAGCCCGGCCCCCGGGGGGCGGTGAAATTGGGGGGGGTGACACCGTGCTGGGGACCCCGAGCCCCGGCGGGGACCGCCGCTGCCAGCGCCGTCGGGCTAGGTGCCCTTCCCGGGGGGGCGGCGAGCCCTCACCCCGAGCAGCGCCCCCAAGAAGCCGTCGGGGGTCTCCCCAGGGGGCTGCAGTGTCCCCGGTGTGCTCCCGGACACCGCTCAGGACGCCCCCCCCGGTCCCTCTTCGCGCACCCTGAGGGAACCCCGTGGGGCGCAGGGCTTAAGGGGGGGTCGTGGTCGCGCAGGGGGCTTGGGCTGAGGGGGAGCCCCGGGAGGGGTCCTGAGCCCCCGGGGTGCGGGTCCCGGCGGCTCGGGCGAGATGCTGGAGCCAGGCTTGCCGGAGTTGAGCGGGCGGAGCGGTGAGATGTGCCAGTACAGCACCCGTGTGGACAAAAAGGTTACTGCAGCTCTGCCCCAGCTGTCAGGGCTATCGGGGGCTCCCGTTTGATTTTTTTTATTTTTTTTTTTTTTTGGGGGTAGTGGTGGTTGAATTTCAGTGTACAATGTTTTTATCATCTGCATGTTCCGAATTATTTTGTTGCCCCTTTTCCTGTGCTTTTCTGGGCCGTGTCTCCCCCCCGTTTCTAAAGTTAACTGGAAATCAGGTGGCTCCACTGCCAAGAAACTGGGATTTCTCGTCAAATTGTGCTAAAGCCTTCCTTGGAAGGGGAGGGAGCTGACATCTTCAATGTTAAGCCGGTACAAAACTTGCAAAAGGAAAATAGTTTGCACTTTCATGCATGTGTAAGCTTCAGAGTGGGTACAAATGCAATTGCAAAGCAATTTGGTTTTGATGGGTTTTCAACAGATGGTTTCCAGAATTTAATTTTTGTGTGTGTGGCTAAAACGATAGCAGTCCTTTAAAGTGACCAGGCTATCTGTGCTAACAAAGGGGATACTGTGTCTTTAATTAAATGTGGAACTACTTAGAGTGCTGGCTAGACAGCGGAGGGTGATAGTGGTATTTCTGCTTTACAACAGAGCTTAAGGATTGCATTGTGGGAGTACTGAAATGAATAGACATCTAACTTGAGTTGTGTGAATTGTCCTCCTGCAAAAACTTAAGCTGGTTTTAATTGATCTCATGTTCACTGATTGATCTTAGACCAATTGTTGTGCTTGTTGAACAACTGGCTTTTCCAAAGGAGATTGATTAGGTTTTAGTTTAGTTATTGGATAAATAACATCGGTATTGACAGTTGACTTACTGGCACTGTTTTGTGCTGTCACCTTAGGGTTTTGCTTCGTGCTTTGAAGAATGCAGTCTTTTCCAGTTAATAAGCCTAAAGAAGTAAGCACAGCCAGTTTTAAGTACTGAAAGCAAAATCTAAGAATGTATTCAAAACTGTAATAGACATTTGCCATGACACATGCAGTCTGAAGTAATGCTTTCGTACAGGACTCAAAATTCCAATAATTTCACAATTTTTCCATATCCCATCTGCAAATAATCAGGCATTCACTGTGGGGTACTGGCAGTTAAAATTTCTCTGGCATTCTGTTTTGTCTGTTACATGATCTCAGATGCTCCATAATATCATTTTCTTAATGAAATAAAATTTTTGGCATAGATTGAGTCTCCTGTGCGGTAGAAATCGATTGCATTCAGTCTGGAATCATGGCAAATATCATGTGTAGCTGACTTTTTTTTTCTTTTTTGAAAAGTAGCTAAATTGCGTACCATAAACTTTAAGTATATATATGCCTGTGTTGGTGTGTCTGTGGAATACTCTAGTAAACAAGAATTTAGTAAATCTGAGTGGACGTTTCCAGACCTCTGTATACCCTTCTGCTTTCAACCCTTTCCCAAACCAAGGCATGCAACACTGCAGTAAAGGGGAACAAAAAAATCTGTGCTTAGAATGTGGATCCTACCTGGCATTGACTTTTGCTTTGTTAGTCAATGCCACGATCTTAAAAGTTACTCTTTAATTGCATCACGATCAACAGATTCTGCTAGCTCCACTGCTTGACTTAGTTACTTCTGCAGCTCATTTAAAATACTGCTTTGCCTCGTGCACTCAGACCAGAGCCCGTACTTCCCTCAAATCACTCTAGCAAGTTCTCCCTTTGGAAGTCTCCATCCTAAGAAGGTGATTACTGTCGCTTGCCTTTCTTTTAGAAGCTATTCTAAAATATACTTAAGGGTTTTACAGCATAAAGGTCAGTAGTCCAATTTCACAGCTAGCTTATTTAATATCAGAGCACCTCCTTTCCCTTTCTTGTTTAATTGTATAACTTGATTTCTCACTTCTTTTAGATACCTATTCACTTGCTCACTTCAATGAAAAATTTAATCTCTTCTTTGGATTTCTCCTTCTCTTTAGCAATCAGTATAAGATGAACAACTTCATATCTGAGCACTTCACTGAATATCATGTATGAGAGACCAAGCATGATTTTCCTCCTCTTTGAGAAGTGAGGAGAACAACTTTCCCAAACGTGAGATCCAAATGGTAGTATGTAGAAATGAAAACTATCAGCCTGGTTTACCAGGAGGAGCAATGGGTTTCTGCAAAAGCATCAGCTGAAAAGAATATAGATTTCATTGTAAACAACCACCAAAAATTAGTTGCTAAAAGAATTCTCTGACAAATAAACAAACAAAAAGTCAATGTAATAGCAGTGCCGGCATTGACACGAAGACTTTGTATTACAGAGAGACTTTCTGGAGTTGATGAGACCACTGCTGGAATAGCAAGGAGATATGAAGGGGACACATTCACATGGGGATATTGGAATTTTTTTGCAGATCTTGGATATAAGTAAAGCTGTGAGTGTAGGAATTTTGTCTCTCTATTTAGTTCATAAGAGTTCATATTCAAGGAGTGTGATAGAGGTTACCATAAATACTCATCCTCTGGATGTTCTCACACTGTGTTGGGTATACATGAAGAAAGGGAATACATCTGTGGCAATGTGTGAATGGTAAATAACAATTGTGATGGCAAAATATCTGCAGGCAGAAATAGGAAAGCCTGGGAAGGGAAGCTTCCTCAAGTGTCAGTGGCTCAATATAGCTCTTTCTAGGGTGCTCATAGGATTACATGCATATGTGGAGGAATATAGTTGCTGGAATCAAAATTATGCGGATTAAATCTGTATCACAACAATGTAAGATGGATATCTTGACCACACAGCAGTAATTAATCTGTTACATGGATTTTCAGCTAGAGGAAAGCTTATTTAGATATAGGGGATGTAGCTTTCCTAATAATATGCTTACCTGAGAAGCAGGTAATCTCGGAGCCCTTCTCAGCTATGTGGGAAAGATTGAGGATTTGATTATCAGGAAAAAAGAACCTGTGCTGGAAATACTTGATTAAGGTAAATACTACATCTACTTTTACAAGAATTTTACTAACTCCAAAGAGCAATGTACTACCTTAAACAACAAAAAATCATATAATAAAGAACATCTTTTAATTGTCCAACAGTATCCAAACATCTTATCTGATCTAACCTCTTCCCTTTGAAGTTGAAACGTGCTACATTTGGAGGACATTGAATTTTTTGTCTGTAGGTCAAGGATTAAAATCCTACTATGAAGCTGTACTTTGAACTGTTTTCCTCAGGTTGTACATTAAATACTCGTAACAATTTGTAAAAGACATGTTAACACTTTCTGGAGAGATTCCCCAGGTACCTGTGAGCATTACTAAAGCTCTAGAGGGTAGTTTCTACCCCTTACTACTTAGGATATTTAGTTAAGAAACATTTATGTACACATCCTACTACTACGCCGGTAAGAATATGCTTACACCGAAACTGTTGAAAAGTCAAGCTGTAAAATTTTCGGCTGTGTATTCTCTCTTGTTTGGTAAGTCTGAGGAAGCTTCTTGAACTTCAGCAAAAGCGAGAACTTCTGTGTAAATGAAGGAATAACGAACTAGCTAACAATGCACCGTGCTGAAGTGGATTGTGCAGATTTGCAGAAGGGATGCTCAAAATGCCAAGAGTGGGATTCAGCTTGAAAGTGGACACCTAAGTTCAGGTGCTTGATCCAGTTGCCTGAAGTAGAATTCTAGTGCTGTCTGTGATATTTAAGATGCCCTTTTGGGCCTGGCAAGTTTGACAGATGATGTACGTGACCTTCTGGAGCAACAACTGGAGACCAGGCAGGATAGCTGTGGAGCAGGTCACATGCATCTAACACCCTGAGGTGTCTTGAGGATTTTTATGGTGGGTGCTGAAAATGGGGAGCACATAGCATAATACTGATTTATGTATAATTTTCCTTTTCTGTATGCATCCTTTTGGCTTCTATTACAGGTCACTTGGAGTGAGGATATTGGGCTAGATGGGTGTCTGGTCAGACATAATAAGTGTATGCTTTTATTCTTTTGTATTAAAACCTGTAGGAAGATTTTCAAAGTGCTCGTCAGTGTGATGAAGGACATATTTATCTGCTTGATAGACTTGGTTTGACTGGGTGGCTTCCAATTTTTGGGAGCATGTTTCCTATGGCTTAACTGAAACCTGTTGCTAGAGCAGGTCAAAATGCATGACAAATACCAGAAGTGAGGGTGTTTAATAATTAGGGAAGCTAAGGTGATAAAAATAATAATACTGTTTCCCACTTAAATGTATCAGCTACAGTATACAGGGCTGTGTAATTAATATGATAAAGCATACTAGCATGGAGCTGTTTTATATAAGTTGCTTTCATTGAATGACATGATGTTATTTTAAAAACAGAATGTGGAAGAGGTGTTCAGTATCAAAACTGAAGGCATAAAGAAAGAGAATGGTCTTTAAACATTTTGTTTGTTTGTTTTGTTTCATTTTCTTTCTCTTCCTACTTCTGCCAAAAGTCTGAATATCCCATGGAGGTCTGCATTTCATTTCTGCTCATCTAGGTATTTTTCTTTTTCCAAAACCAAAAAAAAAAACAACCCCCCCACCCCCCCCACACACAAAAAAAACCCCTTAGCTATGTAAGTTGATTTGTTTTCATAGATTAGAGGGCACTGTCTAGTCAAACCTGCAGATCATCACAGGTTGCGTATTTTTCCCAGTGGACTGTACATCAAAGTCAGAAACTTATAGGTGAGTCATAACATCCCTTTCCAAAAATGCATCCTTGATTATAAACTGTGGGGGTGGAATTCACATGACTACACATTATTATCTGCAACAGGAATGTCTACGTTTCCGTTTAGAACTGATGGAGTGTTAGTCAGTGGGGCCTATGGAGCTTTTAGTACAATTTAGTTCACCCTATGGTAGATGTCTGCCTTTGATCAGATAAAGCATACCTCAAACTCAATAAAATTTAAATAAGATGACCATTTTCCCCTATCTGTAATTGACGTGTAATTCAGATATGTATTATTGGCCTCTGAGGGAAGCTGAAATCAACACCGAATGAGAGGAGATGCACCACATCCAACCTTCTGACCTTTCTTATTAAAATTACATGTTGGTGCAGCTCTGTTAAAGTTAACAGATATAGTTCCTGAAGAATTTATTTTGTATTAGATATCTACTTGATTTTTAGATATATAATACTAAATTAAATCACTTTTTTCCTCACATATGCCCTCTCTTTTAACCTCAAAGATTTGTTCAAGCACAGTTGGAGAACCTTCTGGTATTTGTCTAGACTCCAAGTATTTGCTAATCCTTTTCTTAGTGAAAAGCATGACTTCATATATGTTGGCTATTGATAATGCACAAGTGTAACAGCTTGATCCTTTCATCACGGGCTGCTTTAGACACCAAAATTAGGTGCTGCCATGCTGTGTATACTCATTGTCTGTGTAGTGTTTGTTTAGCAGATGCAATACTTTGGAAAGCATTATTTGGGTACTGCAAAGTCACTTTATGCATGTGCAGTGAATCTATTGCTTTCTGGGCAGTGGTGTTGGTTTTAAAGCCTGTTAAATGTCCTCCCAAAGAATTGTAGGTGTAGTGTGTGGAAAAGGGGTTGTGAAGAGAATCCAACTATAATAAATTTGGATGCTGACCAATGCACCTTACTAAGTGATGTGTCAAGTGGATCCTGCTTCTGAGCACCATCGGACAGATGTGGAGTTTGGGTTGTACAGCTACTGCTCCTGTCTACACAATGGCTTTGTCCGGGCAGCTCCATGCATTAAGACCATTTTTTGACCAGGGTTTATTTTTTTAACCTATTAAACTTCATATATCTGTGGGCAGTAAGATAACTTGTGGGCCTGAATTGAGAAAAGTGATGCAGCTATGTTTCTCTGATTCAGCTGTCGCATGGTTTAAAATGAGGTGAACAATCCTGTCCATTTTCACTAACACTTCTCCAAAACTCTGAGGAGAAGTGAAGTTGAAACAGATCAGGGTGGTGGCCTCTCCTGTGTGTGCTCCCCAAAAGGCAGATAACGGTGCAGCTGGGTGTCAAACACAAGAGAGGCAAGAGCGAGAGTCTGATAGACAGAGAATTTAATGCCACCTTTCCAATATAGTTTCTTCATGGAGATGGGGAAGGGGGAATTACAAGAAATTGATGTTTGTATATCTTGTATGTCAAAAGTACTTAGTTGAAATGAAGGTTGATATTCTGAGCAGGGGGTGGAGGCAACCACTGTAACTCATCATGTGAGGGAGTATCACAGTACTTCTTACTGTAGATTTTCTGACATCTTGTGCAACTAGAAGGATTTGGGAACTTAATTGTATGTCTTTAATTTTGGATTGCCCCATCTCAGCACCTTGATTTCAAAGACATGCACACCTCTGAGCTTCACCTATCAAACTGTGGTCCATGAAGCAGATGTTAGCATTTTATGTACATGTATACATCATCCTTATATTAGTACTTAAATACTCTTGAAGACAATGCTAGAATGAATCTATGTGGCTTTGTGCTACTTTATTTTGGTGGAATTCCTTGTTGTTTAAATGACGAGTTGTCACTTCACATTTCATTTTGTGCAGTAGCATGGGAAAGATATTGGTGATTAAATTTCCTGGCCTTTCCTCTTGAACTTGAGTGTACAAACTGTAAGGAGTGAAAGAATGTAAAGAAAGGAATAAAATAGTAGTATGGGCAAAAAAGTGATTTTTCTTAAGATATCTTAAGTACCCTGATTATGTAATCACAAAGAAAAGGGAGGTTTTTAAGATTCCATTTGTCAAGACGTGGTGAACAGTACAAAAATGTTCATGATTTCTACTTCACTATAACAGGAGAAGCTTGTGAAACATCTTTTGATAGCATGCAGTTTGGTATCCAGTAATTAAGCATGGCATCCATTAATTAATCAGTTACGTATTTCTTTTTGAAATACTGATTTCAGTAGAGCCAAGTACTTGATGTATCTGTGAAACTTTGTCCTTTTATAAGCAAATGGAATTTAAGCTATCCACTCCTGTTGTTGTTGTTGTTTTGTTTTTCTGGGATGGTGTTTGTCTGGTAAGGAAAGTGTGATTAATTACAGCCAATATTTAGAACAGGCATGCAATTACGTAATTACATTTAAGAATAAACGCTGTTAATATAAACACTATTTGAAGAGGGCACCAGCAAATATCATATATGGTTAATATAGATTCAAAGTGCTCTAAAAGTCTGTCTAGTAAAATTTTACTGTGTTTAAATAATATTTTTTGCTCTCTAGGGTTTTTAAAATGTAAACTTAAAAATAATCCAGAGTTTCACTGTTACTAGTCTCAAATTTACCTTGCAGAAACTTTTATTTTTTTGGCGAAACATCAAGATTTTCTTCACCTTGAGGAAAAACAGACACAAACATAGATGTAGTGAGACAGAGTAAGAGACCTAAAAGATAAATAGTTTGGGGAATGTAAGCTTCTAGGTGTCATCTAAAATGTATTTATTTTGTTTAAATCACTGAGAGGTTGCTACTAACTCCCAAGTAGGCTGCAGCAATGAATACCTGTACCTGTGTGTATACTGGGAAAAACTTGTACAGATATACACTGCAGAGGGACAACAGCTTTTGTGATAGAGAATTGCAGTGGTGCAACAAAGTATAAACTTCCTGATCCAGATAATTTTTTTATTTTTTTTTCCTGAGTTGAAATGCTGGCTCAAATATGTTACAGACAAGTATATACTCTGCACTAATGCATGGTCTCTTCAGCCGTATGGTTGCCACCTTTGAAATACCAAAAAAAAAAACAAACCCAAACCCAAACCAGCCACATCAGACAAATGGCTGTTGTGCATGCACAGATTAATCTGCACATGTATAGCAGTGCTGACAACAGCCAGCGTGTCCGTTCTGAAATTTGCTGGGCAGGCTGGAAACCACTGAAACAGCAACTATGCTTAGCAAAGATAGGCATTACCGACCTGCTCATTTCTTTTTTCAATTGCTGCAAAATTTTTGATAGATATGTTTTTATTATAAACCCTCTGACTTTCCTGTTGAATCTACTGGCAATCATGTAGCTAACACTCTTTTGAATGGGAATTAAAGTTTAATCATCTTTCACATTATCTATAATGAGATAGCATTTAAGGATCCCAGCTACGGTGGGGCTGTGTAGTGCTAGTATTACTTAGACAACAGCCAAGAAAGAAACCCTGAACTGAAGTCACCAGAGGAGAATCTGGGCTGGATTTTCCCCCACTAGCAGAAGTGTTCTTTGGCCTTTCATGACAGCTAGTTCAGATCTGGTCTATGTCTCATTTTACGCAGTGCATGCTAATAAATGATGGGCATGGACGCAGTTTTGACTCCGCAAAAGTAACTGTAACTCAGCAGGAGCACTATAATGCCTCCAAGATGCCTTAGGTTGTGCTTACAACATGAGACAGCAGCTTCTTGTTTCAGTTTGTTTAAAGTTATTGCCTGTTATTGCAAAATAATTAAAAATGGCCTCTGTGTTGGGATGCTTCACTCTTGCAAGAGATGTAAAAGCAAATAATGTTTCACGGGGTGTTGGATTATTTATCTAGCCTCATGGAATTACATGTTCTAATACCTTCATCAGGAGCATTCTTGGGAGGTGGTTTCACCTCTAAATTTGGCCTTCTGTCTTCTCCAAAACAGTCAGTCTTTTCTCCCCTACTTTGCTGAACTGCCACTTGTGAGGAAAGTTAACGTGAGGAGGGATGGCACCTTTTGTAGTAAGGTGATTGTGTGTCTGCGCTCTGGTCATCTGCTCCTGGGGCAACAGCTGATGGTGGGAGAGACCTTCATGTTAGATAGGCTCCTGGGCCATCCAAGTGTACATGGCCTAGATGCTTCTCTCTCGTGGTGGCTTTAAGATGTTCAGCAAGTACTGATTGCAAATGGACAGGTCATGTGGAGCATGCCTGGGTTGTATGCCTGGTGTGGTACAGCACGGGGAAGCCTGCCATGCTGGTACGTGGGTACATGTCGGATCCCAGAGGCATTGCTTTCATTGTCAGTCTGTCCACGTGAAAAAATTTTGGTTAACACATGTATGCATCAAAGACAGTGGCAACAAAATAAATTTCTGTTTTATGCAAATGCAAAGCAGTGTTTCGGTATGAAAAAATTAATGTTATGGCAGTATGGGAGTTAGTAATTTAAATGTACTTTTAATTTAAAGGTGCTTCTGAAGAGGTGTTTGGGTTCCAGCTGTATTTCTCACAGCAGCAGTGCTGTATGCAGGACTGCAGTAACTTCACTGATGCTGACGTGATGTGACAGTGGTCACGGTTTCTTTTTTAAGCTAATAAAACCACAGAATAACTGCTCATCGTAACTCTTATTCAGTCTCAGATATTGCTGGACTTCACTGTTGGCCTTCAAATTTTGTTTGAGGAATTACATTTTAGGAAATATTTGCAATTGGAAAGTTGCAAAGTAAAACGAGAAAAATTACAAACACTTTTGTAGTGTTGAAAGTAGCCATTTTTTTTCTAAATGGTTACCTATAGTGTTTTCTATACTTATTCAAGTTTACTGTGTTCATTTTGTGTTTTCTACAACAATTGTTATTCTAAAAAAAAAATAAAATATTAACTGCTTCAATGCAATTTTTGTGTTGTGAAACTGAGAAGAATCATGCAAAAGCTTTACATAAACATAACCTGTAGGCTACATAAAATCTTTACATAAACATAACCTAGTGTTACATGGTGTGCACGTCTACTGCTGTAAAGATTTGTAGTACTAAAATATATACAACTCCAAAGGGTCTCTCACTACAGGAGAGACATGGACATAGTGGAGAAAGTTCAACACAGAGCCACAAAGATGATCACATAACCACAGAATATCCTGAGTTGGAAGGGACCCACAAGGATCACCAAGTCCAACTCCTGGTTCCACACAGAAACACCCCAAAATCAGCCTATGTGTCCAAGAGCGTTGTCCAAACACTTCTTGAACTTCAGCAGGCTCGCTGCTGTCACCACTGTGGGCTGTGGGGTCTTCTCCTTGGAGCCCTTCAGAAGCTGCCTGGATGTGGTGCTGGGCACCCTGCTCTGGGTGTCCCTGCTTGGGCACGGGTGGCACCAGGTGGCCTCCAGAGGGCCTGGCCAGCCTCAGCCTTCCTGGGATTCTGGGAAGGGTAGTTTGGTTTGGTAATGTCTTAGGTACCTAGCTTGTCCCTTTTCGGGGACAAGAAGGAGAGAAGAAACATGGAGAGCCTGTGCCCTTTAGGAATCCCTGAGATACATGCACTAAATCCTGTGCAGTAATAACCCTAAATGTGTTAAGAGTACCGAGCAACCTAGAGGAACTTCCTCATATTCAGTGGTGACACAGGAGTTCCTAGTTCTGTCTCAGCAAGACTCCTCGGCCAGCAGAAGTCTTTAAATAGTACCTGTTCCATCTCTGACTTCCCTTCTCTTACCTATGTTAAAAGAAGAAAAACAAACAAACAAACAAAAAAAACCAAACTGCTATTGGTGCACAGGGGAAGTGAAATGTAGGAGGCAAAATAAAAAAGAAGATGAAAACCTTGCTTTACCTAGGTAATTTGGATCATTTAAAGCTACCAAGTAACATAAAAATCAGGTTTTCCATCACGTTAATTTTACATCATGGGAGTTCCTTGTTACCCATTTTTTTTCTTTTCAGATGAATATTTTTCCAAATACCAGAGAGTGGCTTGCGAGTGAAATAATTAGGATACTAGAACTAACTCTGCTCTCACACATTTTCTTATAAGTCTGTGGATAATGCCAAACTGACTCTGGTGTAGTGAACACTACTGAAGTGGTGCTTGCTCTGGTGAATATTGCACTCCCGTACGATAGTACTGTCAGATCCTACAGAAAGACTGAAAGTCAGGCATTTCTCTTATTTTAGAGCTGTAGTTCACTTTTCTAATGCTCTATCTGAGAACTCAAACTCTTTTTCATTCCTTTTTGTTCTTTCCATCAGCCTCCTGGAAAAAGTCTTGCTGTTTCCAACTTTTAGTTTTTGTAACATTAGCAGTGGCATAAATACATGTAGAGTTTTTCAGTTTTTGGAAAAGGGTTGAAATGTGACTCTATTAAACCCGAATCTGAAGACAGACTTGGTTTCGTATTGTTTTCTCTTAATAGCTTTCCAAGCAGCCGCTAAGTGAAACTACTGCATATTGAGCCTGGTGTAATATGAGGCTCATTGGGTAAAATAACATTAGTCTGTGCTACTTAAACACACTCTGGAAGGCTTAAGGAGGAGAGGAAGGAAAATATTTGAAGAGATCAACTGGGATGTGGTCGAATACAAGTAATGTCACCTGAGAAGGATTAGAATTTGCCAAAGCTTGACCTGAACGAAGACCTCCATTTAGGGCTTGTGTTCCTACCAGATGAGCTGCAGTAGTTTTTCCATGCATGGCTTTCTACCAGCAATCATATAGTGAAAAAGCCCAGTGATTTACTTGGCTTCTGTGTCTTAGTGGCAGAAAACTTAAAAAAAAAAAAAAAAAAAAAAAAAAAGAATCCCAGTTTAACATTCCTTCTCCTTATTAGTGGCAGCTGGCTTTTTCTAATTACTAAAGTCTTAACATTTTTTCATCTGCATTCTGTTGCTTTTATCCCCATTGGGAGCTCACTGTAAGCACTCTAGCTGATAAACAGCTACACATCATTCATATCCGTAGATGGAGAGAGCTGCAAAAAAAAAAAAAAGTGTATCGCACCTCAAAATCCAACAGAAGACTCAGTGGAGTGGTTTGTCGCACAGGGGTATTTTTATCTATTATGATCTGTTTTTTTGGTAATGAGGGGTCAGCCAACTCAGTAGCCTCATACTCTTAATAACACGCCTGCTATGATGATCTCCTTAAAATCACTTTTTATTCTGTTTTGTGTTTTGGAGGTGCTTACAACACTTTCCCATGCACCTCTCTGAAGTGAGGAGTATCTCTTAGAGGTGTAATACCAAGTTCTGTGGTTATAAAGGCCTGAGTTCCTCTATAAGGTAAAAGACAGGTAAAAGGAGGACTGGAGATGCTTAGTGCCTCTGAAAAAGCAAATCACAATGAACAGGAAGAGGGCTAGAAGAAAACAAAATGGTAGCTCCCACATCATGTGACGAGATGGATGTTCACCACCACAGGCCATTATAGACATTCCTGCCAAGTCTTGGAGATCTGGCCATTGCAGGGTAACATGGGAAATCCTTTTATATGGAAATCAAAACAATTTACGCTTATAAAAATTATAGATCTTCACAGGAACTATTTTATCTTATGCTTTTAGGTTTAGAGTCGAGTATGACAGGTCAGGAGTAAGGATATGCATTTGCCTTTACCAACAAGAAGTTTCTTACACCTCTCTCTGAACCATTATTCACTGCTGCTGGAGCGAGTAGTGCTTTTGCTCAGTATATCAATTTCCATGTAAAATTTTAATTACAAAGTTCCTCTTTTCATAGAAAAGCAAGATACATCAAATGGTATTTGATTCTAGATTTTTGTGAGGTTCAGCATAATATGTGCCTTTCAGGACTTGATTTTTCTTAAAAAATACCTTAAGTCACAGTTAAGCCTAGCAGAAATGTAATGAGAAAAGGCACACGGTGAAATGCAGTGCTGTGGAGGAATAACATGTCTCTCAAGAGGCTTGTATTGGAATGATTTAATGTCAGAACCATTTAGTATTATCCTCCTTTCTCATTTATGTCTCTCACTGCTAACTTCTGAAACTTTGGCTAAGCATTACCCGTTTTGTTTAGCCACAAACATCGTTGACTTGTTTTTCATCATTGCTTGTTACTGTGTTAATTAATTTCTTGATTTTTGTCATTCATGCTTAGTTTGTAACAGAAACAGTATCTGCTCTTTCCATGTAGTAACCGTGTAAAGATCTCCATGATATTCTACTTTATGGAATAATTTCACTGTTTTGTTTATGTATGTTTAGCCAAGGAGAAATCTGATTAGCTGAATGTTTGATAGTATTCAAATACATCCTTGAGCTTTGCATTTTGTGTTTGATGTTCCATTTTATAGCTTTACTTAAATGCTCTGCAGGGATTGTGGTTTAGTGGTGAGAGCATGAAATTCGAATCCAAGGTGCCTGGTTCTCTTACCAACAGAGCTGGTCAGTATGTCTTAAACGTCAGATTCTTCTATCCCACCACCCCCATAATGGAATTTTTTTCATGCATGTCTGCAAAGAGTTTTTTTTCTCCTCTCTCTTCCCTTTTTCCCCTATGTAAATAAATGTGGAGCATTCACAGCTTAAACAGGAACTGCAAGTCTTTGTTTCGTTTCTGTGCCTCAGTTGCTCTGTTGCATAGGGTAGTGTTTTATCACACCGCATTTTAAATTGTATCAGTGATTTGCATTACTAAGAGGTCCTAGAGTGTTAATCTCTAGGCATGTATACAGTTATTATGAAGGATAATAAGCACATAAATGAGTTTCCTGCCTCCTCAGGTTCACTGACTGAGCAAACATCTGCATGTAGAACATTGCATCCATGCCAATGATCTAAGAGATTTAGAAAGGGTTTGTTCTGGCTGATGTGAAGTCTTCTGCATTCTCATGAAAAGATGTGTCCAGAAGTGTTTAAATGTGTTTTTATCCTGACACATTTTACTAATTTTTCAGATGCAAAGGATGGAACTCTTCATATGCAAGTAGTTATTTGCAGTAGACTGACTTAATTGCAGTGTGAACAATTTATATATGCATAAAACCGGAATTACGTCTTATTTCATATCTAAATAAGATAATTATGTTATTAAGATTTTGAAATGACAAAAGACTTGAGACACCTCAGACTTCAGCCATGAAGATATTATCAAAGAGGCCTGCATTTAGAGATACTTAGCTGAACACCTTACTGATTTTTACTGTAACTTATCTGAAAATGGAAACAGTTTTAAAAGCTTAAGGCATTCTCAAAATTAAGAAATGTGTATTTCTTACATTAAGAATAGAAAATGTATATAGTGTATTTGTCTTTACCTCCTCAGAGCTGCCAGTGTCTTTCCTTTAATTCTTGAGTCCCTTATTATTCACATTAGAAACTTCATCTATGTAATGTGAACCAAGTAGCTTTCAGCTTTTTATAAACATCTTACTTGCCTGTTTTTAAGACTGTATTTGCATTTCCACAGAATTACAAAAAAAAAAAAGAGTAGCCCCTTGCCAAACAGTAATTTCAGTTTCTGCTTTAAATGTCATGAATGCTAAGCATGCAGAGTACACAGGTAAACTTAATACATTTTTATTTTTTCTCTTTTTTAATGAGGAAATTCAGATTTGGATTAATTACAAAAAAAAAAAAAGCTTCTATGCCCATAAAGTGACAATCTTCCTGGATGAGACCCATCTTGCTGTGATTTGAGTGGATATGAAATACAGAAGCTACTTTTTTTTTTTTTTTTAATGCTACTTCTGCAAGATGAGGAGATAAAGCTATATATATCTAAACAGCAAATGAACTACATCTGTTCCAGTTCAAGATTTCAAAGTCTGGTCCATCATCTTTGTTTGGTATCTCAAACTCTGATACCTTGGTTTGACAACAGGGAGAATGACAGAAGATTTGGAGGATGTTTTGAATGTGCTAAGTACAAGCAGGATGTAAAGCACAGTGCTGTTGGGATCAAATTAAAGTGAGATCCTGCAGTAAGCTGTGTATTTTTGTAGTGTGGGAATAGTGAGAGTTTGAGATGTCTTCTTCCATACATCTTTCTAAAACTTGGATACGTTCATATATGGTAATGTATATATATTTCCAGAGTTATAACTTTCAAATCTGGGGTTTCTCCACTGTGATTAATGACACCTATTCTGCTCTCTTACCTTCCTCCTTTTTAAATAGATGGCTTTTCTACTCCTCCTTTCAGCATCTTTGGCATAATTTTTATCATTTATTCTTCTTTCATGAACCATCACACAGTTGTTCATGGAGAAAGCTTCCAAAGAACATATTGTATAAAAAACACTAAAAGCAGAAAATAAATAAAGAATATAGAATACTAAGGATCAGACCTTCCAAGTTATAAACATCAGAACAAAATAGCAGAATATAGGTAGGAACAGAACTAGATAATATAGTTGAATTTACTTCTTTTAGGAGATGTGCAGAGTCTGCATGATGGTTAAAACATGGCCCTTGGACTTTAAAGCAGGGTAGTTTCATTTGTTTAAACTGGTCAGTAGGTTCTTCAAGGCAAAGACACAGGAAGAATTCTGACCCTGCTAAAGCTGTGGCACATCCTCCATTGACCTTGGTGGAATGAGGATATCACCACTGGTTCACTTGTGATGTGACTGTTGGTTAAGATATGTCTGTGAACAAACTTTACTTAGGCAGTGATTTGCATGGTTTCTACTATGACTGTTCCTTTGCTTGTTTGCACAGTACTTTCCATATCTTGTGTAGATTATGATGAGTCTTTAGGTATCTCAGAAGTAGCTGAGGTGAACTAGAAGACAAGTTGTTTTCAGTACTGAGCCAAACTCGTTCCTAATGCTCAATGAAAATAAGAGAATAGGATTTCCTTCAGGTTTCTGAATTTTATTTACTCAGCATAGTTTTAGCATGTAAAATATTATGGGCATGAATGAGATTTAGTAAAACTCTCTTTTGTTAGCATTGTTTCAGATTTGACAATAAACAAGTTGTGCCCTGTCCAGCCTCTCAGGAGATAGCTGCTTCTTATTTTATTAGAACAATTTGGCTCCTGACGTGAACTGTAGGGCCATTAATCCTGTCATATAGTGAATAGGATTGGAAAAATACAGGATGTAAATATGTTCTTCATTATGCATTTTAATACCAACCAGATATATAGAGCGCATTCTAGAACATGGTAGTCAGAGTGTACTAAGCAACTAGCAAATTGTTGACAAGGCTCATCTGCTATTGGTTTATTTTGGGGTTAGGAGCAAAAAGCATTAAGAAATCTCAACCGTTTCACATTATGTCTTGATGCCTATCACATCTTGCTGGACATAGCTTTAATAGATAGGACCAGTGGCTTTATTGCCTTCAGCTAAATATTCATTGAATGCAGAATCGAGGCAACGTAAAGAATGTGAAGAGTTCTCCAGTAAGTCTTACAAAAGAAAAAGACTCCTCAGTAATGAGAATAGCTACGTTTGACAGAGGGAATAATTAATATACATATAAATTCCACTCAAAGAAACAGTAAATCCAAGCTCCTCTATTTTACTGTGATCTTCTAATTTTGGACTAGTTATTCTTCCCAAGTTTAACATGAGAATTTCTCACTTCATTTAAGAAGTAGGAGAGAATAAATTCCTATTGATCCCATAGCATCCGATACATGAGTCTTAGAGTCATGATCGTAATGGTCTCAACAGCCTTACGTTAAGTCAATTAGTAAGTGTTATTCAGTTGGAAAATGGACTGCAGCAACCTCTACAATGAACTGGTTATAGAAATGTGCTACAAGAAATGTGGTCTTTAAAATATCACTTGGCTTTTTAATTTAGATTTGAAAAAAAAATGGGTTAACAACCTGAGATATTGGTACCTTACATATACTGTTTTAATTGTGTGTTTGAGATCAATTAATATCAATTGACATGAAGTCCCACGTAAAGTGTTTTCAGTCCATACTTCCTCCAAACATTGGTTGGCTTCCAAACTGGAAAGTATACTCTAGCTAATGGCCTGTATACTTTTAATCTGTAGCTCATCTGTGAGAAGCGTGCATGTGGAAAGGAAGCTTGAAGGCCTTTGAACACAGTTTTCATTTTTCCATACAATGTTTTCCTCTTGGATTGGCAGTAACACTGTCAAGGTGCTAGACTTCTGCTTTAAATTGGTGAAGGGCAAAATATTGATCAAGGGCCTTTATTATAGGTGACATTTCAAAAGTTTTACTGCAGAGTTTCATTTTGTTTATACTGAAAGCTCTCTTTTTTAATAAAGCTTCCCTTTCTGTCATATGGAGTTTGTCCTTAAGATCTTTCAGTATATTGGCTTCCAGGATAGAGATGGTATTTTGGGAAGATGATAAATGATCCAGTGGATTTGGTGGAGGAAAATAGGGATGTTTTCCAGCGTGTGTGTGGGGAGGCTAGGCAGAGAAATAGTGGTGCGGGGGGTAACGACACACTAAACCGAAACTTTTTCATAAGAAGCGATCAACTTTCATTGAAAGCAATATTAGGTGAAAGGAAAAATAATTGCCAAATGAGACATCAGTGTAGAAGCTTACAAGCAGTCACAAAAAAACAACATCTAATTAATTGATAAGCGATTTTGGGGTGCAGCTTTTATTAGTGTGTTATGATCTCTTTGGAATGAGACTCCATGGAAATACACTAACAGTCTGTGCACAGATTCAGAAAACATTCCTGTATTTGAAGTGGTTTAGCAAAATTCATTTATCCATTAAATCAAGAATTGTGTTTAGGCTGCAGGACCTGATGGCCTACATAATGTGCACCGGGCTCCTAGCAGTCATATGTAAACTGTCTAATCACTCTCAGCTGTGTTATAACAAATAATTGGAAACTTAATATCTACCAGCAGTGGTACCTGTATCTGTAACAGTAGTAGACATTCCTCTTACTGCTTCTTAAAAAAAAAAAAAAAAAAACAACAAAAAAACAAAACAAAAAAAGAAAAATCCCTCAGAAAAAAATGTTTAGGTTTCTTTGCATTTCTTCTTGCTGCTACTGTTAAAAACTCCTTACAGCTAGGCTGCCTCTTATCCATGTTACATTGTTTTCTTTGAACAAAAGCCAGGCCTTTTTTGGCAAGTACTTTGCCATTCGAACAATTATCAGTAGAGAGAGATATGTGGAGACAAAGATGATTTTAACAGGTCACTAATGTAGCAAAGGATGCTCCAGCAGCACTCCTGGATATACAGTTGCAATGAACCTTTCATTTTGAATCTCAAGGTGTTGTACACTGGGCAACTCGATGTCTTGTCCACTGTGCTGTTTTTCATATGGGTTAAAAGACCAGTAAATTCTTCTGCAATAACATTTGATATTACTCTGTGCTCACTACGAGTAGGTCTAAATGTGTGCGTGGGTTGCAAAAGCAATGAAAAAAATTGCATCCCATGTTCAGTAGAAAGATTGTTTCTGTTTTTGTAGTGTTATTTGATATACTGGAACTTTCCAGATATTGAATTGTGGAACCCAAGTCTGCTGAAATGTATTACAAGGCCTGGGAGAGTAGTTTGAAGGTAGTATTATGGTGGGCAGATAATATAGTTGTTCATTTCTTTTAAAAACGTAAAGGACGCATTTATGTGAAAAATTGTGAATAGTTGAAGCAAAGTTGTAATGAGATCTCTTGAAAACTATCACTGTATAAACTTTCATTCTAACTCTAATATGAAACTTGCATCTGTAATGAGAAATCCTTCTTTCTTTCCTCAACAGACGCGTCTGAGCAGATGTAACAATTTTGGTGTTCTATAGTTAGCCCAGTAATTAGCTGGTGATTGCTCAGCAAAGAATCCAACAAATCAAGAATACAAAGAATACAGTGACTCATCTAAGAACATTTGCTGTGTGTTATAGTTCAATTGTTAATTCTTGGTTATATGATGACTGCATGACATATTCAAGGTTTTATAACTACAGAAAGGAGATAAAATGTAAGAGCTGGTTTTTAAAGGAAGGTCTTTTCTTGGTTACATGTCAAGATGATCGTCCTCTTTCCCATTCAGACTAAAGCCAGCAAGGCCAAAAACAGGAAAGGAAAAAGCTGCAGTAGTGCTGGTGATGGTATCTGATGGGTTAAACTGGGAACCTTACATTCACCTAAGTCTGGCTTCAGCTTTGTTTGCAATGTTTAACATGTGCTGATAAGTATTGACTGCCCAC
Source organism: Anser cygnoides (assembly GCF_040182565.1). Lineage (NCBI taxonomy): Eukaryota > Metazoa > Chordata > Aves > Anseriformes > Anatidae > Anser > Anser cygnoides. Next base: position 144,810,413 of record NC_089874.1, on the reverse strand, counting down.
ATCTTCCAGCGTATGGTCACCTGCTCTAGGTCTCCTCCTCAGCTGAGCCCAAGGCAGTGACGGGCTCAGTGAGACATGGGTCTGCTCAGATCGTTGTGTATTTGCATCTTCAGGGCCTTGTAACACTTCAAAGGCTGAAGGTGGGCATATGAGGAGAACTGTTTTAAATGTCCTCTCCTGTCTTCCCTCCCATTGTCAGTGTATCCATTTCTAGTGGCCAGCATATCTGTGAGATACCACATTTGCTAACTATCAGATTCCCATAGGACTCATGGCAAAACCTCATAGTTCTTAGTGCGTGATATTATTATGTTAAATGGAATGTGGTGGTCTAAAGGAACTGAAAATTTTCATTAAGACAAGGCAGCTAGTTCCTTTACTTCCATTTATGTCTTTGAAAATCTTTCTCCTTAGCTACTTGAGAAACTTACTAAACCCAATGGTTCTTTCATTTTAGCTGAATTTGCAAGCAATAGAGTTCTGAGTAAAAATAAACAAACCTTCCTGTCTTGCTTTCTTCTAGTTAGTTTCTGCTGTGAAGTTTTTGACTCAGAATCCGTCCATGCATAAGTACATGTGCAGGTGCAATGCAGATATACTTTTTTGGATCACTCTTAAGCTTTACTTCCTTTCTGTTTGTTATTTGGATAGGATGCTTTGCAAGAAGATAGCCACTTGAACCTTGAGCACGCACCCTGGCCCTTGCCTCTTGGGTTCTTCTATCATAGCCCTGATCTTTAAGTAGGGCACCTGCAAAGAATTTTGTAGGTTCATACTGAATTCAGTAACCACATATAAGGCCAAGGCTAACTGCTTTAATCAGGAAGTCTAAAATAATATAGTAAAGAAAGGAATGTGGGAAAAGACGATGAGAGAATAAGTGTGCAAAACATGGCACTGAGAGGAAGTAGCAGCAAAAGCAGTTTTTACTATGGAAGAGGGATCAGTTGAGTTGATTAATTTCATATGTCACTAAGATTCTTTTTAAAAATATTTGTTTATAAAATTAAATTTAAATTCCTTACTTGGGAATACTGTGGTTGAGTATGGTTATGCATGTGTGACAGAAGATAGCAATGTATATTTAGAAAAAACAAAAAACAACAACAACAACAAAACAAAACAAAAAAAACAATGAAAGACTGTTCAAAATGTCAGAAGATTTATAGGAGAGGCACCTCTTCAATGACTTGTAACAGCAGCTAACTTGTGTGTCCCTGACTTAGTGTCAAAGTTATTTGGTCCTCATCATGTTAATCTTTTGTTTGTTACAGTTAGCTGAAATACAGTTCTTGACGTTGTTCAAGTGTTAGGTGCTGATGACAAAGTCTCTGCATCTTACAAATTGCATGCGATGTGTAGAACTCTTATTAATTGGTGGTGGAAGTTACGATCCATATTTTAAATAAGTAGCATAATACAGCCATTCAGAATTACACCACAAAAAAGAGAGGGTTTTAATGGACTCCATATGTCTGCTTTTAGAACTAGTTGAGTAAAACTTTGCTGTACCACATAATGGTAAACCATCAGTGCTATAATGTCTTTGGGGTCTTTTAAGAACCTTCTTTATAGACACTCTTCTGACAAAGATTAATTCATTAATGGGTTCAAGCCAACAGTATTATACTGTTACATTAAGCAGGCATCAGTGTTGGTTGCATTGTCCCTTTAAATTCCTAAAAACTGAAATGTAATAACCCTGCTCCTAAGGAAAAACTCATTTTAAACAAGTAGTTTTTCAGTACATCACTTGCATTTTAAAACAATTGTTTCAATGCATATCTTAGTTTATCCTTTTCAGAATAAAGACTAGGAAGGCTCTTTAGGAAGAATATATAGGAAGCCATGGGTATTGGATGTAGTCTTCCTGCATCAGTGACTTATTCATTTATTTTATATGGAAAGGTTAAGAACTAGTTTTCTAGTTCTTAAAAGTTGCTTTGTGGCTGAGCATTTAAAAACACAGCAGCTCTATCAACCACTTTTAAGAAACTAATGCTTGGCTACTAATGGGCAGCTAACATAGGGTCACATTATGTAAGCGCCTGATTGCCTGCTCCCCAAATCCAAATAATGTTTACACCTGGGAGTATTTCAGAACCCACCGGACTTGGGCTACAAAGGCAGGGCCACACTTACATCGCTGCCCAGCCTAGCCACTTCTGTTGGGTGATACTTCATCTCACTGGCTTTTGTATCACTCTTCTTGTGGGGAGCACATTAAAAGACCTACAGCAACCCCTCCTTTGCTTCCACCTGTTAGGCATGGGCTGGTGAGGAACGTTGGTGCCCACACTGGGAAAGTTGTGCTTGGCTTCCCTTGGCAGAGCAAGCTGTGCCGGCAGTGTGGCCCTGCGGCACCTACGGCACCGGCTGCAGGAACCATCACCAGACCCTGAGCCTGGACTTCTGGGCCCTTGCATCAGTGTACTGCTAACAAGACAAGCATGTCTTGGTAGAAGAGAAGGGCCATGACTTTATTAAAAGTGTATAGACAGGAGTCTAATCTTTCAGCTTTTCGTTGTGTGTCTTAAAATGACTTTTACAAGCACTATTCTGAAACGAATGTGTGTGCATGTAAATGTGAGAACATACTGCTGAAGTTCTTGCTAAATTCCATCTATCTTGCTAAGTTAAGAAGTCCAAACTTTAGAAAAAAAGGATGTAGAAATGGACCTTTCCAAGACTTTTTAGTAAAACTAAGAAATTTAAATTTCATTTGGTATTTTTTTTTTTCATATTGAATTAACTCCATGAACTGCTTAGATTTGCTTAAAAAAGTAGACTGACTTTGAATGGAGCTGTTTTGCTACTCACAGGTCACCCTCTCCAGACTGTATCCAGAGCAGTTAGTCTTGTACAAAGGAACAGACCCATGTTCGGGTGCATCTCCCACTTTTGTAGTCCATGAGGATGTTCACACTTCATCTCGTGACTGTTGCCTGTGGTTAAGTGCGGTGGCTTGGCCTTGGCTGGCTGCCAGATGCCCACTCAGCCACTGCTTAATCAATTTATCCTTTTCAGAACTGTTCTGTTATTTTTTCATAAGAAATACAGAAAGAGCGACCATTGTTTGCTCTTTTATCGCAGGAATCCAGGGACTGGGTATTTAGAATCCCATTCTCCCACATCCAAAGCGTTGGCAGTGCTTGTTTTTGGGGTCTCTGCTCTTGGGCATTAGCACTTTTTTGAATGGCAACTGGAACTAATTAATCTACCAGGGCTAGTCCATCCACGCATTTCATCAGAAAAACAGTGCTGCTGGAAAGAAGAGAATGATATAGCTGTCAGTCAGAGAAGGGAGGGCTCTCATCTCATGGCAGTTTATTTTTTAAGTCCTCATTTCTGTTTTCTTAAAAGGCTGATAATTAATTAACTTAGTTGCTTGTCAGCTCACATTTGAAAAAGAGGTAGTTACTGTAGAAACAAACATCCGTTCGTTATTTCAGATGTTGGGATTTAATACATGCTCCCAGTTACCTTCTGCACATATGTAATACATTCTAGCTTTTTATAAGGCTGTTGGTTACAAATAGCTTTGAAATAACTACCATGCCTTCCAGCTATAAAATCCCATAATAATTATTCATTATATCACCATCATTTTTATTATACTAAAAGTGATTCCCCTACAACTCCTCCCACAGCAGAATGATATCGTAGAAGAGATTTCATTTGCCCTCATTAATTCAGGATTGTTCAACACTGCAGTACAGCTATATCATCTTTGTTTTAAGATAAACTGGATGGAGTGAGACAGCCACTCCATGAAACTTCAGTAATTGGATTCATGTTTAAGTAATGTGTGGGCAAAAAAACCCCTTCAGCTTCCTAGCTTAATTCTTTTTATTATCTGCATGTAATCTGAGTAGGTTCTAACTAGAAGTTCTCTAAGAATTAGACTAGCTGGCTTTATAGCTATAATTTAGGCATAGTTATACATACCTCTGACAATTCACCACTTCCTGTTACATATTCAGAACATAAAAGACAAGGATGTTGAGATGGTAATTTGTTTCTGAAAATGAATTCTGATTCTTTCTCTTTTAACCCTTCTTTCCCCATTTTTTTTTTTTTTAATTCTGGAGTTTAGGGCCATTTTATTTATTTATTTTCTTCCATTTTTTAAATACTACTAGAAAAAGGCTGTTTTTAACTTAATTTTAATGTGTAAGTTGTTCTAAAATCCCACTGCTTAAACATGTTTTAGGCTTTAAAATGCAGTCATTTAAGCTGCTTTAGTTCCAGAGTATCTGATTTAGACACTTGTGCATTTGCTTCTTAAATAAAGTGAAAGCATATTGTGTCATACAAGATACTTTTTTTTTTTCCCCCTCTTTTTCATTATCTGATCCTTATGCATTTGAACTTGGGCTTCTGTGACAAAGACACAGTTGTTTGTCTGCTGATTGAATTTAACAAGAAGCTGGTGTTCTCAGTGCCTCATTTCCTATAGCATAACCGTACAGTAATGCTAAATGCACATATGTACAAAAAAGCATTAAACCCCAGAAAATCCCCTTAAATCTCAAAGCTGGAAATTCAGCCACTGAAAGGTAATTGTATTGAAATTTAAGCCAAAAGTAATTTTCTTATGTGGTTAAGGAGTTTTAAATGTAATAAACTGTGATAAAAGGAATCTTTAGAGGCAACTTAAAAGTGATGGTAAGAATTCATATGCATTGAGTGATCACAGTTCGCAACTTGAATGTACCAAAAAAAAAATTTAAAAAGTTCAAACCTCTTGTAAATAATAGGCAAGATAGCCCTCATTTTTCTGCAGATTCTTAATTAATTCTCTTAGATATTTATGTGAATTATTTTTTTGGAGCTGCTGTCTACAAAACAAGTACTGCTTGAAAGCATCTGTCTGCCTACCCTACAAAGCATACCCCCCTTGCATCACGTAAGTTGTTACAGCAGCTAGAGTACAAAAATGTCATAGAGTAGAAGTTTAGAGTAGGACTCACCTTACGCAGTTCTAGCCATCTGAAGGTTAGATTCAGTCTGACCTAGCCATTAATCAGTGAAATGAAATGTGAATGTCAGTGAAATCTCAGCTGGGAAGTTCAGCCCACTTAGCTTCGGGCCCTTCTGCAGTCAGTGGAAAAAGATGAGCATCTTCAGAGGGGAATTTATCGTATCCTAAGGGGCTGACCTGAGTGAATCCTTAAGTTTTCTAGCTGACAAAGTTAAATGAGGTTAATTCCATCCCTAACTTGCTGGACATTGTAACTCATTACAGGTGTGTACTTGGTTCTAACTTAAAAAGAATCCAGGATATCTGCAGTAGAAATTAAAATTCATAACAAAGATAATTTAGTAAAACAGGGCATTTGTTTTACGTAGTTGATGAAAATATTTTAAGCTGAAAATTCATAAAATGAAATATCTTCATCAAGACCGAATCTCACCAGGTGGACTCACGTCTGCGAAGTTCAGGTAGAGGGTGGAGATCAAAGTTTAAGTGGATTTTTTTGAAATGGCATTCCATTATGGAATGATGACAGAAGGAGTTATGGTTGAAAAATGTTTTAAAGATGAGATTTAAAGGGCTTATGGGTATCTTACATTGTACAACCTGCATAGGTCCTTTCTCATTCTTTATTCCTATATTTTCAAAACCGACTTCACAAAAGTAGATTGGAGCCAATATATCATGCAAATCTTTGTGTGCATAAAGCTAACACAGTTCCTATTCCTGTTCTCACAATTGTAAATGAGTAGCACTTTTTTTGATCAAAATACTTGCAAATTAAGAAATCCTCTTATCTCCAGTTCTGTTAGTGCAGCTTAAAAGTTGAAGCCTTTTCAGCAACAGTGCTTGTGAAGACTTACTGAGATAGGCTGAATTTCAAGATTGCCTTGAAAGCACGTTAGGATGTTCTGTGAAGCTCCTGAATCTTTGTATGTTCACTTGCACAGCAATATTAACTTATCCGTAGTAACCTATATACTGAAATAACATTACTCTTTTCTCCTGTGTTTCCTCTTTGGTTCTGCGTAGTTACCATCCTGGGTTTTGGGGTGTGTATGTGTGTGGATTTTTGGCACTAGTGCATGACTGGTTTCTGGCTTCTGTTTAATTCCTAAATATTTTTTCTTTGCGTTGTAGTTACTGATTTCTATCTCTGACACTTATTTGTGGTGACGTGTTTGTTTTACAGTTTCCACACTGTGCTATAATTTGTTCTTTGTATTGTCATAAATGTTCATTTGCTGAGTTGGAGAGGAAAGAGGAAAAATACAAAAAAGGAAAAAGTGTGTATATGTTTTTTCCAACTTTAGTAGTCAACACAAAATACACTGTGGAAAACTCTTGTTTCAACAGACTCTCAAAGCTGAGACCTGGGTAAAGTTTATAGTTTCAATGGGACTCAAGGGACCATGCATTTTCTGCCAACACTAAAAGGACTTGAAAATGTGTTGAAATCTTATATGTATTGTATTTGTTTTGTCTGTGTAGGCAAATGCCTCTGTGTGGCCCCTGCTTTTCTTGATATTCTCTACAGCTGACCTTGTAGGTGGGTTTTATGTCTCTGGTGTCGATCAAGGGAGTTTGTAAAGTGCATTTTAAAAGTGCTGTAAGAGTTGGTCTGATTCGTGTTTCATATGTTGGAATGATTTATTGAAAATATGTTCAACAAATTCCTTTTTATTTTTTTTCTGTGAAGAATTATATTAGCGTCTTGAGTGTCCCCTCTTATTTTTTCCATAAATAAAATGTTACGGTATTTAAATCTTAATTGAATAGAAGACAGAGAATTCCCATTTTATGGTTTGATTTCTTTTACCTGAGTGTGTAAGTTTCTTATGGTAAAGTTACTGGCCACATACAGGTGTAAATACTTGACTTGAATACACCTGTGTGTTAAGATCAGATTTTTAGAGTGGAATGCATGGTCGTGGAACTACTTCTTCCTCTTTAGATTCATTATTACATCTGTGCTTGTCCTTTATTATCTATAAGTTTCAGTTCCACAAACACATGTTGTTAATGTTAGACCAGGCTCAGGATAGCTAGAAAAGGACTGGGGTATTCTGCTGTGCTGCTCGAGTTGGCAAGGAGACAACATGAACTTGCTATTTGATGTCAAGTGAAAGAACAGTACTTCATCTCTGGTACACAGCTTACTTGATTATCTCAAGCTTGCCTGTTTGGTTCCTTACATTGTGTGGACTCTGCTATCATTTTATTTCATATATTTAACTTGGAAATTTAGTTTACAGAGTCACTTTTCCAAGTGAATTCAGATTTGCACAGAAGTAACTCATTTTAAATATCTGATCAGGCAAGGGTGGTGTAAAGACCCTTGGAAGTAAGGAATACTGATCTGCTTTAACTGTTGACTCTGTAAGTGTTTTCCTGGAATTGCTGTGGGAGGTGAATTAAGCTGGTAGTTGATTCCTATAACTACACATGGAGATGAATAGTGTTCAGTTTCATCCCTCTGTTCTGGCTTGTTCTTTAGAAAGGTTCTGTTCTTAGTCTGTGAAAACACCATGAGCAGTAAGTATGTAAAGAGGGGAGATCTTTACTTGATCATACTTGAAGTTGCTCCACATTTGTACACAGATGTTCTTCTGTGGTTTATAAAGATTAACTTTTTTTTTTTTTTGACATATATATATATATATATATATTTAATTTTCCCAGCTGTATACCAGAATTTTACATTTGTGTACTTTCTGGAATATGGTTTGAAGCTGATGGACCTGTTTAGTAAAAAACAGTCTGTTCTCTCATATAGAGGTGCCTAATGTTGCCAAAGAAACTTACATGCATTTAATTGAGCTTCTGGATGCATTTTTATTTGTTTTGACATGTATTTGAGATCACATGTGTCTGTAAGAGCAGTAACCAGAAGGAAATGAGACGAAACCTTAGTGCGAACAGTTCAAAGTCTAAAGTGATACAGAAATTTGTAGAATCTACAAACTACTTTGTTACTAAAATCATATATCTAACATTTTCCCTATTCCAACAAGTGCATTTTTATTTAACCATTATCTCTACTTGAGAGAGGGGAAACTAGAGAAAGAAGTTAAGTGATTTGGGGGATTATAGTAGGAGTTGATGTCAGTCTGAGCTGACCTCTACCTTTTTCTCTTTTCTGTAGTCTTACTGAGTCACACTCTTCTTGTTCTAGAATAGCACTTCTCCCAGCCCTACCTATGGCAGGGGAGTTGGAGTTAGATTATCTTTAAGGTTCCTTCCAACCCAAACCATTCTATGATAGCAAATGGTGGAATTATTCAGCTACAGAGTGCGCGTGTGTGTGTACATACAATGTTATTTGGAATTCTGCTTCTATTATAAAAGAAGATTGGGGCCCTAAGAGTGGGAGTGGGAGAGTCCTATCCTTATCCCAGAAAAGCTGACAAGCTTTCCTTTCATGTCTTGGCATTGTTTCTGATATTCATATTAATTTCTGTTTCTAAGAATAGGTACTTTCCCCAAACTCTCCTGTATTGCAGTGTTGAAACTTTCCTACAAGCGGGTGGAGAATGATTAAAAAAAAAAAAAAAGGCAAATTGACTGGATAATTACTCCTGCTTCAAAGGCCACAGGAGCCTTTGAGGAAAAGCTGATGAATGGGCATGTATGTTCCCATTGCCCAGCAGGAATCCAGTAACACTTTCTGTCCCTGGAAGATCCCTGCCTTTCCAGCCAAGTGCAAGACCACAGGAATCTCATCCACAGGATGAAGAACCTCTAAGACTCCTCCAAACCCTGCTAAGAGTGACCTATTCTTTCAATATGCCAGCCTGACAATTTCTACTAAGTGGGAGGGAAAGTTTGGGATTAGCACATTTGTAATTTATAGTTTCAGCCTTTCTGGTATGGTTCCTCAAATATTTTTGTTTTGTCTTCTTTTTTTGTAGACTTCATGGGTAACAAACCACATGAGGTTTGGTGGTTAGGTTCTTATGTAGCCTAAGGTGCTCTGGTCTTAACCACTGTGTATGTGATCTTGATGTCAGTTTGGGGTTTCTTATTGAGAGACAGTAGCTGCAGAAGCTCAGGGCAACCTTGAGCTATGTTGGAGGCCAACTTTTTATGCTTCTTGTTAACTTCCAGTTGGATCTTACCAGCTAGTCTGTCCCAGCAGTGTGCAAAACAGGTACTTGTCATCTAAGAAGCGAGCATGGAACTGCAACTGTTAGAGAATAGGAGGAATTTGAAGCATCTCTTGAGGCATTGCCTGGAGTTTTGTAGTAAGTAGAATTTATCTGATAATCAGGTGTCAATTCTGCATCTGTAACTGAGATAGCTAGGACTTAAAATCAGCCAGCATTGTGAAATAGTATTAACAAGCTCCTTTGCTAGCTTTATCTTAGTGTTTATTTTCTCTTTCCTTTCCCATGAGAGCTTTGTTTTACATCTACTTCTCAGCACAGCACCTTCTCCAAGAACCTCTTCTTGAAGACTGAGGAAGTGGTTTAGCACTGTATACAGATATATGCACACAGGGACATGCAAGTGTAACATCTGATAGTTAGAAAAAGTGTGACTTTCTGTGCACAGTAGCATTGTTGGGAGTGGGAACGACACAGTTAAAATGCAAACAGCAAAAAGGCAATCCCCAAAGTATATGCTATTCCTGTAATTTAAATGACCTGCTTCTGTGCTGCTGAACACATTTAATTAGATACATGGTATGTACATATTTGACCATCTCAGTTCCTGACTGAGGTGCTCCTAACTCTTCTCTCTGCATCTTATTGGAGAATGTAGGCCCAGGCCCAGGCCATGCTAGGTTGTTTTACAGGGGCTGCAGGAGGACCCTGTAAGACAGCAGTCTGGCTGGAACTTTCACTTACAAGGGAAGGAAAAGGATAAGCTGATGGTGGTATGACAATGTTTTCTCATGGACTACTTTAGTGCCTTAGTGGTCTATGTCCCTGCAGCACTCTACTGGCACCTGTACCACCAGTAGGAACAAAGCCATGAGGAGGAGGATGTTCATGCTTAAAGGGAAAGGGTGATACCAACCTGATCACAGTCAGAAATACACTACAGCCTACCCATGAAGCAAGGCACTTCTTGCAGCCCAGCCAGCTAGTTATGGTGAAGAAATCCATTCTTGAAAAGAAACAACATTGAAACTGACATCTATTTATGTGAGATCCCTTCTGAGCCTCCTGGTTTTGCAGACTTCTAAGAGAAACTAAGCAGAGCATAACTTGGACTGAAAACCATTCTTTCTCTCCTAATCACCACATGCTCCAAAATGACCACCCCCCCAATAAAGAAGTATTGTTCTCTATTCTTTGTCTCTTGTGTTTTTGAACATGATAAACTAAGTTTTACCCTTAGATAACCTTGTGTGCCTACAAAATTTTATTTAGATGTCTGCATTCCTAAAAATAGCAAATGAATGAAATATTCCAAACAGCTAACCGCAGCTTCCTGAGGTAGCGATGGCTGTAGCAGTTTCTAGCTCAAAGACTGTTTCGTAAGTGATATAATATTGCAGAATCTACATCCACTTTTACAGCATTGTTTTGCTGTGCTGTTTGTTCATATTCCTTTAATGATAATTGGATGCAAAGTATGTGTCATTAGTTGACTAATAGAACATCTCTGCTTTATGTACTTTGTGGTGCCCACTCCATTACTTAACAAGGCTTTTTATCCTATGTGTTCTTTACTAGCCTGTAATGCTCAAAATACTGCCCACACATTTTGGTCATATAATTTATTGCTTACTACTGAAAGTGCACTTTATTTTACTTTATTTTGCACAATATATTTAAGACTAAAAGAAAACTTGTGTTTCAGGTTTAGCACTGACTCTTTGTATAAGTACTGGTGTCTAAAGTCCTGCGTACTCAAACGCTGGTAAAAAGGGACCTGGCTGGGATTTGGTAGCCAAATGTGTTCAGAAAAGGCATCGTAAATGATAAATAATGATTTAAAGTCTGGGAGAAATCCAAGCACAATACATGTTATGTTCCAGAATTAATTCAGCAAAATGAGGTGGGGAAAGCAAAAAAAAAAGAAAGAAGTGGACATTTAGCAATATCAAAGTACTTTGCTTTCTTGACAAAGTTCTTAATATTTTAAAACATTTCCATCTTTTGGAAAGAAACCATACACTCTCTAATTACTGGCAATAAAACTAAGTAAAGGATTTAAGACCTACGAATGTTACAGTTGGAGGAAACTATAATTAAGGCTGGCAAGACTGTTTCCCTAAGGAAACGGAGAGTTCAGACAGCTTTTAAAATAAGATGCTAATTATTTTTCCCACTGAACTTCTACGTATTGATAAATATGTGCTCTCCAGACTTTAAGCAGTAAGTTAAGCACTAATTGTTTAAATAACTTCTTAATTTGTGTTTCCAAATGAGCTATTTTAGGTTCAGAGGATTTATCTAGAAATAATTATAGTGTTTTTTTTTCTGACTCTGAATCGGGAATTTTCTGTTTTATACCTTATGCTATTTGCTGGTGACCAAAGTGATCTAGATCAAAGTGAAGTTTAATGGCTATGGTTAAAGTGTAAACTAGCTCTAAAATACTGCACTATGTATGTATTGCTTAAAATTAATAATTATTTAAGTGTCAAGGTAGGGATTTGCATGCTCGCTCTTGCAGCCTGTCTGTTTCCAGTGAGTCAGGGGAGCTCTGCTACCACTGAATACAATCACAGGAAGACTGTCAGCTATGAAATAAATGTGGGTGCATATAAGTATTGGCAGTCAGAAGGTCATTACCTATATCCAAGTCTGGACCATCTCAGAACCACTGCAGAAATCAGTGGCATGTTTATAAATCCTTCTTAGTCTGGTGGCTTAGTACAGTATTTCTTAACGAGGAAAGATGCTGTGGATGCTGAACCCACTCTGGGGCTCCCACAGCGCTCCAGCTCTGGCAGGACTTTGGCTGCACAGGTAGCTTCTGAGGTGGCATGGTGCTGGTCATCAGGGGCTTCTCTTCTGCCCACTAAATGTCATGAAAGGGAGTGAGTACCTGGGAATTGCTAGGGATGCCAGGTTGTGTTTCTGGGGCAATTAAATTCTCCTGACAGGTGGGCAGCTCCTAAACTTGTTTTATCTTTGAGGTATTTATTCCTACCTTATTCTGCACTGGGATGAAGACTGAATTTGGAAACAGCAAGGGCATCTGCAAAATGGGATTACAGTTTCCTGTACATTCCTGAAAATGATAGAGGCCATTTTGTACCATGGAGTTTTCAATTATTAGGTATATTTGGATAAGAGTTATACAGTTAGGGAACAGAATACTTAAAACAAACAAAAACTCATACATAGAAAGTCATCATACAACTGAGTGTAAAAGTATAACATTTATTCCTACTTTATAATTTTTAATCAATTCCTTTTTTTTTTTCACAATTGTTATTGAATTGGCAGATTAGTTGTAGTTTGAAGAGTAAAGCTATTGTGTTTATTTTCTTTTCTTTTTGATGAACAGAGTTTGTGGATATGTCATATGACTAGTTGATTTTGTGAGTGAGCGATTTTGTGTAACCAGATCGTTTTGCATGTGAGTGAATTCATCTTTGAGTCAGCTTCATTGGAAAATGAGTGGCCCCCATTAGAACTGAGTGCAGATAAATTGGTTGCTATAATGCTGTGAAGAGGAAGTGTAATGTGTTCATGCATCATTCTATTTGTTTCTCCAGATATAGATTACATAGTTTTTAAAAGCTAAATTAAAATGGATATGTTTTATGGTGCTTGCAACAAAGCAGGGCTAAGCATTGCACAATGTTTTCCTGCAGGTCTATGGCACAATTCTGTTTTTCTTTCCATCTTTGGAGATGGAGGAGACAGCTGTTCAAAAAGGACCATAGTGGACAGTGTGGGAAATCTGTGAAGTTTTGGCACCTGGGATTCTTTTTCAGATTTTAATTTTCACATGTAATCAACCCTAAGAAGGCAAAAAAAAAAATTAAATCACAAAGTTTAAAAATGTCTTTCCAGGTCACAGGCTATGTTTTAAACCAGACTTCTTGTGTTACAGTTCCTGTTAATACTTCTAATGTTAGAAGCATGACAGTGCTTCCATTTGGAGTGAAGGAGCCATAACTGTCTATAAAAATATGTTCCCAGCCAAAGCATGCTATGTGAGATCGTTGCTGAAAAGCAATTAAAATCTAGCGGATATGAAATTAGAGGAACATCAACAAGATGGGGAAATCTGCTGCTTTCTCACTGTGCTGCACTCCCAGAAGTCAGGAAATGTACAGTGATAGGTGTATGGTGGCGGTTTGGGGTCTGTTTTTATAGGTCACTCTGTGCAGAACCAGGTCTGGATGTATGATTTTGGTTTGGATAGATGTCTTTATTGTTAGATTTTGTTGTGCTCTGGATGTCATTCCATAAATTATGTTCTCGATGGATATTTTAACACCTTATATCCATTTCCTAAATCTTTTGTGCAATTGGTCCTTTTCCTCTGGTTCACCACAACTTTAAGTAGCTCCAGCACACTCTTCCAATTTACGATGTCTCCCTGACTCGCCAGCTGGACTCCACACATAGCCATGGTGCTCCAGGAAGGAAGACTTGGCATCAAGTGAGTCTGGGGTTAATGAAAGCCTGGAGTGGGAGGTTATAAAAATCAGATGGTTATAGTAATTGTAAGGAGCTATACACTGAGTTTAATAGCTCCATGGGGAATGGTGATATATGAGGAGTGTAGGAGGAGAGAATAGGCATAAGAAGGTGCCATTATATATATATATATATATATATATATATATACATCCCTCTTTCCCCTCTGCTTTCATTCCATCTTTGCAGAATATTTTATATCTTTTTACCAGAATCCTAGTCTGACCAGACTGCACTTCATCAAATGGGACGCTGTTTCCAAGATCCAGTCTTCTCCTCTGGCTGCAATGAAATATGTAGGCCTGATAATCCTGTGTGATTATCTATCTTGCATTTTCCATGGTGGTTCTAAATCATCTACTTTATCTTTTACCTTGATCAGATACTCATCTGGATTTATTTATTTATTTATTTATGTTTGGGCAGCTGTATTACAAGTGTTTTAAAAGGAAAACAGCCACAAAATGAATGTTGCCTTGTGTGTCCCAAGTTCAGGGATGGTGTTCCTGATGTTCAAGTAACACAGGGGAGTAGCTGGAGGCAAATCTCCTATAAAGGGTTGATGGTAGTCATACACTTACAACAGATGGCTCCCTGTGATGACCAGTGTGGAGGAAGCAGCAGTAGCCAGGAGTTTACAGCTCTACATGGAGACACTGGCAATTGCTCTACATACAGTCCTTGGTGTTCCCATTCCTCTTCCTTCATGGAGGTGATGCCAGGTCCTTGATCTTAGTCAGCTGGACCACCACGTCTTGTCCCATGACCCCGACTGTAAACAGACCCTGATGTGACTTTATAATGAGCATCAAAACCTAGCCATAAGAGAACACTATACAGTACTACACTGAGATGTAGTTTTGTATTTTTGAATAAAAAGATGAAACAGTATCTTAAAAAATATCTTATATAAAATAAAGCCTTTACTGTGGGACTACCTTGCATGTATTCCCTATCCTTGCTTCATAGACTTAAAAGTTGCTTGCTTGTCTTGTTGGCCTTGTAAAGCCAGAATTTGAATTAAAAAATGCTTCAGATGCCTGCTTGTATGTTTAAAGAATAATTAAATATATTTGCATTGTTGATCTAAATTCTATCTTTACTTACATTTCTTTTTTTAACTAGCCATGTTTTTTAATTGCTTTAACAGAAGGCATAACTAGTACAAAATCTTTGAGGGAGATGCAAGAACCTTCCATGTCATGATTTAATTAGTTGTTTTGTAAGGCTGGTTTTGGCAGGGAGTATGTATGCGTGTGTATATGTGTGCATGTACACATTTACATGTGTGCAGCTCAGAACTTGAGCAAACTTTCTTGCCCTTGAGGCACAAGTGCGGAACACCACAATGTTGTTTTTGCAGTCATGTTTTGGAGAAGAGCTGTACTTTGAAGAATATTCTAATTGCATCATTTTTTTTTTTCAAAGCTTAGTACATCAGATTGGGATAGCCTGTTCTCTCTGTATTTGGCAATGTCAGAGAAAAAAAAAAAAGAAAAAGAAATGCAACCCTCCCTCACACATCAAAAACCCCAAACAAAAAACAACCAAACCATAGAGACTGCTCAAGTAACTGAAGGTTTCAGCTTAAGTAAAGTATTTACATATCGATTTAAATACTAATGTGTTTTCTGTAAGCAGAAGTAACTGTCATCAACTTCCTAAAAATTGGCCTCTGTTGGTAGAGATGAAAATGTGCTTATGATTCTCAGCTTCAACTTTGTGTGAAAAAAAATAATAAAATTCTTAACTAATTAAAAACTCAAGTACATCTGAGATAATGAGAGATGCATTTTAAAATTTTTATTTCTTCCTGTGAAATAACTGTTTGAAGAGAACAGATCACAGAGTGTATTTTGGGATCTTCTGAGGTCATTTTCACTTCTCATATTAAAGTCCAGTCCTGTCCACACCATTACTTCTTTCCTTTTACAGATAGTTAGGTGAATGTCTTGAAGCTAAGATTTAGTGGGTTTGGTTTTATTTTATTTTATTTTTTTGAGATTCTAGTAAGTGACTATGGATGTGCTAGACTTTGGACAAGTATATATGAGAGCGTGTCTAACAGTTTAATACTGCTAATTTTTAGGATGTTCTAGTTAAATAATGGTATGGTTAGCATTGTCTTTACTCAAATGCTGCTTTTCTGGTTCTCTAGGGGCTTTCATAATAACCAAATTCTTAAAGAGCTTTTGCCTGTCTTTACAGAAAACTCATGTCATCTGTTTCCAGTGGGAAAATGTTCTCTTTCTTCCAGTTAATTACTTCAAGTCAAAAATGTAATAATGAGAGTTGTAATCATGATATGAATTAGCTGGCTGAATTAGAGACCATAGTTGTGCCAAAGCTGTACTACACAGTTTTCCTCACAATTAACAAATATTTATCATTTAGAAAGTGTACCAGGAGACTCAACTGGAGTGGTCCCGGCTCCTACTGACTTGTTTGACATGATTGGAGTCTGTTAAAGTACAGCAATGTCAAATAAAACCTGTTTGAATATTAAAGTATGGATTTAGCTGCCAGGTTTCAGGCACCTCATTTGAAAATACTGGTCTGCATTTTTCAGTGTGTTTTTTTTTTGTTTTTGGTTTTGTTTTTGTTTTTTTCAATGACTTATACAGTTTTTTACTGCTGGTCTCTCAGATAAAATGTTTTGAGAAATGAGTAAGGGGAGAACTATAAAGAAATAATTTCTTCTCTATGAAATATTCCAGATTTTTTTTTAAAATTTTTAAATGGATTTTTTTAAAATTTAATTTATATATTTATTTTAGAAAAATAAAATCATGGAATTTCTTACTTTAAGTCTTTGAAACTCCTTTCACTCTGAGATAAGTAAATTGCTATTATCTCAATTTTAGCAATGAGGAATTCAGAGTTAAAAAAGCAAAATTACTTGCTGTCCTGGTCTCGCTTGGGATAGAGCCAAGCCATGAAAACAATTGTGGCTGAATTATGACTTGAACCTAGGTATGTTTTATCCTAAGCTGAGAGCTCCCTTGAGTAGTTCATTCCTCCCCTCAGACGTACAGCCTTTATAATAAAAGTAAATTAAAAATTAAGACCAGGAAGACTGTTATAATATATTGCAGACCATACTTTTGATGTCGATCTGTGTGCAGTCTAAAGACTTGAGCTGGCAGAAAACACTTAAATTCTCTGGGGACCCAACTATGTGCCACAGACCACAGTAGCAACTGAGGAGCCACAGAGCGCTTAGCGTCCGTGCAAAGGTATACTTTAACTAAATGAGAATTGCCCAGACAGTCCCAACAGGTAAACCATGCCACATGCAGCAAGCCTATGGTGATTTGATGGAAGAAAATCCCATTTTGAATGTAATCTGATAACTAGCTTGACTCTGAGTATATGGGGGACATACACAAACCAGACATGAGTGATCTCGCATGTTATTTGCCTCTAGTTATGGCCAGTCTGATAATTCAGAGAGAGAAAAATAATTTTCCCTTCTTCTTGGGAAACTACAGTTGCCAATTGTGTGTTAGTAAGTAATAATTTCAGTTTACTGGTTGAGTCCTGAAGCATGAGACTGTATGTGATTTATAACTACTGTCTTAACAGCTATAGAATCATAGAATGGTTTGGGTTGAAAGGGACCTTAAAGATTATCTAGTTCTGCCACCCCTGCCATGGGCAGGGACACCTCCCACCAGACCAGGTTGCTCAAAGCCCCATCCAGCCTGGTCTTCAACACCTTCAGGAATGGGGCATCCACAGCTTCTCTGGGCAGCCTGTGCCAGTGCCTCACCACCCTCTGAGTGAAGAACTTCTTCCTTATATCTAATCTAAACCTACCCTCTTTTAGTTTAGACCATTTCCCCATGTCCTATCACTACACTCCTTGACAAAGAGTCCTTCTCCAGCTTTCCCATAGCCCCCTTTAAGTTCTGGAAGGCTGCTATAAGGTCTCCTTGGAGCCTCCTCTTCTCCAGGCAGAACAGCCCCTATTCCCTCAGCCTTTGTAGGAGAGGTGCTCCAGCCCTCTGATCATCTTCGTGGCCCCCCTCTGGTCTTGTTCTAATACTTCCATGTCCTTCTTGTGCTGGGGGCCCCAGAGCTGAATGCAGGGCTCCAGGTGGGGTATCACAAGAGCAGAGCAGAGGGGGAGAATTGCCTCCCTCACCCTGCTTCTACTGATGCAGCCCAAGATACGGTTGGCTTTCTGGGCTGCAAGTGCACATTGCTGGCTCATGTTGAGCTTCTCATCAACCAATACCACCAGGTCCTTCTCATGGCTGCACTCCATCCATTCTCCACCCAGCCTGTAGTTGTGCCATGAGACTACCAAGCCATGAGACTACCAAGGGCAGTCCAGACATTTGTGTCCTGCCTGGGATGAGGGAGACAGGCTGGACATATCTACGATAGCAAGAAATGAGGCCCAGTGGGGTGCATTTATAAATCTGAACAAATAGTTCTGGGGACCTGGTGCCTACACTTTAAGCAGGGTTTAGGCATTTTAGGGTTTTACTTGGGGCTAGCTTTAATGTGGGCCTGTGAACTGAGTGTATGCTACTTGTTGAAGCATGTTAGATGCATACTTGGAACGTGTTTTTCAGTTCAGGTTAATTTGAAGAAAATACAGCTCCAAGACTGTTCCTTGTTGTCGAACAAAGCTCAGTTTATAGGGACTGATTAGTATTCCTGATTTATAAGCACACTGATGAGCCAAACTATGATAGACACTCACAATTCACATATTCTGAAGTGGTTGCTTGACATTTCTAGGGGCAAGAACCAAATACTTTATCACAGAAGTGGCATGTAAGCATATATCCTCTGAAGTGAGGGGAAGTCTCATAAAAAAGGGCTCCAAGCCAGTCCAAACCTCTTCCCACTCTCTTCTCCCCTTGATTCCATCTTACAGGCAACATATTCCAGTGTTTAATTGCAGGGTGGATGCATCCAGTTTTATTTCAAGACTTACTTCATCTTCCAGTTGTCATCATCAACAGAATGGACCGTCTCCATCCCTTCACCTGGATAGCTCACATTTACCTTTGTTCAACTGCATTTGTTGGATTTTGTTTAGTCTTGAGGTTACTCTGTACCAGGAATGGTTGCTTCTGATGACATATTAACCCATCAATTTTTGTCACCTGAAGATGGTACTAGGAAAGATTTGTGTTTATTTATTGAGCCTCTTTTTGGTAAACACTGAGTAATTCCTAATATCAGTATATATTTAGAGATTTGTTGGTGAGCTAGATTTTAAAATCAAAATGCCATGTCATACTAAGTCAAATGACTTGAAGAAATGAAATTATAGCTTTGTCAACAGTTTTATTTCCTTCCATGTTCATAGGGAGTAACAGTTTACTTTGATTCCAAACCATGCTTCTTATATTTACATATACATTGCACACATATGTATGTATATTTAGTATCTCTTTCTTGATGATGCAACACTTTCTTAAAAAATCAAATTTTTCCCACCTGAAATTGATGGTCGGTGATTTGGTGACTTGGTCTGTAGTTCTGTGCTTGGTACATAAGTTGTCCACAAGCTGTCGGGCTTTCCTCTGTTTTCCAACACTTTAAAAAAAAAAAAACTGTAAAGGGAAACACTAAGTGCTTTTAGCAATTCAATGGCAGTGATAGTTTATTTATTTATCTTTCTCTTTGGCAAATGGTCTTGCATAGCTTTGCTTCACAGAGGTGGCAGCCTTTGGAATACAGCTATGTTACCACATTGGGTGGATACATCCTGCTTTATTCCAAACATGAGGTGTAACTGTTAGGGTCTTTTGCTTTCTCTGTGTTATTTTAAGTGTTAGAAATATGGTTTGTTGTTCTGGTCTCTATTCAGTACTGAGTTTGGGGATTTTGAGGATTTAGAGAGGTGGAGTTTGAGTTATTTTCATTATTTTTGAACCCTTTGAGTTTTGTTTTTTTTTTTTGTCAGTTATCTCAATTTTTTAACTTACATTATTTGTTATTTGTCTTGTTTTTCCATCCTTTGAAGCTGTACTTTAATGCCATTTCCACATGTTTATTCTTTATTTTTTTAGTCAGAATGGTCTTTTGCCATACTTTGTTGTTGTTTTGTTTGTTTGGTTTGTTTTTTTAGTACTTGTGGAACTATGGCTTGTTATTCATCCAGTAGAATTTCCTTTAAAAATTCCCTATTTTAACTCTTCCCAACATCTAATTTTTGTTTCCAGTCAATTATGCCAACAAGTAATTTAAGCTTGGCAAATCTGGCCCTTGCAAACTTTCCAATAGTCACATTTCTGGCTTATGCTATGTATTGCTTGGACAGTGGAAATGCAGCCAGACCAAAACTCATAGAGGCATTTTCAACTGCTAATTTGTGATCAACAGTTACCTGTTTCTTGTCTTAAAAGGTAATCTAATTTTGAATTACCCCATAGCAAGCACACTAAATTAGTGCTCTTTAAATCAACAAAATGAAACCAAACCAACCAACCAAAGAAACAAAAAAACAGCCCCAAATCGTATTAGAAGAAGAATTTAGAGCTTCTTTCATTATTACTGTTTTTAATGCTCAATCAGACATATTTCATATCAGATTTCTCCAATGCCAAAGTTTCCTGGGATGTCATTTTTCTTTTCTGATAGTTGATGACTAAGGAAAAAATTATCCTGGTCTCTTCAGAGGACTGGAAGTCCTCTGAACTCCACAAATCTCTAGTTTTGTGAGTGAGAGCTTTATATGTCTTGTAGTTGCTGTACTTCTGCCTGTGACATTAAAGGGTAACGATTTGCCTGATGCAGAACACTGTCCCCATCACTACTTATCACAGTCTCATCCTCTGGAACAATTGGGCATGGGTGGAATTTTTAGCATTTGAACATAAAGCCCTTTCTACTGGTAGTGCAAAGTGAGTATCCATATCCACATTCTAATTTTAGGTGTGACTTTAATGAAACCTCTGTTCTTGTGAACAAGACAATACAGGGCAGGGTGGCTTTATCCTTGTGGAAAGTCCTCTGTTCAGTCCTCTGAGGCAGGAAGTTGCCACCTGTCATTCTGGAACATCCTCTCTGCTCTTTTCAAAATGAAGGTATCTGTAGGGGGAACTTTCAGGGTGTTTTGGACAATGGTAGATGTTGTCTTGTGTTTTTCTGAATTTCACATGGTTTGAGCTGAGCTGCATTGCTACCTGTAGACCTTTTTCCTTTGGTAAGCTTTTGCAAATTTTTCTCTTAAAATGGCTCATTTTGTATGGGGAGAGTTACTTCCAGCTGTGAAGATAGCTTTTAGGTTCCCTTATTTGTAGTTAAAGCACATTTCCAAACTGATTTGTTTCTATTTCATTCCTTGTGAGACTTTCTGCCTTCCTCTGTGGGATCTCCTGTGAAATGGGATACATCTGGACATAGAGAAAACCTCCCATATCCCCATGTGCTTTGTTACCCATCCCTCCGTCAGAGCCGTGTTGCACATCATGTAGCTCAGGCTGTCTCCTCCTTCAAGCAAGAAGTGAAATCTGAGACTTCAGGTGCAGGTCATAGCACCAAAGGATGAAAGAGACCTTGGGAGGGCTGAAAGAGACCCTGGGAGGTCCCCTGTCCAGCCTCCTGCTATGTGTGTGATTATACTTCATGTGGTCCTAGCTTCATTCTCAACCTAGTGCTTAACCTGAAACTCAGGCTGCCTCCATCAGGCTTGGACAGCCGGTAACATTGCTTGTACAAACTCTACAGAAGGTTTGCTAGGAGCTGTCTTGTGTTCAATATAAGGACCAGTACTGCATTTCTGTTGTAAAACTTAAGACACTGTGAATATAATCTCTCATGCGTTTTAAAGATTCCTACCCAGCTTTTTATGACTGATGCTGTTAAATCTTACAGACTACTCCTAGCTATCTAAACCTTAGATTTCTTCATTCTTAGATAGTATGATTTTCTGTACCTTTCAGTTTAATATTTTTTACCTTTTTTTAAAAGCTACATTTCCATCTTAACAGGAAGATGTTAAGGTTGCTTAACATTTCAGAAGTTTGGTATTTATGAAACACTAACCAGTGTGTTCACTGCTATATAAACTGAAGAAATAAAGCATGTTCTTCACTATTACAGATTTACAATCCACAGTCAAATATTTATTTGTTTGGCATTTCCTTTACATGCCAGTTCCTGTTGCACATAAAAATGTGATAGTAAACAATAGTTAAGCATGTGGTCATTAGTGGTGCCTAATCTAACAATGAAAAAAAAATACAATTTTTCCCTTTGCTTATTTCTGTTGAAATTGCTATATACATTGTCCAGCCTAAGAGTCTAGATTTCATATCTATCACATGTAAAAATATGTTAAATTTAATCTCCCAGGAAATGATGTTCCAGGCTTGAGCTTATTTATTTATTTATTTATTTATTTATTTATTTATTTATTTATTTTTGTGTCCCTCAATCTTTTCTACCTTTTTAAGAACTGGTCAGTAAAAGTATGATGTGGTAAAGTGAAATGTCATGCATCATACATAAAGTCTTATATGTCATTGTACTTAGTGTCTTAAGCAGAGTGTTCTGGATCTTCACCTTTTTAGCTTTAATGCTTCCAATAATGTTTTGTCTTCAGCGGTTTGGGTGGATCTTGGTTTGGAACTCTGTTTTTGTTGGAATGCCTCTATGTTGGATCTCTGAAGCTTTCAGTGCTTGGAAAAGTTATAACGTACAATAAAACACAAACACACCACCAAAGGGGAAAAACTTTAAATCTCTATTTATTCACCTGCATGGTAGAGATGAATCTTTTGCACAGCATCTAACTGAAATATTCTAGATATTAAAAGGTTTGACAAAATGAATTTGTTTAAATGTCTGGGACTATATTCCAATAGGATTTGTGTCCCAGATGTTGATCTGCAGCAGCAACATGCTGGATGAAGTTTGCTGATGAGTGTGCTGTCAGATAGTGGCACTCATATGTAGATGGGGAAAATGCATTCCTCTACAATTTTGTAATTAAGAAATAGGCTGTGACAGCCTGTACATTTTTAGATGACTATAGCATGGGAACTTGAAATGGAAAGGTCTGGAACTGGTGACCAAATGATTTTTAATCACCTGAGAGGTGGAAATACAGTGCTTTGTGGTCTCACTGCTGAGACCACCCTACCAGCGAGCGTGGTGTTATAAGGAAAGTAAAAGAGTGTTTATTTGTTTATCTTTGCAGTGTCTGCATTAACACAGTAAATAAAGAGTGTGTCCAAGGTATAGTAAGTCTCTGAAATCTGTTCACAGTTATACTATCAGTATAACTATGCATTAGAACTACCAGCATTTGAGCATCTGTTCATGCTTCCAAATGAGATTTCCAGTGGAAGGCAGGTAAACTTCCCACTCGAACTGGGGAACATGGGGGTTATCATGAGCAGTCATTCCCACCACCCTCTTCCTGCATACGAGTCCTAGAAGGAACTCCTGGGCCTCATCCATAGGTGAGACAGAACAGATATAAGTTAAAAAGATAAAGGTGAAAGTGGGTGCTTTAGCTGAGGAATGTGAATTTTATAAGTCTGTTCAGGAGGAGCAACTTTCAAGGGAGACCTGCTCTCAGGGGAGACTTTATTGCTCTCTACCACTACCTGAAAGGAAGCTGTGGGGAGCTGGCGGTCAGCCTCTTCTCACAGATAACTAGTGATAGGACTAGAGGGAATGGCCTCCAGTTGCACCAGGGGAGGTTTAGATAGGAAATGAGGAGACATTTCTTCTCAGAAAGAGCAGTCAGGCATTGGAACGGGTTGCCCAGGGAGGTGGTGGAGTTGCCGTCCCTGAGGGTGTTCAAGGAAAGGTTGGACGTGGTGCTTAGGGATATGGTTTGGTGGGTGACGTTGGTGGTACGGTGATGGTTGGACCAGATGATCTTGGAGGTCTTTTCCAACCTTTATGATTCTATGATTCTAATTAATCTGTGCAGTCGTCTGCATGTCTGAATTGCTGAGGTTTGGGGAGCAACAGTGAACCTCAGATGTGATATTTTTCATCTTTTTAAGTACTGGCTTTGGAGGATTTCTGTGTTCTACTCTGTAGACCTGTAGAAATCTAAAAGTGTAATTAATGCAAAATCTAAATAAGATAAATTGGAAGGCAAGTTATCCTCTAAAAATGCTGTGTTAAAAATCCTGTTGGGCTTTATGTTTAGGATTTCTGAGGCTAATATACATGAAGCTTCCAGCATTTAATCAAATTATCCGGGGTTTATAAAGTATCCCAAATCATAAAACTACTTGATGGAAGTTTATTTAAAGCTTATGTTATGGGTACTTTTACAGAGACTGAAGATGCCAGATAAGATAGGAAATTTTGAGATTGGAGTAAAGGAAAACTGCTCACAGCTGTGCAAACAGTACAGAGATGGGCATCTATTGGCCATATTTTGTTATTGCTGTTCAGGGTTCTGTTTAAAAAAAAAAAAAGAAAGAAAGAAAAAAGAAGAAAACCCAACATAATTCTAACAGCTCATAAGCAAATGAAACAGAAGTCATTTTAGAGGGGTTCTTATGTGATAGTAACTGAAGCAGCCACTCAGTGTGATAATACTGAAGCTGCCACTTTACAAATCAACAACTTGAATGAATTAAATTAAATGGCTGGTCTGTTAGTTGATATAATGCATCTTACTATAACTGAAGTGTACTGGCCTATAAATTAAAACTCAGAAATGGGATTGGCAACACATACATGAAAGTGAATCATGTATGACTTTCGAACACAAACACAGGTATTTTGGGTGGCAAGGCTTCAAGATAAATGACCTGTAAAAGTGGCATTTGTGGACTTGTGAACCAGTTGGTTGGTGAGGCTTTTTTTCCCCTCTCCTAGGCTGGCTGTGTCACTGCCCTTGTACATGAACATACAGGGAGGATTTTTTTGTTTGTTTTTCTTTTTAGTATATTTCATTTTATTTTACTTTGTTTTGTTTCTGTATGCACTCTGGCTGTGATGCTTGAGCCTTTTTTTGTCCCCAGTGTTTCAAGTATTAGTGTTGCATTACTCTGTCAGTGACAACAGGATGACCTAGGATAAAACTGGTGAACCTGTGAATAGCAAACAGCAATAAAAGCTAATGTTTCCAAGGGCGTTTGAACAGGGAATGGGAAACTTTCCTCTCTGTATCTATTTCGATACTAAATATTTAGGATGACAGGTGATAGTGACGTTTGTGACCTGCAACAGATGTTCCATAGTTCTGTGGGTTGTTTTTTTATATTATTTTTTCCGTCCTGTAGCCAGTAATGACTTCCTGTACATAAAATGTAAATTTTGACAGCTCTGGATTTTTAGACTGGAAGGACAAGTATAGTCACTGGGGAATGCTGGGGAGATGGAATAACTCTGAGCAACCAGGCTTAGGAAACAATGCTATTCCATTTTCAGGGAGAAAGGAATTGTCCCCCTAGGAACTAAACAGAAAGAAATTGTGGAGGGGGATTCATATCAGAAATAGAACCATGAAGCACCATTCAATAGAGTTGAAGGCACTACAGATGAAGGTGAGGATTGATAGGCCATAAATAGCAGAAGAGGAATAGGGGAGTTAAATGTTTCCAACATGATGGCAGATATCCAGAAAGTAAATTGTAAGAGATGTCTGTAAAAGATCTAGATGGTTGAATGACGTAAGATGGCTAACACATTTCTGTGATTGGTTAAGCTAAGAAAGAGCATCAGTAATGTTCTCAAACTATCTGAGCAACCAAGGCATCCTGAAACAATCATACATGTCGTCATTTTATTGTTAAGTAGGCTTCTGAATTTGGTAGCAAGTATCCGGTGTTGATAGTGTCTATGGTTTCTAAGTATTGCAGAATATCTAAATGTGTAGGTTATTTCTTAAGACCTGCCTGGGTGCTTGACAGGAATGGTATCTTATGGGTCTTTACCGTGATTATCCCTACTACAGTGGTGGGGAAAACAGTACAGAAATCTCTGGAAGTATTCGGCTGGATAGCCATGTAACAAAAGTGAAATATTTTGATCTAGAAGTGGAATAAAAATGCACTGTCTTTGAAATATAGGTAGTATAAAGACAAAGCTTCTGAGGCAAGAATAATCAGAGAACATTATATCACTAACAAAGGAATGAAAGATTACAAATGTTAGTGGCTTAAATGTAAAATTATGATATTGAAATATAATTAAAACCTCTAAAGGAAGTGAAGAAATGGTTTCATCATGCCATACAGATAAAATTGCCCACTTATGAGCAATTGCAATATGTGCTTGCAGCCCAGAAAGCCAACTGTATCCTGGGCCACATCAAAATAAGGATGGGCAACAGGTTGAGGGAAATGATTCCCCCCTTTTTTATTCCACCCTTGAGAGACCTCAGTTGGAGTGCTGCATTCAGCTCTGCAGCCCCAGCACCAGAGCAGGTCCAGAGGAGGGCCATGAAGACATATCAGAGGGCTGGAACACCTCTCCTGCTAAGACAGTCTGAGAAAATAGGGGTTGTTCAGCCTGGAGAAGAGAATGCTGCAAGGAGACCTTATAGGGGCCTGCCAGTATCCAAAGGGGACTGCAGGAAAGCTGGGGAGGGACTCTTTGTCAGGGGGTGTAGTGATAGAACATGGGGGAATGGTCTAAATTAAAGATTTAGATTAGATGTAAGGAAGAAATTCTTTACTATGAGGCACTGGCACAGGTTGCCCAGAGAAGCTGCGGATACTCCTTCCTTGGAAGAGTTTAAGGGCAGGTTGGTTGGGGGATTGAGCAACCTGGTCTAGTGGGAGGTGTCCCTGCCCATGGTATCTTTAAGCTCTCTTCCAACCAAACCATTCCATGATACTGTGAACATAAATTTAATGAGATTTGCACCATATTTATTGAAGTGAAATGCCACCCTACAGTTTGTCTTCAGAGGAAGAGTGGCATCCTGGGAAACACTCTGGGCTGTGGACAGCTTGGAAGAGAGTGATTCCAGGGGTTTAAGGATCGGTGACCTGAAAATGATTAACACTGGGTGATCTGCTATGTAACTGCAAAATGCACTGGGGAACAAAATGGCTGCTTCCTATGCAGAGCAGTGTGGTACTTGGGAGGCAGTATTTTTGTGGTCAAAAGAAGTTACATAATACGTGAATGTTTCAAGCGAGTAATATCTAGGAACAGTAGAGAAGCTGTATCGCTTCTGTATTTGGCACTGGTACAATCACTTTTCCATTGCTGAGTTCTTTTTTGGTGTCCATAAGTCTGTTGATAAAATGGTAAGGGATTGATCAAAGAACTGGATACTTTGCCTTGCGGTGAGACATTCTGGAATCTTTCTCTGTTTATCTTACCCATGAGAAGGCTAAGAGTTGACCTGATCAGAGTGTCTGCATTGGGGAAAAAACATTGAAAAACTGTTAACAATCTGGCAGACAAAGATATAAAAAGGTCCAGTGGTTGCTATTTGAAGTTCAAAATTCCATTGCAGGTTTTCAACAGTGAGAGTGATTAGCCCCTATGATATCTTAACAAAGGTTGTGGTGGTTTCCTTGCCACTGAAAATTTAAAAATCAAGTCTGAGTGGTTTCTTAAATGATATATTTTAGTAAAGCACAAGTTCTGTGGCTTCTTTGTACAGGGCAGTGGACTAATTGATCACAAAAATTCCCTTTGAGCTTGAATATCATAATTCTCTTAAATTAAGACAATGACTAGAGTCAGACTAGTCATTTTTTCTTTTCTTTTTTTTTGTTACTGAAGTTTTCTATCCAAAATTTACTTTTTTTTTTTTTTTTTTTTTTGCACAGCTCTAATGAAAAATATGCAGTTTTCTTGGCCAGCCAAGAAAATTATTAAACAGTAAGTTAATAACCTATTAGATAGTTTTTAGCTACAATGACTTTGCAGTCTTATAGGGTCAGTATGTTGATATAGTATATAATATCGGTGCATCTATATGGCTGTAATCATTGTTCCATTCTGAAGTCATATGCCAAGCATGAGTGTATTCTAATTTATTCTCTTGCACTGGAGATATATGTATGTTATGATATATGCTATCTTTATAGCATTAATTGAATTCTGAATTCTGAAATCTACTCTTTCTGCTCTAAATGCAGCTTGTAATGGTGTTTTAGTTGCTTCACTCCTCCAAGTTCCATGTGCACAGCTCATGTTTGCAGTGATAAGTAAGTGTCTCAGAGGCATTTCTGCTAGATTTGAGCTAAACTCCAATTATCAATGTTCATGTAGCTGCAATCCCAGTCAGGGCGAGTGTCATTAATCTGGTTGTTGTACTAATAATCCCAGTTTCTGGCTTTAGAGAATTCAAAAGACCAAAACCAAACAGGTAAGTAGTGACACAATGAACAGGCAGTGAGTGATTTTAGGATCACAGTGAGCATGTTATTCTGACCCTTTAAAGAAATGATGTTAAAGTAATGGTGTTTTCTAGTGCTTGTTTACTCTGCCAGGTCCTCCTCTTTCTTTGATTGGTTTTGGATCCATTTGCCCATTTCAACTTGGTTTTTACAGGTGTGTGAAATACCATGTTCTTGGGGTGAAGTGGAACACTAGGTTTTGAAGTGATTTGTGACAACTAGCAAGTGGGTATACAAGAAAGGCACAAATTAGTAGCAGTTATTGTGGTGTGGGCTGCAAGACATTAAAATTCATAGGAAATCAAATGCTGTTAGTTCTCTTGCTCACAGAGCAACTTGCATTATTGTGGGGAACAGACTAGATTCATTTTGTACTGCTGGTTCTCTTGTGATTTCAAATAGTCATAACAATTCACTTTAAGCCATATTGCTGAAGTGGTTTTAATACATTTGATCCAGACAAGAGTTAAAGTAATTAGCTGACATTTGATTTTACTTGATATGGATCCAAACCATGAAACTTTGAACACCCTTAGAGTTCAGAAGTGTTTCATTCAGTGTTTGGGTATTAGTCTGTGTTCTCAAGTAACCTTTTCTAATGGCATATTTAATCCCAGATTTAAAATAAAAAAGCAACACAGGGAATCAAGTCTGTAAATGCTTTTTGTTTAAATACAGAGATACCCTAGAATGTAGCTGTAGAAGCAGCAAGCAGAAGGAATAGAAAACACACTATCTATATAAAGGTGTGTGTTTGTGTTTATGTGCAGTGTTCACACCCAGATACATACCTGTGTGGCTGTACAAAACGTTGCTCCTGCTGCAAGGAGCTCACAAAGTTAACAGACAGCCAGAGCAATCATGTGCTTTGAGACCCAGAGGATGGTGCTAAGTTAGAGCATGTGTGCATTTTTGGTTTTATGATGTGACGACAGCAGCGTTCTGACACTGGTTAACATTTGTGGGCCTTGTGGAAGGAGTGAGTTTTCATGAGGGATTTGGATGGAGAAAATCTGCCTGCCTGGCACACAGAGTCAAAGAGGGTGTTCCAGGCAGAGTTGAAATCGAGATGTGAGAACTGAGAGAGTAGTATGATGTTTTACATTGCATATGATGCAACTGGTAACTTGGAATGTGATTGACCATGTTTTGTAAGCTTGTTATTTTTTTCTTGCAGTCTAATACAGAAGGGGAAAAAAAAGTTACGAAGAAATTCAAAAGGAAGTGTATAGATGTTCCTGCTGAACACAGAGGCATTCACTTCCTCATTCAAGGAGCAATTATATGAGAACTGAAAAAGCTATGTACAAGAAGAATATGTTGTATTTGTTGTGTTAAAGCAAGATGTAAAGGGAAAACTTTCTGAGGGGTTGAGGGGTTTGTAGAATTTCATTATAGCCTGTGAGTATAGTTAGGTTGATATCTTCAAGATGGCATGCTTATGTGATGCTGAAAACATTGCTGGAGCATTTGATTTGTTAAAGCATGTGTTCAGTATCCAAGTAATTTAGCAGTAGAGCATGTCATGATTTTTCCTGCTATGGGACAAGTTGAACTGACAAAAAGGTTGCAGAAGAAGTCAGTATGCTTGCCATGAAGCTCTGCAAGAATATAAGCAACAACAAAGTGGAAGAAAGCTGTTTCTGTGACATACACTTTACAATAACTTACTGTATGCAAAATACTTTGAAATCGTTCAGTTTGTTGCCTAAACAGCACAGTCAGAAGTTTTCAGATTCTGTCATAAAGTCTACTCTCTTTATTACAGCATACAAATCATGTTCTCTCCCTATATTTTCTCCCCTTATCATTGTATAACTCTTCATTGATTTTTTTTATTTTTATTTTTTTTGCCTAGTGTGGTAAAGAAAAGAGAAAATTATCTGATGCATTTTTAGGTTTTTTTTATTATAACTTGGAAACAAGGAGAGCAAGAGGAAAAGTCATCACTATGTGACCATCTTGATCTCCCTGTTATCCAAAATCAATGTGTCTAATAACCAGACATTTAAGTAGTAATACATGTGCCTCATCTATAACAACTCCCACATGAGGATTGCAGAGCAGTTTACAAGTTTTAATACTGAACCTCATAACATTTGTATCAGAAGAAAAAACTACAGGCAGAGAAATTACAAATTTGTTAAGGTAAAGGTCTAGATGTGACAGTTTGGGGAACTTACACGAGTTAAAATTTGGGGATAATTATACACAACTTACAAAATAACTGTTACTGAATCCTATCATATATCCTGTGTTGTTGACCTGAAGTTGTGAAAGATTTACCCTTCATCTCCTAAACAAATGGTAACACAAAGTAATGGAGGATCATTTTTATGCTATTAGCTCCATTTCATGTGAGAATATGCCTGAACAGAGCTACCTCTGAAGCCCAAGTAAGTCAGCATAATTAAATTTGTCTGCAGAACAAAGGGTGAACACCAAAAGCATCTTACCAGGAATAGCAAAAAAAAAAAAAAAAAAAAAAAAAAAAAGAATAACATGTGGACAGTCATAGATACAGGAAGGGTGGACAGTAGAGTCAAATAGAGACACACATTTTGTAGCCAAGAAGTCTGAATTTTGTTGGGGTCAGTGAGGGAAGGGGATAAGACCAGCATGGACACTACAGATGTATCTGCTCCAGACTGTAATCCGTGCTCCCCAAGCCACACTCTTGAGAATAGTAGCCTTTAGCTATATCCATGCTGTTTAACACTTGGCCTTGTGTTTCTTCTTGGCCCTGGATGTTTGTGTTAAGTCATAGTCATATATATGCTTCTCTGTTCAGCATCTGAAATAATGCAAGGATTATACTTTGTGCTTGGATAGTTTTTGTTTGTTTGTTTGTTTGTTTGTTTCTGACATCTGTTACATATTGGGTGGAGTGAGTCTAAGCGGCATCCCTAATGACAATTGTACCCCTGGTGTATGGGGGAGACTCCTGCCCAAGACTGGTAGAAAAGGGTATGAGGACTGTGTGGCAGAGCTCTGCAGTCATCATGCTGCCTATTTGGTGGATTCCCTGAAGCAGACTCACCAGAGGTATGCATGGCTTATGTTGTGAAAGGAGTTAGCTTACTCCAAAAGAGAGCATAGGGCTGGAGTGACAGTTGCACAAGGCAGACGGGCAAGGCTGAAACCTGGAGTGAAGTGGGGGAGCTGGCTTATTTGATGACAATATTGTGCAGCTGCTCAAGAGGGACAGAGAGGAAAAACATATCCTTGATTTGCGGTAGAAACAACATGCTGGATATGAGATCCTGACTTCTAGTGTTTCCAACTCCAAAAACTTCTCTGAGTGGTGAATAAATTGAAGCATCTTGCAGCTTTACTTTTGCTTTGTTGTTTTCAATTCCTTTGTTAAAGTACAGGCTTCTGTGAGGAACCTTGAGCAAATTGAGGTACAGTTTTGCTGAGAGTCAGATGCAAGGAGACTAAAAAGGGACCCAGAGGTCTATGGGATTGCCCACCACGTGTTAAGCAACAATTGCTTTGGAGTACATGGTCACATATTATTTGATGTGGTTACAGAAAGGCAATCCCTGCTGACAGTGAGATGAGGGATGCTTTCAGGCCTAGCTCATCTGTTTTTTTCCCTTCTTGTACGTCTTTGAAGAATGAGAGTATTTGCGAGATGAACCATAGGAAAAGTTAAATCAGAGGGCTTGTGGACAACAGGATGTGTGCAATGGTTCAGGGATTTAAGGCAGTTGGTCTTGTAGGATGTGTCATTGCAAAGGGCTTAAGATAGCTGAGGAGTAGCAGTATGTATACCATAGAGGATAAGGGTGCTATTCCCATCAGGAGAATCTTAGCACATGAACCTGGTGCCAGAGGACTCCAACACTCAGAAAGTGTCCCACTGGCTGAGACGTTTCGTGCCAGATTGCTTGGTTCCTTGTCCTGCCTGCCACCCACCAGGACTGTTTTGTACAAGATAGGAGCTGACTGCTGTCACACTGAACTTGGAGAGGCATGTGGGGGGCACAGAGCAGCGAGGGAGTGAGAATGTGGTGTGCAGATGTGCGAAGGTGAGAGTAAAGCTTATCAGCTACTGGTTCCAGAGGGTGGTGGGCTTTTTCTTTTCTTCTTTTCCAAGCTCTGCTGGTGAAGTCAGCCATTGAACAACAATTTTTATACATCTATATAAAATAAAATTACTGGAGTACTGTATTAGGGTGTGGATACTTTTAAATACTTTAAAATATAGCAATTAAACATAG
Source organism: Anser cygnoides (assembly GCF_040182565.1). Lineage (NCBI taxonomy): Eukaryota > Metazoa > Chordata > Aves > Anseriformes > Anatidae > Anser > Anser cygnoides. Next base: position 144,778,288 of record NC_089874.1, on the reverse strand, counting down.
TCCTTCTGCTTTTGGCCAGCTGCTGTCAGAGTGGCCTCTATTAAAAAGATGTTGATGCGTCAAAGATGCTTTCCTTCTGTTGCGTAATCTCTCTCTCTCTCTCTCTTTCTCTCTCTCTCCTTTCACCATAAACTAGGTTCAAACTGGCGAATTTCTGTGAGGTCCTGTGGCCAATTTAATATTTAAAAAGTCCCATTAAGTTATTCTGGTTTCAGGAACATCTTGAGCCATCGTCCCTCTGCTAACCTGCTGTGCTGACTCAGCGCCTGAGAAGGAGTTGAGTGCACATGGGGGCAGGGGTGTGTTCTGTGACTCTGGAGAAAGGCAGTGTACTAAAGATGCTGCTAGGGTTTGTGTTGCAGTATCACTCAAGTCATAAAAACAAACAAGCAAACCATTTAGATGAAGAGATAGTAGCTGTTGACATAAAATGATAATTGTATCTAAATGCCTTTCCTCCATAATGTCTGTGCATTTTTTTTTTTGACCCATTTTGTCTAAAAACTTGTAGATAGCTGCACTAATACCCTCAAAAGATATGGGGTGTGCATTACTAGTGTTGTACCTATTCTGCAGAGGGTTTGCTGCTTAAGTTTGCAACTTAACATTGCTCTCTGTTCAGGAGTAAGAAATTGCAATGGTGTAGGTGCTGTATTTCAATGGAAATATCATTCCAGGTGCATAGATCAGGGTGCTGATATTCTTATATTTTGCTGATAGATTGTGCTTATATGCTCAGCTTCAAACTAGAATTCAGCATATGGATTTTATTTATGTTGTAATTGTGAATTTTGTATAGCTGGGTCTCCACTTGCTTGTAGCTTTATTTAAAAAGTGTGTAAGTTCATTAAATTGCCCTGCATACTAGTGTAAAATACAGAGATTAGGTTTCTTTTTATTCACTTGCCAGTGCAGATGTGTGGCAATGAGTGTACTTCTAAAACCTTTCTTTTAAAACTACTTGTAATCATGCAGTAGATAACACTTTACAGGAAAGAGGAAATCCAGCCAAAATAATTTCCAGATGATCTTAAAGTGTAATTTATTTTCTTATTTTGCAGCTAGCTATGGACCAAATCCAATTTGCAAAGGCTGTTTATCTTGTTCAAAGGATAATGGGTGCATAAGATGCCAACATAAGTTATTCTTCTTCCTACGAAGAGAAGGAATGAGACAATACGGTGAATGCTTGCATTCCTGCCCATCGGGGTACTATGGGCTCCGAACGCCTGATATGAACAGATGTTCAAGTGAGTTGTTGTTGTTGTTGTCTGTTTGTTTTGAAAGTTTACATTCATTTTTTATAGGAAGGCCATAATTCACACTCGTTTTTAAAATTATATGTTGTGGAACGTAATGATGTTTTTACAGATGTCTCAAGATCATCATAAAACTTCTTTCTAAAGAATGTCCTGGCTCATGCCAAGATCTGTAACATTCAGTAAATTAAATTGTTTATGTATTAACCTAGTTTTTGTTGTGTTGTTTTTATTTAGTTAAAGAGAAATTTATGAAAGAATGATGATTTAAGCAGATATTCTTGGTTTTAACAAAAAATAATTCCTGTTATAGGAAAATAAAGAAGAGTAAGCATTAATTTAATAATGGCTCATGTAGGAACTAGCCTAGTTTATGCACCGAGATATGGGTGGGCTTCTCTTCATGCTATTTGTTCCCACACAAATTTCAGATGACCAGACACCTCACACCAGACATGTTTTAATATGTAAGTGTTGCTATTTTAATAAAACAGATGTACTATTAAAAACAAACAAACAACCTTTCACTTTTAGTACTGCATTTTATTTGGAAATTTACAACCTGCTAATGTGCAACAAGATTCCTTGTTTGCATGTTTGTGCCTAGCAGCACAACTGTTAAAACCAATGAGTGCTCTGGTATATCTACACATTATTTCACCACTATCTGGCAGTTGTGCCTATTCGTATCGATTTTTCCATATGCTCATATGTGGACAATTACCCATATGGATTATTAATCATTGCTACTACCTCTAATTCATTTTTTTTTCATGTGTAATAGTCAAACCAGAATTAGGTCACCAAACCTAAGAACCTGAAGTGAAAAACAGCTTTTCTCTGCTTCCTGAAATAATCAAATGTTCGTTAAATGTATGGCACTCTCCCCCTCAGTCCTGCGGCATGTCACTGGGATGCACTGTGTTGTGAGAAAGTGGGTGCTGTCTTTTAGATCACACATAATCTTGACAGCCATATGAGGTCATTCTGTGGCACTTTTGGCTAGAATAAGAGCATTAACTTCAGTGCTTTGGCCACGTTCCAGCCCACGTAATGACATCCCGGCTGTTTCTCCAAGTTCCCTGCGCGGGCTTGGTGGATATGGTATTCTTCGCTTTGTGTTAGGTAACATTGCTGAGTGCCGCCTAATCTGTACCAGGTGGCTAGTTTTTGATGAAAAATTAAATGAGACTAGTATATAGTTTATATATCCCTTCTGTAAAGCAATTTAGGATTTTGGCCTTCATTTTCATAACACAGTTGTGAATTCAGCAACTTGTCCACCTTCATCCTTTCAAAACAGGGCTGTAAAAACTTGCCTATGTAAAAATGTCTTTGAATATTTTACAGTTTTGGGAAATAGATTAATTTAGTTATGTTAGCTTATACTGTGTTTGTTAGATAGGAAAAATTACGGTCTTTACTGGTATTTGTTCCTTGCTTTCTTTAAAAAATATATATATATATATTTGCAGAAGGTGGATTGTGAATTCAATACAACTTTTATACATTTTTACCACTTACAGAAAGTGGCCTTTTTTTCCCTGAATTACAGGATTGGTTTTGAAAACACAAATGTGAGGTTGTGTCCAATCCATACTAGCATGTGTTGAGTGCTGCATATTTAACTCACCCTCATGCCTTTGACAGTCTCCCCCTCTGAGAATGATTTTGCAGTTGCATTTACAGACCAGTTTTGGTTCTCCTCCAATGATTTTTGACCTGTATATTTTTGTTTTGGTGTAGTCGCCAGCTGGTGTATTTATAAATCATACCTACATTTTTGCTCTTGGTTTGGTGATCTCCCATGGCGCACACACTGCGTTGTGGCAACACAGACATTTTGTGGATTCAAACTGACTTAAAATAAAAATTCTTAAAAAGTAGAATGGGTTTCTTCCTACTCAATGCTAGATACTTTTAGGTACAGCTAGTTACAGACTATTGCTCAGATAGTATTATCTCAGCTAAAAATAATAAAAATTCTGGCAATGTTAAAATCCGTCTGGAAGTTACAGGGCTTGAATTACATAAGCTGAAATGATTTCTGCCCTATTAATGTCTTTACAGGCACAAAAGCTGTTTAACATTTTATTACTGGAACACTTGCCCATTTTTGTTAGAGAAGCTATAGAACATTTTTTATGGAAAATGTTGACATGATTTTAAAAGCCAAGCATAGTTAGTGCCAAATGTAACACAATAAATACTACAGCCAAGTGCAACAGCTCCAAAAATTACGGAAATTTTGAATTTCAAGGCTAATTTTCTTTTCTACATGTATGCAGTATGTCTCTTGAATTTGCTAAATGGTTCTAGACTGTTTTTCTAGTAACAGTGAATAATGTAATTTTTAAACTACTTGTCCCTAGAAATCGATGTAGTGTTTCCTGCTGGAGTTGATTTTCATCTTGAACACTGAAGTATAAGAATGCAGTATATTTGGACACCAAATTGGAAAGTGTTGCGTCTTTTCTGTAAAAGAAGGCCTAAGAGAAGAGCTACAGTTTGTTAATTTTCCAAGAAATTTTAATAATTAATAACTTTGAATTATACTCTTCCAACAAGAATAAAAAATATTCCAAGGAAGAAGAAGAAAACACAAAGCTGAATTAAAGAATAGAATGAAATCTGTCACATCAGTGTTGGTTTAACGTTGGTCTGATTTAGGTATTGAGCCTATCTTGAACGTTTCAACCTAGTCAGTATCCATTGTAATCTTTTTTAGGGAAGACACACTTACAACTTAGAAATTATACCTCTCTTCAGATTTGTTTGGCTACTCCATTTGTTTATGTCCACCCTCTTTCTCATGGGAGGGTCAGACATTGCTAAATTTGTTATTACCTCTTCCATGTGCCTTAAGTGAAATAAAGAGAAGTTTTTAAACAAATCAGTTATTTATTAAACATATGAAATATAAAGAAAGATAATATTTTTTTTTCAAACTTAGTTACAAAATTGTAAGACATCATTGACATATGATAGCTTAACTATTCCTTGTGTAGAACTGCAGAGTATATGAAGCTCTGAGATGATTGTAGTCAGTACAATTCATACCAGTCTGTCAAGGGTTCAAAACAAGGAGAGCACAATTTGCTTTAACTAAAATCATTTTATTCTGCGTTTTTAGTAACAATTTTCATGACTTTCTCTTACAAAGAAAAAACAGTATTTAAAATAATCTTCATTTGGGATTTTGAAAGTCAAATCGTATGGCCAGATATTAAGTTTTAACTATAATTATGTTATAGACATCTTATTTTTCCCTCTATTTCATCTCTTCTACTCTCTTTTCCTCCTTCTTGGTAATGCTTCTTGGTAAGGATTTGGTCATATTCTTAGTTTTTTGATTTTTGGCCAATTTTTATATTTTGACAGAAGACCTTCCTTCCATTCAGCTGCCGACAAAAAATCTTAATAGTGTTTTGAATTAAGTTTTCTTAAATCTGTAGTGAATAGACTTAATAAGGCAATTGTAAATTTGTAAAATACGAATAGAAAACACTATGGTTTGGCATTTGTTTAAAAGATTTCAACTAATAAAAAATCAATAATAGAACATAATAGAAATGTATTTTTAAGTGTGTATGAAGTGAATTAAAAAAAAAATCCTCATTATAGTATTTTATAAGTAACATCGATCTCATTGAAATCATGGACCTGTGGTAAACTTTAGGAACTGCTACTGTCAAGTGGCTGTGTAACATTCTCTAGAATTCATGTTCAGCCCTGGCCGAAATTGTAGCTTAAAAATCTTTAGTTGTATAATAATAAATAATAATAAAACAAAACAAAAATCCCTCCTGCAGCTACTAAAGCCACTTTTGTTTGGGAGTTTAAATAGCTTCCATGTAGTTTGAAGTTCTTTTTCTTATGACTTTCCCCCTCTCTTTACTGTCTCCTCAGTGACCTTCCTGAAAGCCAGTTGATGTTTTGGTCTCTTTTTTCCATTGGTCATTCAACTCCATCCCCCACAGGAGCTGCTCACAGCATAGCTTACTTCAGCTCTGACCATGTGTCTCCTCCTCTTAGTAGTACTACCAGTCTTCTTAGTAGTACTACCAGTCTTTGTCCCTCATGTGCCTTTATCTTCTCTCTTCCAGGTGAATTATGAAATGTCTGGGTTTTTGAAATGTTTCCTAGTTCAGGGAATTCTGCAGGTGATTAGTGTAAAAGTTGGTGCTGGTCAATGGATGAGGCACTGGCACAGGTTGCCCAGAGAAGCTGTGCCCAGGAAGCCCATCCCTGGAAGTGCTCCAAGGCCAGGTTGGATGGGGCTTTGGGCAACCTGGTCTGGTGGGAGGTGTCCCTGCCCATGGCAGGGGGTTGGAACTAGATGAGCTTTAATGTCCCTTCCAACCCAAACCATTGTATGCCTCTGTGATTCAATGTCAGGATGGCAGCATGAAGTTAAGACTTCAGCACCAATGCTGTTTACTGAGAAGCAGAAAAATGAGAGTGGGACTTGCAGCATTGTATTCTTCAGCTTGATCTCCAAAGGCATTATATTTTTCCTATGATTCAGCTTATTCTGCATCATCTTAAAGCAGGTGGTAGATTTACAAAGGAAGGATAGTACTTATTTTGGTAATGTTATGCTTTCTGTAACTACAGTATAAAATGAAGCTATTGACAGGAGCATGTACCATTTTTTAATTTAATTTATTATTATTATTATTATTATTATAAATCATAGCAAGCATATGTACCTAGGTCTAAATTTAATTCAGTATCTGAATTTATATTTTGAACTCCTGGGCTTTTGATTCCATCTCTAAAATATGAGTCTGTCAATTCTTTGTAAATTCTTATATGCTTATTTTAAAAGAAGAATTAATATAAGTGGCTTATCAGGACTGTCAGGAAGTCAAAAATGCTCAGGAAAATCTTTTAATATCACTGTGTTTCATCTGCTTAAAATGTATCTCTGATTTGGGCATGATGTGTAATCCAGGCTTTTTCCCTCCAGAGTTCCTTAATGTACCATTTTATGTAGTTTTCTATAAATATTGAAAGCTTCATCCACCTCAATTGCATTTGTTTTGTGTGATATTCAGGATGAATATTTGGATCAAAATAAATGAGGCTATAAAGTCTAAAACCAAATATTTTATTGCTGGCCAGCTAAATGCAATTCTTTTAGTCCTGATTGGTTGCCCTGATCTTGACTGAAACATGGTTCATAGCTATTACTTAAAAAATAGAAATAGTAATAATAAAAATCTGGTGTGTATGTAGAAACGGTTTAGGAGAAAATTGTTTCTGACGTGCCATGGGGTGCTAAAGCTCACTGAAAATTAAGTAAAAAGGGGCATTGGCTCCTAAGCTCATAACTAATTTTTTCCTACTCTGTTTCAGTAAGCAACATCTAAAATGTTTTAAATTTCTGTGTTTGGATTCTTTTTTGCCAATGGCTCTTTTGAGGGAGATGTGATCCTCTTTCTTTTTCTACTCTGGAGAACCAAAAAATTTGGTCCTTCAGTTCTGCAGGTTTCCTGGTCATTGAGGTCCTGGTCAGCTGTAGCTCATGGAATTATATTTCTTTTCTGAGCATATTCTGTAGCTGTTCTAAAGCATGGAGGCACTTTAACATACTGTGATATGCCTTTGTGCTGCACTGAAATGTCACTCACTCAAGTCCTTACTCTTCTCTCTGGTTAAATTAACAGATTGCACAGTATCAATAGACTTTCTATTGGAGAAGGTATGTATCTTGTATGAAAAAAAAAAAAAAACCCACAAAATTTCAGAGCTCTATTGAAGGGATACATTTTTGTCTAATTTTGTTTTGCCAAAACGCTGAAGATACTTCAGCAGAGCACTCCAGTCTAATTTCAGCCCAGTGTAGCTTCACCAAACAAAGCAGTGACTTCTTTTCCACCCTTTCCCCTGAGGGGTGAAGTCATGGTGCTGTGATTTTATAACCACTCCTGTGACAGTTTGTGACTGAACATAGACTTTGTAGAAAGTTAGCATTTCTGACTGTTGGAGTACTGCTCTTCTTTAGTTCTCATTTTTTACTTTATAAATACATATTTATCATGAAATATTGTCTCTCTTCAGGGGGTTTAATATTGTTTTTGCCCATTAAGGTAGTTATAGTGGGCTGCGATCTATCCGTTGGTGTAAGAAGGTTATTAGTTGAAAACTGCCCTTGCTGAAGCAATTAGGACCTTTGCCATGGATTTCAGTAAGGTCAGAATGTTGAGCTTTTAACTTTTACATACAGCTCTGGTGGGAAGCATGGTGTAACATTTTTAAAAATGGCCTCTGTTTAGAAATCGGCTGTGCTAATCAGACATACCACCAGATTTCTCTGGGGGTCCCTGAGTGGTTTTTGAATTCTAGATAGGTAAGGATGGTACCAGAGGAAGATATCTCACTTCCACATGGGGATGACTTTCATAGTTTTATGTCCACTCCTGTGACTAGGATTGAAAACAGACTCTTAGGAAGTTAGCATTTCTAAATTTTGGAATGCCACTTTTCTTTATCTCTTTAGTTTAGTTTATTGAAACTGTACCAAATAAATAAATAAATAAATAGTGTTTTATACATGTCAAGTGAAAGAATGGAAGCAAGAATCACGTAATTGTTAAGATTGGAAAAGACCTCCAAGATCATCTGGCCCAACCATCACCCTACCACCAATGTCACCCACTAAACCATGTCCCTAAGCACCATGTCCAACCTTTCCTTGAATACCCCCAGGGACAGTGACTCCACCACCTCCCTGGGCAACCCGTTCCAATGCCTGACTGCTCTTTCTGAGAAGAAATGTCTCCTAATTTCTAACCTAAACCTCCCCTGAGTGCCAAGATAGAAACACTAGAAAGAAAATAGGTTGTGCTAGAAGAGATGCAGCAAGAGTGCTATGAGTCTGAGAGGTGCTGGCAATATAGTAGTAGTGGGTAGTAGGTCCAGTGGGATATAAGGAGGCACAATGCCAAGCAGGAATAAAAGGGACTTGAGGTCTGGTAGGAAGCAGACCCACTGCAAATTGAGTACAATGGAAGGAAGTGGTAGGGACTATAACATATAGGTCTCTTGCTGCTAGGTGAATGGGAACAGCAGCACCAAAGCACCTCTTACTACTTCACTCTCAGGTTCTGAACATTAGGTGTCCTAGCTTCTTGTTGCCCTGCAAGTATGGTTGGCCTGACAGAGGTGTGTAATTGCTCTTAAGGTTTCTTCTGCAAGCCGGAATTCATCAGCTCATTCTCTCCTCAACGCTAGCCTTATCTTTCCTCCAAAGCCTCTAAAACTTCCACTTCTAGGCTTCTCCTTGCAACTTCTCTGTTTCTTTCTTTTACAGAACCACTGGTGTCTAAAATCTTAATAATGCTCAAGGTTTGTTTTTTTTTTAAAGTTTGTACCTTTATTTCCTTTTTTTTTTTTTTGAGGTGTTGTAAACATCTATATAGTATTTTAGGTGAAATGAAAATAATACAATAGCAACATCGTTTAGCTACTGGAACAGTACAGAAAATGAAATCACTAAACGGGTGAAAAAGGCAATTAGATTTACAGCTAGCAAGGTGAATTCATAAAAATGCTTTTGATGTCTTCTCCAAATGAAAAAAAGAATTTCTCTTTTGTTCCAGTTTATTATAATTGTCAGTAAACTGACTAGTTAATTTAAAGTGATTTAGAAAAATAGTAAAGATTTTGCTTCCCTTTTCCAGAGTTAGACATAAGATGCTAAGATCAAAAAATTAGAACAGTTGACAGCTATGGCAATCAGAAGAAAGCAATTCAGTTTAACCATAAAAAAATATTTTCTTGTTTTCTTATTATGTTATTTTGTTTAAAGGATAAAGCCATTTTGTAAAATCTTATTTTTTTTAACTATTGTATATGATGTCAAACAGCTCTTTAGGTTTCATACCAGATTACACATTTATTATCCAATTTATTATTTAAATGATAGAATACAAAAAAAAAAGAAATTTGGAATAGAGTTCTGTTAAGACTTACATTTAATAACATATATGTAGATAATGCTAGTAAACAAAAACAAATACTAAGTTTAATACAGTTGTATTTAGTTGCATACCAATGTATCTTAATATTGATAATGAAGAATCAGTATTCTTTAAATGTTCAACTAAAAATAAGTATGCTTTCTTTCTCTGTCCATGTTGATATATTCAGCTTTAAAAACAAAAGTATTTTAAGAATTAACTTATTTTGATTTACTTGGCTCAGACACAGTTAAAATTATTTATCAACATCACATTGATTTAAAAAATAAGTAAAGTAAATTTGCCCCCAAAGCATTTAAACAATATAATAAGATTAAGCTAGGCACCAAAAATAACCAGCTTAAAAAAACATTCTTAGTTTTATAACCACTCCTGTGACTGTGATTAAAAATAGACTCATAGAAAGTTAACGTTTCTAACTTTTGGAATACCACTTTTCTTTATCTCTTTAGTTTAGTTTATTGAATCTGTACCAAAAAAACTCCTTCAAGGCTTAGAGCTACACGAGCATCCTTCATGATTTGAAACATTACAAGTAGTACCCAGTAACCCCAAGCACCATGCTGGATCACTCTGGTGAATTAAAGTTTTAGTGTCAGAAATCTTAAAGTATTTCTAATATATTTTTTAGTATATTTTCCCTAAACTGCATCTGATACAGATTAAATAATAGGCATTTGATATTTGAAGTAATTTATCTTTATAGGAAAAAAATAAATTTGCTTAGCTGGAAATCTCAGCCTACCCTTAACCCAGGAGCCCCTATTAATGTGTCCAAAATATAATTGTCATGGTATGGGCTCTACTGCAATACAAAATAAAATTGACATAGAAGGCAAAGGAAAAGATATAAATAGGATGGGAGTTTGAGGTACAACCAAAGAACTAATAGAAGACTGATCCGTTAGTTTAATGCTTGAATATAGGGTATTCATGTATGTGCTGTTAAATAGCAGTTGTTTTATGGAGGGTACCCCCAGTGGAAGGTGAGACAGGATTTCACCTGATTAGCATGTTTATATATTATCAACAGGCAATGTTTTCCATTTAATCTCTCTTCGACTCAAGAGAATTCAAACGGAGTAGACTTTATACATATTACTCCTCAACATGATTTGAAAGCACTAGTTAAAACACTATTCCAAAAAAAAACCTGCTTGCGTCATTTAGATATGAGGGAGGGTCACATGATGCTAATTTATCTTTTAATGTTCTGTTCTTCACCTCATCATTGGACTAAATGGTTTGGAAAAACCTTGATGTCTTTTCAAGCTGCCTTGTGTGTGTGGGCAAAAGGCTTTTTTTTTTTTTTTTTTCTGAATATTTAAACACACAGGATGTTTGATTCAAGCATTGCAATTGATAAAATATTTGCAGTACATGTTGAATTTAATAAACCAGATTTGCAATTAACTATTGCAGTACACCCAGTATACCAGAGCAGCTCACCGTATTTTACCTTGCAGATACATTAATCTAGGGAAGTGATTTTGCAGAATTATTGTATGGGCATTGATCTCCTATTCTTTAGTGCAAACCTCATGAAAAGGAAATGGTAAATCTTGGGAATTTCCTATAAAAAAGACCGTGGGTAAGAAACCAAACTTTTGGTGTTGCTATGCTGGTAGGAGGCCCTTTGAGAAATGCTGGACACTGGATTTCCTTGCAAACATGTTGTCTGATTGTGTCTACATACAGCCTGAAATGCTTACCTTTCGCAGTGGAAAACTTCAAACTGATTTTTGAGTTCTTTCTAACCAAGGGTATACCAGCACTTGAAATATTTTTTTTTTCCTCTTTTCCATGCACTTTGCCTAATTTCTTGTCCAATGGCATAAGAAATCTGATCTGAAAAGTGTCATGTTTTCCTAATTGCTACAATGAATAATTTCCCACAATCACTCAGATTAAGTGTATTGGTATGCCCTTTTTTTGGCCTATTTTTTTAGTGAAATTCAATGTTTGAAAAGGCAGTAGTTATTTTTTTTTTATTGTGTATTATAGCTGTGTATCTTTTAGTCATTTAATACATTTAATATGTATATATATTTATGGATTGACTTCATTAATGATAGAGAGCAATTGTATCCAGAAAACTTGACTTTTTTCTTTTTTTTTTTTTTTTTTTTTTGCATGGTGGCACATCCATATGTGCAGATATGGAAATCAGACATAACACATGAAAACATTCAACTATTTATTGGGTCAAGTCATGTAAAAAATGTGGATCCTGCTTGCAGGAATAAATAATACAACAAACATAATACGTGGAGTATTTGCATACTTCCCAAAATAACCTGTCTTACTTTCCTCAATATCACTTAAACAGAAGATTAGTTTATATTTGATATTTTTCCTCCAGAAAGATTAAATCAACTCAAAAATCACTTTTCAAAAAAAATCACTTTTCAAAAAAAATCACTTTTCTAAAAAATCACAGTCAATTGGAAGTTTTATCTACAGTTTTGATTAGAAAATAGGATCAAAAGGATGTAGAGGAAAATGTGGTACATACAGTTAACTGATTTCTCTTATGTAGTGGGTAGATTTCAGGATAACTGTTCCTCATTATAGTACTTGTGGTTTTGCTATTCTATTGCTTTATAAATCCTTTCATTTTGAGTCTTACCCTAACTTAGCAGTGTTGTTGTTCCTTATGATCCTTTTGATTCAGGATGCAGAATAGAAAACTGCGACTCCTGCTTTAGCAGAGACTTTTGCACCAAATGCAAAACTGGCTTCTACTCACACAGAGGCCGCTGCTTCAGAGGATGCCCCCCTGGATTTGCTGCCTTGGAAGAGCTTATGGAATGTGTGGGTGAGTCTTCTAGCACAGCAGTGCTGCTGAAGCTACTCTTTTACCAGGTGGCCAGGTTCAAATGCTGATGACAAAGTTTTTAGGCTGATGCTTAGCAGTTCCCATTAAGAAATATTCACTAATGGGTTGTGTCTGGATCTCTTTCTCCATAACAATAATAATAATAATAATTTTGAAAATAATTTTGAACATTTTGAAATAATACATTACTGGGAATGCATCTCTTTTCTGCATCAGAAAGTTATGTCCCATGAATCACCATGTATGTAGATCTGTAACTCAGAATTTCCAAGATTTCAGGAAGGCCAGTATTTGCACTAGCATTTGAAGTCAATAACTTACTCACTGAATTCTTGCCCTCATAAAATTACCTGCTCCTCTTGCCTTTCACAAAGTCCAGAACCCAGCGGCAGGGCAGATTGAATTGCTGTAGCACCTGGGCTGCAAAGTCATTTTTAATTCCTCTGTAGCTCTCCACAATTCCATTTAGCAAATAAAGGGAAGCATAGAAGGAGTTTGATATACCAGCTCATTTAAGTTGCTGTATGGCATCATCTATACACACTGGGCATTCTACAACAAACACTATCTGCTGTTGGAGGGGGAAATAAAAAATGAAGTGTACAAGTCCTGTAAGCAGGAAGATGTGTAGGTAGTCACATCCATGTGCAGGACTAATTGGAAAGATGAGAAGAACTAGAAGAGAGAGTAATAGAAGCTGAAGTTGGTCTTCTGCATTTTCACTGTCTCTTGTTGCAAAACCGTGGCGAATATTCCTTTGCAGGCTCTGTAAAATATGTAGCACTGAGATCCTGTCACCAACTTAGACCGTTTTTTTTCTCCCTATTTTTTTTTTTTCAAATGTAAACTAGCAAATTAGTGTTTTTAGTAGAAATTTGGTTTATAACTTTGAGGCAACATTGGCAATTGCTTGAGCCTCAGAGCTTGGTGTTTTACCTTGAAGCCTGGCAACTGTCAGTACAGACTCCTTTCAAGAATGGTCCTTGTATTTCGTGGTGGGGAGGACCTAGAAATGTGAACTCCTGAGCTTTGGAAATCTAGTTGACAACTGAACAGGATTTATTAAATAAAAAGAGAAAAATGTAAATCAATCTCATGATTTTAGGAGTGTTTCTGAGTATTTGGGACTGACATGCTGTTTGTACAAGCAAATTGATAGTCTGACTGTTTTATGCCTGAAATGATGTAGACTGAAATGATTCAGATTCTGTAAAATATTTTGTATCCAAGTTTTTGCTGGTTAGCAGAAAAGCTTTTAAGTGGTCCATTCTAGTGGTGCTTGCTGATTGCAAAATTTTAAGCAAGAGAAAGAAAGAACCAGAAGAATTGATAATGTGTTTTCTTTTTTGCTTTGTCAGAAGGCTGTGAAGTGGGTCAGTGGAGTGAGTGGGGAACTTGCAGCAGAAACAATAAAACATGTGGATTTAAGTGGGGCCTGGAAACGAGAACAAGACAAATTGTGAAGAAGCCAGCAAAAGACACAATACCATGCCCAACCATTGCAGAATCCAGACGGTGTAAAATGGCTATGAGGCATTGTCCAGGAGGTAAGCCTAGACCACACCACAAAAATCTTTGAGTTTTCCTTAACTGAAATTCTATTTCTAACTTGAAAAAAGAGCTGTTTCATTCCAGCTGAAGCAGAAACCCTGTCTGCTCTGCCAGATGAGGCTGAATGGCAGCAGTACTACTGCAGACCTAATTTGTGCAGCAAGACATGAGGGAAAGGCTTGGAATGGGAATGATCAGTCTCTCAATGGACTGTGAAACTGTGTTCTTCCTGGTCTGTTCTTTCAAAGAGGTGGCTCATCAAAGAACTGGAACAGGTTGTAGTTTGAGCTGCAGCGTAAAAACTATAGTGATTGTGAAATAACTAATTGCTCTGCACATTGTGAAAAAAGATCATGATTCTAAATCTCTCTGCAGGTGACACACAGTGCTGGTGTTACGGGTATTTAAACTAAACGAAGAAAATTACACATGGCATTGTTAGCTGGAACTATTAGCTGAAATGTTACCTGTTCTGAATATCTTGTTCTGATCAGGGCCAAACTATGCTATATTTGAAACAAACAGAATAATGATAGAAATTATGCTTTATGGCAATTACCATGAGCAGATAAAAGAAAGAATCATATTCCTTTATTATAGTGTTCTAAGACTTAAATAGTTAAGCAATTTTGAAAAGGGAAATTAAGTTTCAAATTTTTCCATTTTGTAGATCCCAGCTTGGAGACATGTCACTGGTGAGAGGTGTTTTTGTTATCTTTTTAGTTAAAATGCTTAATCTTTCACTTGTGAAGACTGAACATTTACAGTTTCCAGAATTTGGAGGAGAGGCGAGTGATCAGCAGGTGATAAAGATGCCATTTCTTTTGGAATTGTAGGATTAAAGGAAGATTCAGGCTCAAAGGGACTCCAAGAGATCTCTAGTCCAACTTGCTGCTGCAAGCATGGTGAACTGTGAAATCAGACAAAACAAAGGGAATAAAGGGTGGTGGAGTCCTGAGATTAAGCCATAACCCGAAGAATAAGCTAAAATTGAACTAAATTTAGAGTAGGTACATAAATAACTATGATTTATATTCTGGTAGTTTTGTCTCTAGGACCCTGGTATCACTCTGGAAAAGAATATAAAGTTGATTCTCTGTTGTCCAGGTTAACTGAATCTAAGTTATACACTCTTTCTCCCTGTCCCACTCTCTATATTCACAGACGTGTGCATGCATGCATATGCACTTACACATAGAGTCAAAGTAGTACAGCACAGTTAATCTGCAACCTAAGTATCTCCCAAAGTCAGTCTCACTGAAGAGTTGACTATAATGATGTCAAGTTGATTTTTTGGTTTTTTTGGGGGGGGTATTTTAATTGTGGAAATGAAATGCAAATACAATACTAATAGTCAACTGCAAGCCAACGAGGGGAAAAAAAACAAACACATAACACTGGTGAACAAAAGGCAACTGAGATGACAAGTAAGCATCATTGTCACACTATACACTTTGAGTCTGATTCATGTTGCATGCAGACCGACCTCCATGAGTAGCAGCAAAAGTCCATGGGAATATTCTGAGCTTCTTGTCAGCAAGTTAAATATAGCCCAAACAAGAGATTCTATGGACTTCTTATGCTGCACCAAAATGATCTGTTTTATATGTGATATACAGCCTATATCATCTTGTTTTACATTATTTATATTTTCTAACACTTTGTTCTTACATTTTAAGTTTAATGGTTAATTTTCTAATATATGTAATATACAATAGTTTATGTATTAAAAAAGGAGAAAACTTTGGTTATCCAACAGAAAGACTGGGTTTGGTATCAATTCTATTAGGATAAAAGAGAAGTGATGAGTTTAGAAGCGAGGTGTTAAAAAATAAAATAAAAAATGAACTTCTTTGGAGGAGGGAAGAAAAAAGGTAAAAATCGGGGCTGCCATAGTATTCTCTTAGGCTGTTTCAGATTTTCTTTTCCGGAAATTCAGGTTACAGATTAAAGATTTACCTTCCAAATTTTATGTTTTTGAAGGTACAGAGGAAGGCCTTCCTTAGAGTTAGGAAATTTATTCTGTAGTCTACACGAAGATCTTTGATCAAATCTGTGTTTTGTTCAGCATGTTTCAGAAAAGTTGTTGCTGCAAATACAATTTCAGTGTGAAAGACTTGTAGTATTCTTTCATGACTATTATTTCTAATACATCCTGAGGTTTATAGTTTTCTCTTGTCCTCCCATGGTGTGGAACTCCCTGCCTATATTCTCAGAGATAAAATATAAATATGTACAAAACTGCAGGTTTGAACTCACCACACTGAATCCTGATGATTAATACTGATTCTGTACAATCATATAAATCACTGATCAGAGTATAAACTCCTTTCTCTCTACTAAGAAACTCCTGGGAGGAGATATGTTAGTAGTATTTTAAGTGCCTGGGGTAGGTTTTCCCCTGACCTGGCTACCTCTGCAGGTGAGAGACACTGAATTTGTCTTAGAATCTCTGGCTTTATTATATGTTTTAATTAAAATTTTACACATAGTTGTTCTAAAATCCGATTTCTTTATCATATTTCATTTAGTTAGCAGGTTGCCCCTTTAGTCACTCAGAATGCTTCAATGCTTTCCTAATGATGGTGAAGTACCAGGAGGCAGACCTGTTTGCTACAGGGAAGCTCAAATCAAGCAGATTCTGGCTGCTAAAGATGAGATTCTGTCTTTAAAAATGCAGCATTTTCCTGATGTTAGAAATTTTGTAATTGAACTTTTAAACTGAAGAAGTAAGAGAAAAAAAATGCAAGGTCAGCAATATTTGATGACTGAAGAACAGTTATCCCTGTAAATAGCTGTTGAAAGGCTATACTAATGAATCCTTTTGTCCTAAATTTCTCAGTATGTAAACACACAAACATGTAGGCCGAGTATTGGATTATACAGCTAAGATGGTTATAGATTGTGATGGATTAAACTGAGCACAGGAAGTAAGGATATTTTTGGTAGAACAGGGTCAAATAAAGTGCTTGTAACATATGTTTTCTACTTCTGTACATTTTTACAGTTACTATTTATGGTCTGTATTACAGAAAAACGTCCGAAACAGATTTTATGCTTGCAAAAGAAGTGGAGTTAAATTCAGTTTTCCTACTAAGTACTTCAGTTTCATATTTATCAGGGATTAAGATGTTACCCATCTGACCATGTGGCTGTAATACAAATCTTGTTGATGAAGAAGAATTCTTTATCACTTTCCTGGTATATGCAGAGTTGTAGAGATAGAAGCTGGAATGCAAGTGAAAGATGATATCACTTCTTTCCTACTGAAGCCAGCAACATGTAAGAGGATACTCTACTTGATTTCAAAGTAGATGTTACTTAGTAATATTTTCTTATTGTCAGTACTAATTGATTTAGCTGTTATTACCAGATGGGAATGTCACATTTGTATATCTGTTCATGTTATGTATGTTACCCTGTGGCTTGGGTGTAACGTGACTCATACTACAAGAAGTTAGACTTAGAAAAAGATGACTTGGATCATTCAGGCCACCTCCTACCCATGCTGGTCTCTTCCTGACCAGGAATCTTCTAGTTTATAGCTCAAAAAAAAAAAAAAAAAAATTAAACAACAATTCAGATACAAGGAATGGGAAAATTAGCAGCCAGAATTGTTCTAGGGGTTGATACATTTTGTTGTCTTGAAGTTTTCCTGTATATTTATTATAGCTATGCTTTTTTTTTTCCTCATATGTTTGCATGTTCCCTATGTTCTACACAGTAAATTACTTCTCTCTTGTTTGTACCCTCCAGGTACTCACAGATTGTTTTCATGTTTCATATTAAGTATTACAAGGTCAAGTGAAACAGCTCTACTTTAAATATTCCACAAATATTATTTTACACAAAACTATTATTTCTAGTAAAAAACACTATTCCATTCAAGAATGCTTATTTGGACATCTTTCTCTCTTCATGTATGTCTGCATTAATTTCCTAATGTTGAAAGGGGGAAAGTCACGAGGTTACAGTGGGAGGGAGTTCTTTCCTCAACACAGACATGTAATTGGATGTACTTTGTGCTATTTGATTTCATTTTGAATGCTTTTTATGCAGTAATCTTGTGTTTTCCTAGTGCCGCAATAGAATATAAGACTTCTAGAGGAGCAACAGTGAAAATACTCAGTCAGGCTTTCTATCCTTACACTGTAGTTACATTTTATTATTAATATGCAGAAGTTATGATTGAAAATATTAAAAGATAAAAATATGTACTTAAATACAGAGAACAAATAAATACACAGAGCTACAAGATGAATGTTAAAATGTTAAATAAGTAGTGAAAGGACTTTTAGTCAGGTAAGTTACTAGTGATGTGGCAAACAGGGAGTCAGTGATCCTGGTTTGCAAATATATATAAGATAGAACAAAAAATATTTAGGTTAAAACTGTCCATACACTTTGCTGAAGACATGAGGTATACACTTAAGCTATATTAAACTGGCATAATTTCTAATAGTAACCATGTTACAGGTGTAGTTTCCTTTGTTAGATAAGGAAAACAACTTGTCTTTAAAACAACACATTTCATCTGAGAGTGACTGTTTTAAAATTGCTGGCTTTAATGGATAAGCTGCAGTAAAAAGGATCTAAAATGTCCTTGTCATTCTGCCTGCCCACCTCCCGGCTTGGTCCTAGCTATATATATATATGTATACATATATATATATATCTGGTTTAGAAGAGGCTAACTGAAGAATTTTTTAGTTGTACACCCAGAAAATCATTGGGTGAATCATTGGATAATACATGTTGGAAGAGACATAGAGGTCATATATTCCAACCTCCTGCTCAGAGTAGGGTCAGACAGTGTGGTCCAGTGCTACATACAGTCTGGTTTTGAAAATATCTAAGTGGGCAGTCTGCACAACCTTTCTAGCCAAGCTGGCTGCAATGCTTCACTAACCTTACATTGAAAAACTTCATATTCAGACTGAACTTCTGTTTCAGTTTGTCTGGTCTCTCTCATCCTTCCACCATGCACCATCATGCAGAGCCTGAATCTGTGTTAACAGAATCAAGTACTGATGTTTGGGATTGCACCGATCCAGGTGCAGGACCTTGCATTTGGCCTTGTTGAGGTTTGCATAGGCCTACCTCTCAAGTCTGTCAAGGTGCCTCCGGATGGCACCCCTTCACTCTAGGGTATCTACTATGCCACTCAGCTTGATGCCATCCACAAACTTGCTGAGGGTGCACTCAATCCCACTGTTCATGTTACCCATGAAAATATTAAACAGTACCAGACCTAGTATGGACCCCTGAGGGACGCTAGGCATCACCAGTCTTCATTAGGACATTGAGCTGTTGAGTACGACGGTTTGGATATGTCTGTCCAGCCAGTTCCTTATCCACTGAACAGTCCATCTATCAAATCCATGTCTCTCTAATTTAGAGACAAAGATGGTGTATGGGATCGTATCAAAGGCTTTGCACAAGTCAAGGTAGATGACATCTGTTGCTCTTCCCTTGTCCACCAATGCTGTTATTCTGTTGTAGAAATCCACCAACTTAGTGTCAGACATGATTTGCCCTTCGTGAAACCGTCTTGGCTGTCTCTAATCACCTCTCTGTCTTCCACATGCCTCAAGATGGTTTCCAGGAGGATCAGGCCCATGATCTTACCAGGCACAGTTCTGGAGAGCTCATCAAAGCTGTTTTATTCTCTAGGTTCAACAGACTCAGTTCCTTCAGTCTACCCTTAAAGGACAAGTGCACCAGCCCCTATCCATGTTGGTGGCTCTGTGTTAAACTCTTTCATCTATCAATATCTTTCTTGAACTGAGGGACACAAAGCTGCATCTGGTCTCCCAGATGTGGTCTGATGAATGTCAAATAAAGGGATCACTTCCCTCAGCCTGCTGTCCTATTAATACAGTCAGTATGCTGTTTGCCATCTTTGTTGCAAGGGTGAACAGCTGGCTCACATTTAGCTCAATTTCAGCAGGACACCTCAGGCCCTTCCCAGCAGAGCTCCTCCACAGCCAGTCAATGCCCAGTATGTATTTTTTCAAGGTCTACTTCCTTTCCACATGCAGAACTCTGCACTTGTCTCTGAATTTCATGAGGTTTCTTTCAGCTACAATTACTCTCTTTTTCAGAAGTGAGATTTACAAAGAAGAGTTCAAACTAAATGGAGCACGAGAACATTCAGTTCAGAGTGACCTCTGTGATCAGACAGACTATGTTTATTTGAGCTTTTTGACTACATTTACAGTAAGTGGCAGTCTTGAAAATTTTGCTTTCAAGACCTTTCTGCATTGCACCTGTACTGAGTTCACAACACCTGCAAACACCATCTGCCCTTTAAGAGTCAGTACTAGTGCTCTCTCTGGGTAGGACTCAGTAAACATCATTACCACATTTTATGTCTCCTCTTGGTCATGTTACATTGCCACAAGACCAAATAGCCTAAGTGGCAAAGGCAGTTATTGCTGTTCCTGGACTAGTCAACTTCTTCATGAGGACAGTTAAGCGCCAGGCTGGATTTGTCCAGTGGACTGTGCCCTCACCATTCTTGGAAGTTTCTGAAACCTGACCTGGTCTGAATGGTCTTGACCCTACTGAGAGTAGGAGGTTGAACTGGGGACAGAATCACAGAATGGGTAGATGGAATTGGAAGGGACCTCTGAAGATCATCTGGTCCAACCCCCCTGCTGAGCAGGATCACCTAGAGCACGTTGCACAGGATGGCATCCAGGCGGGTTTGAATATCTCCAGAGGAGACTCCACAATCTCTCTCTGGGCAACCTGTTCCAGTGCTCTGTCACCTCACAGTAAAGAAGTGCCCCCTCATATTGAGCTGGAACTTCCTGTGCTTCAGTTCGTGCCCGTTGCCTCTCGTCCCCTTGCTGGGCACAACTGAAGAGACACTGGCTCTGTCCTCTTGACACCCTCCCTGCAGATGTTTATACACATTGAAAAGATCCTCTCTCAGTCTTCTCCACTTTAAACAAGCCCAGCTTCCTCAGCCTTTACTTGTATGACAGATGCTCCAGTCCCCTGATCATCTTCCCCTGATTATCTTCAGAGCCCACTGCTAGACTCATTCCAGTAGCTCCATGTCCCTCGTGTACTGGGGAGTCTGGAGGTGGACACAATGCTCCAGGTGTGGCCTCATCAGGGCTGAGTAGAGGGGGAGGATCACCTCCCTTGGCCTGCTGGCAACACTCCCTAATGCACCCCAGGATCCCATTGGCCTTGGCCACAAGGGCACGTTTCTGGCTCATGGTCAGCCTGCTGTTCACCAGCTCCCTCTCTGCAGAGCTGTTTTCCAGCAGCTCACCCCCCAGCCTGTACTGGTGCTTACGGTTATTCCTCCCTAGGTGCAGGACCCTGCACTTTCCTGTGCTGAACTTCATGAGGCCCCTCTGCATGGCAGCACAGCCCTCTGGGGTATCAGGCACTCCTCAGAGCTTTATGTCGTCAGCTTTGTGTCATCAGCCGCTCCTCCATTTATTTTAAATTAATACACCATGTTAGTCTAAGAAAACACTGTAAGATCAGAAGAGATGTTATAAGGATACTAATATAGAAATTTTTCTATACAATTTCTTTCTATAAAAATCCTTTTTTTTTTGTTTTTGAAGGCCATATCAATTTTCAAGAAACTTGTCAACATTTTTTAGTAACTTGAGGACTTCATTCCAGAGTTAAATCAGGACATAAATGTGTGTGGCATGTTACAGACAAAAGAAAATGGTCCTACTTTAAAAAGATTATCTTGTTTATTGAGGCATGATCTGAAGAGGAATGGCAGCAAACATAAAGACCTGTGGTTTTGGGAAAGTTGAAATGATTTGCAAACAGTAAGATCTTATTGCTTTGTTTACTATTGCATGAATCTTGAAGAAATTGGAATATTATTTATCACTAATACTAAAAAATAGTGTTTACAAGTCTTATCAGCATTTAAAATGAGATTATAGTATATAGCACATATATTTGCAATGAGATACTGCCTACTGCAACTCTGTTAACTTTACAGTAGCATTGGGCCATTTATTATTACTATTATTGTTACTATTATTATTATTTTCTTTTGACATGAGCAGAAAGGTAGAAACTGCATTAAGTGTAGCTCTGCTGAACACTGGTTCTGCTAGAATATTGGTATCAACAAGCAGGCTTGCCTCCTTGATGCATTTTGTGAGCACCAATTACACTTTGACCAAGAAGGCTTGGCCTTAGCTTGTCTGAAAACATAACCCATAATTTGCAGTTACAAAGCATGACTCAAAGGTTCTGCAGGAAAAAAAGGAAAAATCCTTTCAGCATCAGCAGAGATGTTACAAGAAGTAAATTCCTCCAAAGACAATTATTTGCACAGTGCAGACTGGGAAAGTAATAATAATGGGCAAATATTTACATAAATATTTAAGTTGGTGACCATTCTGCACATTTTGTGAAGGAGCTAGCAAGTGGGAGCAAGAAGGGACATGATGAGCATAGTTTGGAGACTTTCCAGAAAACAAGAACTGTTTTATAGTGTGGCTTAACCCTTGGAGCCTGGCATGCTTGTTAGTGCATTTGTTCAGGAAACAAGCTTTTGTCAGCTGCAGAATCTGCTCGTCTGGGTTGTCAACATCTGCTTCATACACAGAATGTTAGGCTGAAAGCATTCAAATGCTTTTTTCTACCATTTTGCTGATCACATTCTGAAGGGGCTGCTGGAGATGAAAGCCAATAACAAAGGAAATCTAGACCATAAAGAAAGTGAAATCTGTAATATTGCTCATTTCAGTAAGAGTGCCTGCAACTAGACTTTTAAATACTAGTCAAGTACTTTAAATTAAGATACATTGGAAAGAGATATGGCTATATTACCAATAGATAGAAACTTCTTGACAACTTCTAAAAAGAACACAAAGTTTCTCATCTCCATTTGATAATAATAAAAACTGAAAATTGAATCATAAATAGTTCAGGGTAGAAAGGACCCCAGAAGGTCATCTATTTCAGCTTCCTGCTCAAACAAGGTAAACTGTGAGAAAACCAGAATGATCTATTGCTCTGAAAATACACAGAGATATTAGTATTTTACCTTTTTTTTTTTTTTTGGTCATAGCTCTTCTCCTATTCATATCTTCTTTTGTGAGATGATGATTGATAAATTATCAGAAAAGTGGTGTTATTTTTCTTTGCTTCTAAGTGAAAGATATAGATAAGTACAGTAAATTTTAAATCACATATTCATGATATTTGCATTCATTGGCATTTAGATGTGAAAGCTATATAATGCATGGAAATATCTGTATCAGAGTGCTTTTGTATCTGATGCCACATACATTTGCATATAAAAGGTGTACCTCTCAGCCATTAAGTTACTCAGTATAAAGTAACTGAAAAATAGGAGGAAACCCTCATCTTTTTCTTTTCTACATTAATCCATTCCACTTATTTTGTATCGTCATTTCTTATAAACAAAAAATACCTGTACTGATACTTCTTATGCGTTTTTCTTATTCCCTCCTGCAGCTGAGGCAGGAAAATCAGTAGTATATAGTTGGAAGAGTGTTCTCCTCCATACTTTCATATCAAAGCAGTAAAGAAACTAATACATAAAGGTAGGCAGATATTTTCTTATTGCTGAAGAATAACAAATCCATTAACTCCTGACAACGTAGTATGATGTGTTGCTGTCTTAGCTCTAGGACAGAGATACAGAAAGATACATAAATTTTACTTTTCATACAGTGTAATATATATTATTTAGTCATATGAATTTGGAAATATGATTTAATGAATCGATGAAATCTTGTTTTAAAACTTCACTTGCACAAAAAATGTTTCAGCTGAATTTGTGTAACAACACTTAAAAAAACACACAACAACAATAAAATACAAGAAAAGCTGACAACACCAAAAAACCACCCCTCCATCCAGACACAAAAACCCCAGAATGTATGCAGAAAAGAAAGTGCATATGCATTTGTGAGCTAAGAGTTAAAATAACTGTATTAGGTATGCATTGGATTTGTATTCATTAAAATGAGCTGAAGTATGAACTTAGCGTGACTTTCTAAAAACTGCTGTTATTTTTCCATTATGATGTTGGAAACAATCCATTCTTTAGTTATTTTCTAATAAAATTTTCTAATAAAATGCCATCTGATTAAAATCATTTCTGAAAATTAGTTAAAAATTATTCTTACAAGCTATATAATATCAGCTGAAGTAGTAGTTATGTTTAATTCTAAAATCAAGTACTACCCAGCAAGGACCAGCATCCAGGTTTTCTTTGCAGATTTTAGAGGAATGACTTCTCTTTGCTGTGATTAAATTACATCACATTGCTCTTAAAACTTTGGGAACATGATACGGCTGTTGATTCATCCTCCTCCATTTTCTATGTGTTTGAAATATGGTCAATTAAATTAAGTGGCTAAGCAATTAAGTGCCCTGAAAGGCCTTCTGATGAGTTATGAAGGCTTTTTGACAAAAAGCTGGGGTGTATGTTGTCTGTATCATCATTTGAATCAGTTGAATTCCTAAGAAAAAGGGCATGCAAATTCATGTGTCTAGGAAATCACTGAAATATTTTACTTTAAAGCCATTGTTTTAGCCCCTGTGCTCATATTGGTTGGTTAAGCATTTCTTCACCAAGAAGAGTGATAAGAAGCATAAAATGGGATTATAGTCATCATACGGAAGTTCTCCTCTTCTGTTGTAACATGCACAGTAGGCAGGTGATGGGCTAGCTAGAAGGGAGGGCCCACAAGATCTTCCTCTGAATTTGCCCACATTCTTAATGTACCTCCCTGCTAGGCACTTAAGGAATCTTCACATGACTTCTATGAGGAGCTGGCTGGCTTGCAGGATTCGTTCCTGAGCATCCTTAAGTGCTCATTCTCCTTTATGTTTAGAACAAAACAAACCAATCAACCAAACAGAAGTTCTCCTAAAACCGATTGAAGTGGTTACAACAGAGTTTAATTGACTTAAAACACCATGTGTCTATTTTCATTGAGGTTGGTCCATTAAATGTATTAAAAATATATGTAAAATAATATACAGCTGTCTTCTCATCTATCACTTTTTAAAAAGTTATTTAGTGAAGTAGTCTTCACTCAAAATTAACATGTAAGTGCAAAGAGCTTTGTGTCAAGTCTAAAAGTAACTATCATAAGTAGTAATGTGGGCTACCTGTCCATAATATCACAGAAAGCTCTCTGGACAGATTACATATGCACTTGACAAAAATGACATGCTTTGTGCTTTGGTCAGGCCTAGTGAGTTCCTGTGTCAAGACCATTGGTGATAGTTTCACTTTCCACATCTGTATTGCTTGTCTTAGAAAACCAGGAGGTAACGCAGGGTGGCAAAGAAGAACAGAGATCAATTGACATGTTTGATGTATGTGCTTTCCTTAGAAATATACATACAGAAACCACTGATAATACGGTATCAAAATACAAAAAACAAACAAAAAAAACAGCATGAATTTACTAAGGGGTTTGAACCTGATGGACCTCTTGAGATGAAAAAAATGCCTCTGTGGATATGGGTAGAATAACGCCAAGTTTTCTAGTAGACTCCTGTAGTATCCTTGTTGTCAAATTGGAGGGATTTATTTTTATCACAACTTGGCCAACAAATGATCTATGAAGCTCCACGTTTTGGGAGCTGGTTCATAGTAGTAGAGGCTGGCATCACAGAATGGCCTGAGTTGGAAGGGACCCATGAGGATCATTGAGTCCAGCTCCTGACTCCATACAACCTGAAAATTAAATCACGTATGATTTAAGTGTGTTGTCAAAACACTTCTTAAGCACTGCCAGGCATGGGGCTATGACCAATTCACTGGGGAGCTTGTTCCAGTGCTTGACCACCCTCTCACTGAAGAACGTTTTCCTAATATCTAATCTGAACTGGGATAATTGGATTTGTTTAATTTGGAAGAGAAATAGCTAGTTGGGCATCTAATAGTCTTCCGCTATCCAACAGGCGGTTTTAAAAAGACAGAAAAAAACTGATCTCAGAGGTGCATAGCAAAAGCACAAGAAGTAATAAGCACATGTTGTAACAAGGCAATTTACAATTGGGCAGACGGAAAATTCACAGTGGGTGTGTTTGAGCACTCAAACAGGTTATCCATGGAAGTCCTGGGAATTCCATTCTTGCAAGCTGTCAAAACTTGAGAAGGCCCTTAGGAGCCTGGTGTAACTTTGAAGTTAACTCTGTTTGGAGCAGGAAGTTGGGCTAAATGGTCTCCCTAGGTTCCTTCCAACCTAAATTGTTCTACAATTATATTTATATTGCCTATCATACTTTTAATAAAAGCATGTGATCATGGGATCTTGCTAGAGATGCTCTGCAGCTTATGAGAAATCTATGAGAAAAGACAGCCATATAAACCTTATGATATGGGTAGATGGAAAAAGAGCATAAGATGAAGGAGAAACTGAGGCATGAAAAGATTTGACAATCATACCAGTTGAAGAAAAGGGTTAAATAGAGAAATCAGTTGAGACAAAAAAAAAAAAAAAGAAGAAGGCAAGAACTGGGGGGTAATTAATCACTGGGAGTCCAAGTAACAATAAGAGTGAAAAAGAGACTGAGATCAGTGAGAAAGGTTGCATGATTGTCAGTTGTAAAATTGAAAAAGCTTAGAAAAATATCTATGCTGGCTGTAAATAACTCTTCCAAGTATAAGGTAATCAGTATTCTCTGTCTTTGCTTGTACCCATTCAAGGTTCATAGAATTTCTCAATTTTATCCTTTTTTTTTTTTTTTTTTTTAATACATGATTAGTATTTATGTTGGTATTTTCCTTGAAAGTGGAATGGCAGATCTTGTGTGGCAGTTGAGCAGTTTGATATCAAGTCACACGGCAGCTACAAACCATTTTTTGCTGTCTTAGTCCAGATAAGTATTAAAAAGGCTTTTGGTTCAGTGTGAATATGGTGAAATAACTGTTACGTATACGTACAAGTTACGTATTGAAACCTGTAACTTGTTTAGATACAAATAAGTAGTCTAAATTTCCTTGGAGTCTTGTCGTGGAACCTGGTTTAGATTTGTTTTTTTATTTAACTGTGGGGTCATTTTTTTAAAAGGTTTTAAGAGGCTTGGTTCTCTTTGACTTGAGCAGAACTTGTAAATGCATGGACAAAACACTTGTGGAAAAAGATCATTGTCATCTGATTTCTGTTTTAATTTTCCTTCTTAGGACCACTGCCCAACACATATCTTATGATGGACTACATACACTTGAGTGCAAGGTTTTAGCTTTATTTACCTTATCAGGACATTTCAGCCTGTGGAATTTATGCATTGTTTTATCATATTGCAGCATGATAAATTTTCAAGTTATTTTCAAAGGATTGTCAGTGAATTACTGGCAGTACAGAAGTGCCAACTCAAGCACATTTTCCCCTTCCCTTTCTCTATAAATTATCTTCCAATCTTCCTTTTTAGTTGAAGTAAAGCAATAGGAAACATTTTCCTGGGAAGGCTTTCGTATAGCTTTTCCAATCACTAAAAAGTTGTACATGCAATTTATCAATTGTCGTTATTATATCTTAGACCAGATAAATACTTTTGACACGTGTGTTTCCTGAAGTATATTGTATTTCAGAAGTAGCATGAGTATCATATGATGCAGTATCTCCTATGGGAGTTTCCTGTTTTTAATGAATAACCAAATAAGTACCAGTGCAAATCCCCATAAATGACCAGACTATGAGTTAGAGTATGAGTTAGAACCATCCCATGGCAATTACACAGTTCAGGATTGTTTAAAAATGTGGAAAGAGAGCCAGATGCTAATCCACATGGAAATACAAATACTGAAAACAGTTGTAGCTGATCCAAGTGCATAAATTGCATTTGTCCATAAAAGGTGCCTGACAAATTTTATTGTCCATGCCCTTATGAAGTAACTCATGTTGGTTTTGTCTTTTGCTCATTCTGAAACTACAATTCACCTGTACATGGAAAAAACATATACTTACTCATTTCTCATTTCTCAGCCAGACAGCCTTTTTTATACAGTATAATTAGCTGTTTCAGCCACAGCGGAGAAACCAGCAAACCCTCACCTACCTGAGATTATTTTTTCCCTCCCTAAGGATCAATCAGTGAGGCACAGTTCTATGCATATTCTCTTCCAAGCCGCAGGCCTGGGTATGACAGGTCTGGAGATCCATCTGCTTCAGGTGTGGTATGTCTATAAAGCAGTTGGCCTAGCTCATTTTAAAGGATTCGTAGGTTTCACTAAGGCTTTCTTCTCACAGAAGTCTCTTCTAAAGTAATACATTTATTAGGCTATACAGATATTATTCATTTTCACAGCATTGATACAGCACCATATCCTGACATGCTCCAGACAGAATCTTTGGTTGGGTGATTCCAGTACTCATCTTCTGTACTGTTCATCTTCCCAGCAGAACATGTGCTAACAATGGCAGTGTTCAGATATATGAAATATTATTCTGTAAACAACAGCAACTGTGATTGAAGTAGAAAGATTTCACTGCAGCATAATATTAAAGAAAATATGATTTATTTGTATATGCAATGTTTAGATACTGTCTGGCTTAAGAATGCTATAAGAAAATGTGTATAACTCTGCGTGTCGGGCCTACCCTGCAGGCCTGGATTGGTGATCTCTAACTAGTTGTGACAGAAATAGGATTTTTTGGATGTGCATCTGATTGCCAACAGTTAAATTATTAGTTGAAGTAGTTAAAGCTCTTCAGCTGAGCCATAGCTAACTGGGTGCATACTCCTTGCACAGTACCAATGGAAAGTAAATTATCTAAGCATACATCACCCTCTGACTGGCTAGCAGTGTACATGCAGCTAATTACAGCTGCTTGGCTGTTAAGTTAGGAACTCATTACACTCTGTAACATGATTGATTGTGATGGCCTGTCTGGATGCTTTACAATAGCTTTCTTCTTTTGGAGGATCGTTTTGAATGCTCTGTAGCCTGCTTGCTTGATAGCTAGAGGCAACCTAAGACAGGAGCCTCATGTATTCAGTTGAATTCAGCAAAAATGTTTTTTTCATGTCTCACAAACAAAGAGCCTGAATCTGGAGAGTAAAGAATCCAGCTAAAAGGACGAGAGAGGAAAGAGTATGAGAAATTGGCAGTTTGGCCTTCTTCATGTTTTTTGCTCTTTAGACAGAAAAAGTTCATGCAGGCACATTTGAATCCTTATTAATGGCTTTGTTAGCTGACTACAAAAGGTAAAGCCTATCCATACGTGCTACTTCACTGACTGGATTCCATTGACTTCTAAAATCTGACACACATCGAGCACATACACGATGATGTGCAGTTCAG
The DNA here is from genome assembly GCF_040182565.1 of Anser cygnoides. Taxonomy (NCBI): domain Eukaryota; kingdom Metazoa; phylum Chordata; class Aves; order Anseriformes; family Anatidae; genus Anser; species Anser cygnoides. The sequence goes on along the minus strand of NC_089874.1, from coordinate 144,749,356 downwards.
AGGCTCCCAAGCTGGTGTGTTGAATAAGCTAGTTCTGGAGACAAAAACATTTGAAAAGTGTCAGTATAACACTGTGCAAGAGTTGATTACCTCTACTGAAAGACAGGATTTATTAGGTTTTGCACAGTGCTAGGCAGATATAATCTTGCAGGACATGAGGTTGTGCTTGTGATAAAGAACTGTGATTTGCTGTATGGATGCATAGCTCATCAGTGCTAACTTGGGGGTTTCATTCTCATTCCTCTCAAATAGTTATCACAGAGGGCCTCACAAAATTCTGGAAGGGGATGCTGCTCAATTCATAAATGCAACAGCTTCCAGTACTCTGCTGTAGGCCAGATTTAATTAAATCAGCTTGCACCAGCTGGCTACAGGAGTCAAAGGGGAATGCCAACAGGGAATAGGTGGAGGAGCAATCTCTCCAGCTGCTTTCACGTGATTAAGTTACCATCAGCGTTAGAACTAGGCTGGAGTCAGCATCACTGATTCTTAAAGATATACTGTGGAAATCCTTTATTGATTGCTTCTAGATATGTTTACATTCTTTACCTCTGGTAAGCTTCAAGAAGGAGTGGAACAGAGGAAATGATCTACTGTGATTTTATTTTTTTTTAATTATTTTTTTTAGAGCTTTCTGGGGTAATTTTTACCTCAAATTGGAAAACTTCACCACCACTGATTCCTGTAATACTTTTTGCTTAACATGTCATAGGTGAATGAAAAGAACCTCCTCTTAAAGGATTTGAATTCCAGTTTTGTTCTGAAGCACTATGAATGTGACTGCAGATAATGTTTGGAAAAGGAACAGCAACAACTAGCAGTGAAGAAAAGCAATAGGAAGCAATCAGTACTAATGATGAACAGGGCTTTGCTGTTCTGCATTGATATTACATGGTATTATACTCTGTAATTCATAATGGGTATATTTAAATAATCTGGGCACAGTCTTAAAAATGCATGAGCCTTAAATGAGTAGTAACATGTAAAATATCAATGCAATACGACAGAGGGAGCTCGGTACTGTATCTGGGTCAGTATAGCATTGTGCTTCAAATGATCTAGCACAGAAGTGGTATTAATTATGATGGAGGCAATACTGGACTCAGTATACTTGGTTCCCAACAGTGCTCCTTTATGCCTTGGCAGTCAGTCTTCTCTCTTAAACATATTTATTTGCGGTGTCTAAACTGGCATATCTTGGATTCTGAAGGGGCTGCAAAAGACTAATATAAAATATCCTCCACTCTATTAAAATCTTACATATTCTATGCCATTTAATACGAAAGTATGTTGGTTGGTATTACTTTGTAGAGAGTTAATCAAGTATAAGGAAATTTAAGTTCAAATTAACACTAAGTTTATACTGCCTTACATATAACCTCCAAGTTTAGCACTTCAGTCTTAGGTTGTACATGTCTATTGTCTGCAATATATGTCTGCAGTAAGAGTAGCCAACTGCTAGTACATCTATTAAGACTGTTCATGTGTGGTCTTTTTCCTTGTAGAACCTGGTTAGCTTGGCTGTTCACATTTGTCCATTTCAAGCCTTTTTACTCAAATTATAATTTATTGGTTTCCTGTGAGCATTCCTTGGCAGTTAGCTCTTCAGAACTGCAACTCTGATGACTTCTGAGAACCTGGTAAAAAGTCTGACTCTGCTGGAGAGCAGAGAAGCATGCAGGTATCTAGCTGTAAAGAGTAGTAGCAGTAGGATACCAGTAAGAACAGTTGCTTTGTGTCATGTCAGATTTATTGAGAACTTTTTAAAAGAAGTTCAAACAAGGGACATGACTTTCAGGAACTTATGTTTGAGTTGCACTATCATGTAGCATAAAGATCACAAGTATTTCCAATGACATTAATATCCCATGATAATACTGTGGCATGTATTATAATGAATTCCTGATGAAAATGACAGGTAGCTCTTAAATTATTTTGCTTATCTGTCGGATACAAATGTGAACATCTTGAATGGGCTGCCAATTGTACTTACACAAGCATTTCAGGATGGTAGAAGTTGGACTGTAAAAACTGTACATTTTTTTTTTGCTTATTTCATTGTTTTTAAAGTTGCATTATACCTTAGCTGTTGACTAGATGCAAGTGCCAGGCAGCTTTGATCAGTTCTAGCAGAATTGTATTGAATGTAGATTTTATTTAGCTTTAATACTACAGTATCTCAAATACGGAGAAAACTTCTACATTTATCTGCTACTTAAGATGACAAATGCCCAAAGGGTTTCTAAAACACAGCTAGTTAAACTACCACAAAGATGTTTAAATTCCAGCTTTGTATTTTTCCTCTGAATTTGTGGACTAGATTATTTTGTTACCTCCTGATTTACCATCTGTTCCTTATAACAGCTAAACTAGAAGAAACAACTTTTATGAGGCCCAGCAAAGAAAACCCACAATTTGGCAAAATACAGAGAATAAATTTTAAGTATTGCAAAAGATTGTGCAGGAGAGACACACTAAAAGTCAGTTCACAGCTCTACTGTGTAGCACTAAGGGTGATATATAAGAACTCTTCTGAGTGTATTTACAACAGAAGAAAAGAGATTGTGTTTGATAATGGATTGCTGAAGAAATTTATGGGCCATAAAAACTCCACAGTTAAAAAAGATCTTCTGAGCAAGTCCTGTGTCAGGCTTCAAACCATTGCTCTTGTTAAACAGCTAGAACAGATGATGGAAGGTTTCTGGCTAAAAGAAAGCACCATGGCAGAATACAAGTCTAGAATCAAAAGGAAGTTGGTTTCAAAATCATTACAGATGGTGTCATTTTTATAATACAAAATACTCAGCACTCAGTACGTGATTTTTTTGCCACCAGGCTTTCCTAATCGGCTCTGCAATCCGATGCCAGCTTGAGAGTAGGCTGTAGTAATACCTCTTTTGAGAGCAGGGAAAACCAGTGGATCATGAGTCCTAGACATATAAATGGAAAATTCCTGTGAAATAAGGTTCATTTTTCTTGCAGCTAAGGCAATGAAAAGGAGAACAGGGATTTATATTTTCTACAGATCACAGTAATAGAGATGACCCAAAGAAGGTCAGTGTGTTTCATAAGGAGTTTTATAACATGCTAAATATTTCTTTCAACTGGATGTTTTTATTAAGTAAGGAATTGTTAAAATTTCAAACTCTAAAAAATGTTGATTAATGCATCTTTTCTAGATTTTTTTTTATGTGTGTGTGGAGTATGTTGTGAAAGAGTAGTATATTAATTTTCCCTTTTCTTCCAATCATCTGAATTATTATTATTATTATTATTATTATTATTTTCAGAGAGAGAAAAGAAACTCCATTTCTTTGGAGGGAAAACAAACAAATAAACCAAAAAATCTACCTAACTATCTTAGGCTTACTGTATCTCAAACTGTGGTTTGAGTTTGTAAAGCAGTCACAGCTTAGATCTTTGGATGAGATATTCATCTAGAATAAGTCAGTATTGTTCTACAGATGAGCACCTATTGATCTCTAACAGTACTGATGAGTGTGAGCTTCTTCATTCTTATAGACAGAAGTCAAGAAAAGCTCCATGAAAACCAGCAAAAAATCATTGTTGTAAGATTGCTTAAAATGGAAAGGAAATCTGGGTGCATTATAATCATTAGTTATTCCACAAAGTAATAGGATCTCAGAACTTAATAGTGAAATTCAAATAGGAGCCAGAAAATAACTTCAGTCCTTCTCACTTAATTGAGAAAGTCTGGATCCTCTATGTAAGACCGGGATGGTTGTCCTAGAAAAACAATGATTAAAAAGAAAAAAAAAATACACCTGCCTCAACTGGATGAGTATAGAATATAAGAATTTAAATAGAGTGGCTGGAGTCAGAGTTGTAGCAGAGTTGTATCACTGTGTGCACTTCAAAGCTGGGAACAATATGTTGCAAAGGAACCACTTAAAATATTTTACACAGTCGTCCAAGTCAGCATCTCTGTATCATCTTTCAGGGCTATTAAAACAGGGTGTGGATCTATTGATAGGGGTGTGTTTTATTTATTTTCATGTGAACCAAAATTTAATCTAATTATACAATTAACTATGGGAGCTGGAGGACTGTTCAGTATGTGGTAAAGGCATCATGTCAGTTCACTGGCAATTCAACTATTCTGACTACTTTTTATACCACTTAAACAAATTTTTCCAATGTTTTTGTTCTATGACGACATTTAGGCACTAGGGAAAGCTTACTTGCTGTAAACAGTGCTATATGGACAGTTTGGCCTTCTTCCTCTTCAGAAAATATCTGATTTAGGAAAGATGCTTTTTCTGGTAACAACTCTGGTACTGTCAGTGTTGCAATGCTTTAGCTGCCAGTGAGAAAGAACATTGTCTCAGCAGTGGATCCGTTGTAATCTATAGGGTATTCAGTCACAGAATCACAAAATGGCCAAGATTGGAAGGGCCCTCTGAAGATGATCTAGTTCAACCCCTCTGCTGAGCAGGATCGCCTAGAGCTCATTGCACAGGATAGCATCCAGGTGGGTTTTGTATATCTCCAGAGAAGGAGACTCCACAGCTTCTCTGGGCAGCCTGTCTCAGTGCTCTGTCACCCTCACAGTAAAGAAGATTTTCCTCATACGCAGCTGGATCCTCCTGTGCTTCAGTTTGTACCAGTTGCCTCATGTCCTACTGGTGGGCACAAATGAAAACATGGGTCCCATGCCCTTGGCGCTCTCCCTTCAGATGTTTATACACACTGAAAAGATCCTCTCTCAGTCTTCTCCACGTTAAACAGGCCCAGCTCTCTCAGCCTGTACTTGTATGACAGATGCTCCAGTCCCCTGATCATCTTCAGAGCCCTCCGTTAGACTCATTCCAGTAGCTCCATGTCCCTCGTGTACTGGGGAGTCCGGAGGTGGACACAATGCTCCAGGTGTGGCCTCATCAGGGCTGAGTAGAGGGGGAGGATCACCTCCTTCGGCCTGCTGGCAACACTCCCTAATGCACCCCAGGATCCCATTGGCCTTCCTGGCCACAAGGGCATATTGCTGGCTCATGGTTAACTTGTTGTCCACCAGGACTCCCAGGTCCTTCTCCACAGAGCTGTTTTCCCGCAGGTCAGCCCCCAGCTTCTCCTGGTGCTTATGGTTATTCCTCCCTAGGTGCAGGACCCTGCATTTGCCTTTACTGAACTTTATGAGGTTCCTCACTGACCAACTCTCCAGCCTGTCTAGGTCCCTCTGAATGGTAGTACAGCTTTCTGGTGGATCAGCCACTCCTCCCAGTTTTGTGACATCGGCAAACTTGTTGAGGGTGCACTCTATTCCATAATCTAGGTCATTGATGAATTAATTTGACAAGACTGGACCCAGTACTGACCCCTGGGGAACACCTCTAGCTACAGGTCTCCATCTAGACTGTACCACTGATGACAACCCTCTGAGCTCTTCCATCCATCCAGTTCCCAATCCTCCTCACTGTCCACTCATCTATCCCACGCTTCCTGAGCTTGCCTATGGGTCCCCCATGAACACTTGCAGAAAGTGCAGCTTCTTGCTTGGACAGAATTCTTGGAATCATGGAAGATGCCATGCATCACTTTTGCAGTAATTGTTATAAAGAGGTGATTACTTACTTACTACTTTTTAAGATGATTCAGTGAAGAGAATGAGACAGTGATGAGTACACTAATGGGAGTTCCCTTTATGGCTTTCTTGCATGAGTTTTGTCACCAGTTTCCTGATTTCTTAAAAGTGAGCTGATGAAACCAATACATAATAACAGTTTTCATATTTTAGTTAGTTTTCCAGTGTTTGTAGCTGCAGGGGAAAGTCTGGAAACACAGACACACCAGTATTTCAACACCAAAAAATAAGAAAAAAAAAAAAAAAACAACACTGGAACTTAATTATTTAAAATCTAGTGGTTTTAAATCTTACTCATGATATTGAGGCTGACTCATGATTTTTGACTCAGTGGGGTTGTCAAGCTTGTACCTGACATCCAACCTAAAAAGGTGCCGGTTAAGAGTTTTCAATGTTTGCCAAAATGCTGTTTCTCATTTATATATTCATATGAAAACTCTGATGTATTTCTGTATGAAATCACTTGTCATATATTTTGTGAAGAAGATAATGTTGCTGTGTAGGACTGTAGACTTGGCATATTTTCAAAGAGCTTGCTTTCATTGTATGCAAGTAAAACCTAGTCAGCAACAACAACAACAACAAAAAAATTGAGTGTTATTGCTGAACGAAAATTTCAATGCAATAATCTAGCATGCTAATTTGAGAAGATTAGAAATTCATATTCTAGTTTAGGCTCTTAAAATAAGATGCATTGTGTCTGAGCTAAATAGCTGGTAATTTACTTCCTTGCTTCCTGTCAGTAGTTTCATTTGTGTTGAATAGGTATAATTGTGTGTCCTCAAAGAGATTGCACTAAAACTGGTTATGAAATAGTCAGGTTTTCCAAATGCTTTTATTAAGCACAGCAATTTCCTGCTACACATAAAAATACTCCAGTCTTTAGTTATATTTACATTCTGCTAGTACAAAGTAGCTATTTTTAAAATGTTTTCTCTCTTGTCTTCAAGTTTAAGTTATCCTATCACATTAGTGTACATATGAACATGGCGTTTAACTGAGAAATTTAAAATAAAAAATGCAAATTTTAAAAGGCCAATGAACAGTAATGATGTTACCATACTACCAAGCATATTAGATGTTGAAAGCAAGTGCCTTCCAATCCTTTAATAGTCTGGAGTAGTCACGAGGAGAAAACATGGGCGGTTTCAAGCCTAAAAAGTTTTACAGAAAATGAAGTGATAATAGTTACTGCTGTTCTCTGTATGATCCAATAGTGACTTGCAGAAAAATGGTTTACATTTGGCAGAAGTTAATACTAAACAAACTCCATAATATCTCATTTTTGCTAGCAAACATGTTCTCTTTAAAAAAGGAGCTAAAACATAGTGATCTTACACTTCTGAAGATAAGTGCAAGAGGTACTTTGGCTAGGATGGAATTTTCTGCCAAATTTTAAAATAATAGTAATCAGATCTGGATCTCCCTTGTTTGAAGCTCATACCATGCTTATTAAAGTCTAGCTTTATTTTGAAGGAAAAATAGCAGGAAATTGAGTATTTAATCATGTATGTAACATTAAGATTTGGAAACATTTTTGTTTGAGTTATTGTAGCTTAAGGGCCAACATTTATTATTCTGCTTTGATTTTTATAACTCAACACATTTGGCTAAGATATGGATACTTAGATTTTGTGTGTGCTTAATTTTTTTCTAAATAGGTTTGACATCTCTCATATTTTTCATTTATACCTAAAACTTATTTTGTCCCCCCCAAAATAACCCTCCACTTTAGAGAGATTGGGGGAATAAGTATTTACTTTTTATAATACTAATATTAGTGTGTGTGTGTGTTGGCTGTTATTTCTTAAATGGGAGATGCTTGTAGCTAGAATAACTTAAAAAAAGGATAACTTAAGCTATCGTGTTTCCTTTAATATACAGTTGCTGTTCAGGCCTTTGAAAGTTCACCAAATATATTTGTTCAATAATAATTTTGTTATTAACAGGCCCTACTGGGTGCTGAGCACTTTTGAACACTTGCTACTAAAAAGTATCTTTTCAGAGGAATGTGTTTTAGCATATTCTTTGGCTTCTTTCAAAATGCTCTTCTGAATTCTAGTTGGACTTGCTATTCTGAATCCCTCAGGTGTGTGTGAAAATGTACATCTTAAAGTTAGCCTTTTTCTATCTAAAGTAATGATATAACAGTTGCTATGGGATTTTTGCAGTCTTACATTTCTCCACACAAATATTCAGAATTGCAAACTGCTAGATTACAAGTAGTATTGTAGATGATGTTCTAATTTTTTTTTTTTTCCAAAACGGTGAGGTAATTTATGAAATATTTCTGAATATGTTGCAGTTGTACTTAGTCCAAATAGGACAAAATAATCTGGTTGTCACATGTGCTGAACACTCTTCAAGGAGCCCTCCATGACTTTGTCTTAAGAATTGGATTCAAATCTGGCAAGAAAACTTTCTTTACACTATTCTTGGAATTGATTGACATCAGTGAAAATTTCCTCAATTTGTTTTCAAGTATTTTAAAACATATTTTTACAAGGCTAAATCAAGCAGTGGAATAATGAAATGGATAGTGAGGGACAGATTTCTTTATTGTAGATAGTAGTGAACTGTGTATTAGTTTGGAATAATGATAGCACACTATATCTTTAAATAGAGTCCTGATATTAACCCACATCCCTTGAATCCTAACCTACCATTTTGACCTCAAGAATACTTACCTTTCTGTATTATTACAAAAAGGCTTCAACATGAGTTAATTTATCTTACCCTTAAAAAGAAAGGATAAACATTTCACTAGGTGAAAAACATGTAAAATCTTTCCTTGAAGTCATACCATAAAAACAATCATTCTTTCAGTTTTTTTGAGCTTCCAGTACTGGCTAAAAGTAGGAATTGCTGAAGCATATGAAAATATTCAGATGGTGATTAAAGGATTGTGTTTTGTTTTGTATGATTATATTGTTATTGTACTGTGTATAATTGTGTTACTTGATATACAGATATTTTTCTAAATGTCAAGATGTGGCTAGTAAATAACATTAAAACTCTATCTCATGGTAAGAACAATAAATGAGTTTCAATGGAATAACAAAGTTTTGGAGAGGAGACAGAGCTGTTGTGCACATTGTGCATTTTTCTTGGGAAATTTCTACTCTGCCCCCCCATCCCTTTTTCTTAGTTCTCTAAACATAGCCACAACAAAATTCAATATATATATATATTTTTAAAGTCACTTGAGAAAAAAATGTCTGGTAATACTTCATAATGGCTCCATGTAAATCTTCTGCATAATTAGTCAGTTCTCTATTGAGACAAGCCTTGGTATTCTTGTCTGATGTAGCTACACTGCACTCAGGATGCTCATACAAAGACAGATTAGCTGGCAAGTGCTTGTAGAGGTTCTGTGCATGGTGCATGCTGCAAATGACAGCTCCAGGTATATGTATCAAAGTGTAGGAGCTGCAACAAAAGCTACATTTTTGAAGTTGCTGAGCTTAGTAGATGAACGTAATGATATCAGATTACTGCCCTCCTATGAAATAATTACAATTGTTTTTTAAAAAGAAAATAATATATTAAATAGGTAATTAGTTCATCAGAGGGTGATTAAAAAACAACACTTAACATAAATTCACCCTAATTCCTCCATGCCATTCCCTCTGCCTTTAGTTGGGCCTAATGACTATCAGGCTTTTAGCACATTTCAGAATTATTTTGTGAGATCTTCAGTTCCTCTGCATGCATTCTTCTTCCTTCTGTCTTTGACATGGTTCTATCTGTTTAATGACATCCCTCCTGCCTTTCCCAGTTTCCTTCTGCTCCTTTTTTTTTTTTAAATTTATTTATTTATTTTAAATAACCAGTGTTATCCACTCTGTATGCCTCATTTATTTACGCATGCTAAGAAGCACTCCTACATTTTTGTGAGCTATCATTGATTTTGCATGAAATAAATTCATTTATGTAACTTGTCTAGGCAGGTTTTTTTTTCTACCTACAAGACAATTTTGATGTTTTGTGGTGATACTGTTCTGTATTTAATAGATACTCTGAGTAATGTGGGGATATTTGTACAGCCTTTAAGTAAGAAATCCTGATCAGTGTGTATGTAGGAGTTGTTTGAATTCAAAATACTATTTGAAGAAGACAGTAAGTAACAATTGTATTGTTTTCTGTCTTGAAAGTAAGAACATTGTCAGAAAGTTTGTGGCTTTATTATTAATTATGTAGTTCTCTATTAATACAAGAAAAACAAGTGATGCAACAAGTGTGCCTTAAAGATATATCGTTTAGAGCACATGATATTTTAGTTCAGCTGTAGATGTTGCCCTTATAGAAGACTTAGGTCTCACTGGAAAACTGCAGGCAATCATGGGCAATTTTTAAACATGTAGAGAGCTGTCTAAAAAAAATACAATAAAAAAATGTAATTAGAGCTTATCTAACATACAGTAATTCAAGCAAAATATCCGCAGCTCATTTGGTTTATCTGAAGGTCATTTTTTGTTACATCTGTGGATGCTATGTCCTTACAACTGAGGTACTAAAACCATTTTTGTCTCTTTTCCATGATCGTAAATCACCTGCTCTGTTGTACAATGACTCTGTCAATCTCCGACTCTCTACTACCGTAATAATAAGAAATATCATTAGTGACTGTAGAACCTGAAAAGATTCTGTCTTGAAATGTCAACATTAAAGTCTGAAATCTATTAGCAACTTGTATCTTGGTTTCTAAGACAGTCTATATTTTAATCTTCTCAAAATAACATTTACAACTGAAAGTTTGCAGTTTTGGTGGTTGTGGCAGGGTTGGCAGGAAGGTGCTGTGCTTAAGATTCTATTTTAATATATTCATTAAACCCACTGTCATCTTATTGGTGAAGATTCTCAATGCAAAAAGACCAGATGATTTGGCTGAATTATATATAGCTGCACATCTGCAACAAACTCTTATGATTTGCATTAGTACAATAGCTGGATGAATAAGTGAGCATCAGCACAGAATATTAACAGAATATATATAACATAATTCTTTTCTGACCCCATTTAAGCATCAGGAAAATCATTTTCTCTTTCCTTTCCCAATAATGATAAAGATCTTATTTCAGAATGTTGTCTGATATCAATTTATAAAAGAGGTAATCTTAAAAGTAGAGGTCTGCAAGAGAGAATAAAGTTTTGCCAACTATTCAGTCATTTTATCTGAAATTTGTGTCTCCACATGCTTTCATCTTTTGTAACCAACATTCAGGATAAGTTTTCAAAACTGTAAGTAATTGGAAGTCATAAGCAAAAGTATGCAATACTTTCTATGGCTGTAAACCTAGGATAATTGAAATACAGATCACAGAATCACAGAATGGTTGAGGTTGGGAGGGACCTCTGGAGGCCACCTGGTGCCACACCTGCCCAAGCTGGGACACCCAGAGCAGGGTGCCCAGGACTGTGTCCAGGAGGTGTCTGGAGGTCTCCAAGGAGGAGAACCCACAACCTCTGGGCAGCCTGTGCCAGGGCTCTGTCACACCTACAGTAAAGAAATGCTTCCTGATGTTCAGATGGAGCCTCTTGTGTTCCAGTTAGTGCACAGTGCCTTTTGTCCTGGCACTGGGCACCACTGACAAGAGTCTGTTTCCGTCCTCTGTGCACCTTCCTTTCAGGTGTTTATAGAAATTGATGAGTTCCCCCTGAGCCTCCTCTTCTCCAGGCTGAGCAGTCCCAGCTCTCTGAGCCTTTCCTCCAGATGTTGTAAGCCTGATTCATAAAGCATTTGAATTAGAGTTGCAGTGATTCACATGATATGAAGGTATGAGTTTTTCATTGACAGCCTCTGTACAGATGAGTGATACTGTAGGTTGGCATTGGTAAAGAAGTTGGTTCATGTCCCTGTAATGTTTAGAACGGACCTGATGCGAATCATGGGGCCATGAAATAAGGTGTCCTGATTTTAACCTGAGAACACTGTTAGGGTTAGCTTAACTCCATTCTTTATCCCTCTATCTTCTAGTCTTATTGGATACAGTGGTTCAGATGTTCCCTTATCATTTCTGATCTCTCATGTCACATGCAGTACTTGTGAGACTTGCAGGTTCAATACATGTCCTATGCTTTTCCCTTGTTAAAACTAGGTTTCGTGCATTTTCAGTGTCATGCAAATTCTACTGACCCTTCTGTACAAAGGAAGTTTGGCATGATCTGTAATCAGCTGAAAAATTAGGAGCCAAAATGTCACAGATACATGATCTTAACCAGCTTTGCAATGTGACAATCATGAAGTGGCAAAGAAGATACCGAGCATCAGAAGGGCAGATATTTCGGCATTCACTTCCAAGTATTCTACCAGAAAATGCATTCCCCAGCAAAAAAATGTTTACAAGCCCTCCTGCAGAAAGTGGCTCAGCGTGGCCACTTAAACACCAGGCCTCATGCATGATGGTGAAGTTTCTTGTGAAAGGGAGCACTTATTTTCGTCCGCTTATACAGATACTGACATATTAGTTTGGGGCCACTGCTCCAATAGTAGTTTTGGTGGATCTTTGGTTTACCCAGAGCAGCCACTTCCATGTTCTTGTGTTCTGATGCTACGAGCTGTTTGTCTCAGCCTGTAACATTATCAGCCTATGTTTTTGAGGATTTATGAAATTCAAGGGTCAGTGCATTGCTCAAGATTTCTGGCCAGCATGGAGTGAACAAACTTCTTATATCTGATCTGTTGTTTGAAAACTCAGTTGTGTTCCCAAGCAGAAATTCTTGCACGTAAGAAGAGAATAAGTCAGCTCTTCAAAAATGACTATATTTTCATTGCCAAACAATTGAAATGAAAATTCAGAATGGAATCACTTATCAAAACAATATTTGATGAAATCAGACCAGTTAAGTTCTTCACTATGTAAATTATGGATCAAAATCAATCCCATCTATTACCATCTAGAAAAAAAAAAAAAGAAAAAAAAAAAAAGCTGTTTTCCCACTTTGTAACATATTGCATTGTTCATTGTTAGTTTTAGCTTCTGTTCTTGGCCTGTTCATAGATCTGAAGTCCATTGCAGTGGCGCCTGTTAGAGCAGATACTGTGAAAGTTTGGCCAGTTTTTTCTCTGATAAATGGTGTTTTCCAGGAATTCATACTAAATCATAAAAAATTCCCCATATTTGATGCTTGGCATGGAAAGCCTTGTTTCACAAGTATTTCACTTGTATATTTATACAGATTTAAAAAAAATCATCTCATTTATTAATTCAAAATATTTTTAAATAGCATATTGTCTAAAGAGCATTGAATTGTATTTCTTGGAAAAGAACAATGTAATGATCATTTAATCTAAATAAACACATTTCCTGACAATGAATAATTGCTTTGTTGCTCTTATATCACAGATGACTCTTAAACGTTTCTGTGTGGTTCTTCTCTTGGATAGACCCATGCAGAAACTGATCAGTATTTTAAAATGGTTGAATTATTTTTCGGTATTACAAAATATTCAAATGACTGAGGTATTTTCCTTTAAAAGTCAAGTGTGTATGAATGAAACTTTGACTTTGGAAATAACTAATATACTCAAAGAACTTGTGGTGTTGGTGCTAAATCTTAATGTTCATTTTAAAACTTAATTTTCTGTGTGGCATGCTTATTGTATAGGTGGCAGGATTGCTGTGTTTAGTTAACTACATATATATAACTACTAAGTGCATTCTGAAGGTTCATCATAGAGATATGAGAGTTAATCTGTTTTGTGATTCTTAACTTTCTAATACACCAAAAACTTTTTTGAAGAGAAAATTTACACATCATAGGAACTAAGTTACTACTAATCATCCACTAACAAACAAAAATGTGTACATATGACAAATAAAATTAACAGAGAGTATTATTCTACCTAGGATGTTTCTATAGTTCTGTTAGAGGAAAACTACAATACTGACAATTTCTAACTAATATTTCATATAATTGTGGAAAATTTAATTCTCTGTGTAGACAGGCAAATGCATACTTCTGTTACAAACATTTCTTTTTGACTGGATATTAGTACTTTATCTTTACCATTCAATTCTGGTCCGGGGACATTGCTATTATCTAAAGTTTATTTACACACAAAAAAAAATAACAACAGCAGAAATCACATCAAAGCCAAATGTGTGTACAGCACTTTAAGGAGAATAAAGGATAGTGTTAAGGAGTCAGTTATCACTTGGCTACACAGAAGGAAACTGGCAAGATGTTAAGCACAATTAGAAGGAGAATAAATTCCAACAGAATTTTGAAAAGAATTTCCTGAAGTCAGCAAAGGAGAATTTTAAAATGTTGTCTCCAGTCTTATTTAAGGAGAAGGAAAGTGGCATAAATGGTGGATTAATTGTCTCAGTAAATAAAATAAACAGTTGAGTGGATGTTTGTAACTAATTTAATAAGTATGTCACACCCTAAAATGATCCAGTTGTCACCCATTATTAATCTTATAGGACAGTTTACATCAACACATGGAACAAATTGTGATGAAGACACTGGCCAAGAAATGAGTATTTGCTAACATGATGAAATAATTAACATTCAGTAGAGCTCAACTATACTTCAATGTGCGAAGCTGATAATCACTTAACTGAGCTTGATTCAAATAAATACTTCCTTCCAGCATGTGAAACAGTGTCAGCTCAGGCTGAGTATGCAGTCAAAGTATGCACTCAGATGTCTGCTTTTAGATCCATACATTGCAGTCTGGGGGCTTATCACAACTGTGTCCCAAGTCAGAAATGTAAAAGTTGTTGCCTGAAAAACAGCTACTAATTTGAAGTTAGTCAAGAGTTTTAAAGAGTTAAGGTTTCTTTCATCATCTCTTGATATTCTGCAAAAAATGTACAGAAAGGAATGTACCATTCCTGGGAGAATTACTATTTGGCACGAATCAGAAATGTGCCAGGGAAGCTGCTGGTATTTCAGGACAACGTTCAAACCTGTACTACTTGTGTCTGGCCACCAGTTTAGCAAGGACTGTGGTTTGTCCTGCTGTACCAGCTGTAGTGTTCAGGATGGGCTCTCTATTACTGGTGGAAATACCTCTGGCCCACAAAGAACTGTTAGCATCAGGGATTTGTTTTCTAAGCTTAAAATGAATTGATCTCAAACAATTTCAGTTATGCAATATTTTTAACCTAACACTGTCACACAATAACGAAGCCAATGAAGCATCTGTCAGAAGCGCACCCAAAGTATCCATGAGAGAGTGATGACGTGGAACAGGAATAGCATATACATTGATATTTTCATATGGTTAATTAAACCCATAGACTCATTCTGTACATACTAAGGTTTTATTGGTATTAGAATAAAGAATTTCTTTTTGGAAGAAAAATAACTGATAATTACTTCTCTCTGTGCTTCTAATCAACAGCCTTTGATGTACATCTGTTTTTTAAGTACATCTGTAACTTCCAGTCAGGAAAAGCCTTTTATGGCAAGTGGCCCTTAAGCTACATGCTGTGTTTATTTCATATATTCGTTTTCCGTTTTGTCTTAACAAAGCATCCACACTTTTTTTTTTTTTTTTTCAGCTTTATCAGTGAATATATATTTTAAATATTTTATGCAGGAAAAAAAACCTTCAGTATTCATTTTAGTTTAGAATGACTTTAAACTTATGGTGGAAATATAGTTCTGTCTTTCTTGCATATGTAAATCAGAATATGAAGATAACCTAATTTGTCCACTCCATATGTATTATTAGACACCACGTTATACTGCTTCTTATCATCTGATGCCAAGGCTGAATCCAGCTGCTGTGTATATGAGGGGGGAAGACAGCCCCCTGTGGTGCTGAGAGCATCTGCAGCAACAGGCTGTCAACAGAGGTGCTGCAGACCATTCATTCCCCTAACAAATCCATGTCTGTAACTTCTGGGTAGGAAAATAAGGTATTTCAGTGTTTTTCTTAAAATCAGTACTATATATATAAATATATACACACTATATATATATATATACACTATATATATATAGTACTGATATATATATATATAAATGTTTTAAATACAACATGTTTAAATAGTGATGCACTTAGGGTTGAAATTCATGCTCGTTATTCAGTCTAAGTATGTGAAACAGCTCTTGTGGATAAGTTTGTTGTCGAGGTGTAACTTCAGTTTAGGAAAGTCTTTTTCAATGTAAACTTCATTCAGATTTGCATGTTTGCTATGTATCTGAAGGCAGTGCTGCCCTGCTCCGGGTGTTCACAGCTACACAGCTGTGCCGGGGAAGGAACAGGATCACTCCCATTCAGTCCTGCACGGGGTCATCCGGGTGGCCTTAAGGACCCAGGTAGATAGCTTGAGTGGTCCTGCAGGCCCTGTTTTCTGCTTATGTGGATTAGCAGTTGATAATACAGTCTCTTCTGCACACAAAGCTGTGAGAGCAATGATTGCCAGGTGCTGGGCACTGAGGCATTGCTGGGGCAAATGTCCTCAGCTGCTCCAGTTGTATCCAGAAAGGGGCATTCCTCCTAACCTCAGCAATACTCATTTCATTCTGGAAATGCAATCTGTTCAGGTTTCATGGCTCTTTCTAGACATAGGTTTTTATGGTGAAGGTGCATAACAATTCTAGGTTCTATGGCACTTCCCTGTCAAATCACATTTTATTGTCTATTTTTTGCAGCTTCTGGTGTAAAAGTTGGTAGAGGCTCTAAGAGGCTTACAGTCAAGTCCAGCCCAATGTGGTTTGTTTTCTTTTTATTGTACAACTGGCAGATAAGTTTATCCATGCAGAATTCATTTCAAGATAAAGTTTCTTCATGTGACGAATGATACTGTACATTCATATGTGGAAAGGTTCTGCAAAATCAGTTGATCTCCTTTTAGATTAATATTTGCATCTGTAGAAATGAAGCAAACAAAAGCATCACAGAAGTCACAGGCAGGAATAGCTACTGTACTTGAAATGGATATGTTTAAACTTGGGACTTTTATAGATCTATAAAGTTTTCTTATCTTTACCACAGTAAAATTAAACCACATGCTGGCTGGATGTCAAGGAGAAAGTTATGATGGCCTTAATATGGTACTATACAGCATTGCTGTTTGTTTCAGTCAATCCTATTTAAAAATTAAAATAAAAATTCTGTTTATAATAGTAAACAATACTCTAGCATAATAATTTCTTTGCTTTGTAAAGTGGTCCCATTCAAATACAATTAATTTTCATGTAGTTAAATGTAATGTTATACCGGAAGATCAAAGAAGTATTGACCTATGAATGCATACCTGCAGGATGAGGAATTGCATATATATTAAAAAAAAAAATGTTTCTTAGAAGAAATATTGAGTCTACTACAATGTTGTGAGAAAACAAACAAAAAAGGAACAAGCATGCATTTCTTGGCTCTGTAATGATGTAATATGAAAAAGCACAGTAAAAGTGATTAGTTTTAGCCTATATATGAGCAGAACTGAAACATCTGATCAGAGAAACATTATTTATAAAAGTTACTGAAAAACTGAACCAGAGATGAGTCACAAACTTTTTTTTTTTTTTTTTTGAGGGCTACAAAATAACCTTAATGTTATAAACACAAAAACACACGTGTTTAACTTCTCAAAAAAGATGATGATCTACAGCGCATAAAGAGAAAAAGTCTGATCTTGAAAGGTATAATGAGAAGTAATAGCTGGATATTAAAATTTAAGTTAGGAATTGGGTGCATATTTCTAACAGTGGAATGATTAACTGCTGGAAAAATTACTAGAGGAAGTGGTGGATCCTTTGTTTCCTTCAGATCTATACCGGATGCCTTTCTCCAACAAGTTATTAACGTCAACAGGATGAGAGAGCAATATATGATAGCTCATGTTTATGTAAGAAATCTCACTAGACTTTCTCTTGAACCCGCTTCTCACCTGCAATCAGCGCATCTTCTTTATTTTTAAGGAATAAACCATGTTTTTAATTTTAATTTAGGAATGCGCATTCTTAAAGAGAGATGCAATGTCTAATTTTCTTATCCAGGTATTTATTATTTCCTCTACAGACTTTGTAAAGATATACAGGTTTGAGACAGTCTTGATGTAGTGAACTTCAGGTAAGAACTGCTTCTGTTAACCTCAAGGCAAACAAGATACTTGAAGTTGCTAAATCTAGTAATAAGCCTAGAGTAATTTGGTTATTGGCTTGTGGTTTGTTTCTAAAATTGTGACAATGGCTTGATGTACTTGTGCACAAACAAAAGTTTTAGCAAGATACAGTGCCATATTGGATACTATACCTATTTATTTTCTGTCAATGGCTGTGCAGTATTAATTTTAACATCTGTGAAAAAGTGATGTGTGACTATTGGGAAATAAATAGGATTTAGGCAGAAAAGTGCCCTTTTACAAGCTTCAGATAGTGAATAACCCTTCTGTAGCTATATGATGTAGAAGTAACTGGTTGCAACATGAATACACCTAGCATGCTTACGAGTGTTAGCAGGCTCCATGTGTGCAGTAAGTCCAAGAGCCCTCATAGGCTGTCATGGAAAAGTGCTAATGTTCAAGCAGGAGGCTCCATGCCCATGGAATTAGGTCTTTAAGGTCCCTTCCAACCCAAACCATTCTGTGATTCTAAGCTGGCAAGAGAGCTACTGAAGTACATTTAGGGATAAAGCCATATACATCAGAACATCTCTTAAATCCAGATTGCCCATGGCTCAAAGATAGTGACTATGTCAATAGCAGTTAATTAAATGTGCTGGGGGCTGCTTTGTCACCAGCATCAACAGAAAAGGATCCACATCTGCATTGCTCTGCTTAGAGCTCCCCAGCCAGGGACATGCCTACAGGAGCATGGCCCTGGCCTGTGCTGTTTCCTGAGACATCTCCTGAAGGGGCAGGGGAGGGTGCCGGCTGCCCAGCCAAAACACAGCAGACAGTTGAGGTACAGCGTTTGGGGATATTCTCTGATACTGTTTGATGATGACCTGGCCCCTACACGTGGGAAGGATGGGGAACAAGCTGCTGTGAGGGAGGTGAAAGCAGGAAGAAGGGTAACTCCCCCTTTTCAGTGGCTGCCTGAATTTATGGTAGATTAAATGATTACAGAGTTACAGCTTCAGAAGAATTATCTGTGTCTGCCTTGATAAATAGCTGCAGAGAAGTCTTTCCCCTATTGCTTCTGGGGGGGTTTGAATCCTTGAAAGGTCAGTAACTGGATATGCAATAACCTTGGGAAACTTTCAGCAACTTACTCTCCCAGGTGGAAAGGCAGTAAATCCCACGGGACCCCTTGACAGACTTACAGTGAATGCTGTGGAGAAGTCTGTGGCCACAGTGTGCAGGTAAAGGGAGGTCCTGAAAGCTAAATTTAGATCATTAGGTACAGAGAGTGTGTTACACTGCACCAGCACAGGGGGAGTACTGGAAAAGATAAGCTCATACAGAAGTCTTCTGCAACTAGAAAACTGAGACAGTGACCCCATCATGACCATAGTACCGATAGTGAAAACTATAAAGGATAGAGTGAAGTTCTGGTTGCAGATTTAGTGAAGAAAACAGGTGAAAATATTTCCTCTTCCTGCACCAGAAAAATGTCTGAGGAGAAGGGGAAAGTGTACACATTGCACACTGGTATAGCTAAGGATAAACAGAGACCAACCTGACCAAAGTCAGGAAAGCAGCATTAATATCTTCTGTTTCAGCCCCTTCTCAAGTATAAATCAAATGAGCATATGTGAGCAACTCAGGTTTAGCAGCTGATCTAGTACACCGCTCTTTGATGAGCAGACCTAGGTAATGATTTTACATCATAGGATTAGGAATAATATATTAAAAATCAATAGGTTTTCAGTTGCTATTCATCAGGGTCGTCCTGTTTGACAGTAGTTTATTCAGTAGTCAGGTGTGCAGTGTAGCCTCTCTTCTTACTGAGTCTTGGAAAGATTGTCTGTGCATTACTTAAAGAGAAGCAGAATAGACAGTTGAAACTATTATCTGAGCTGTAGTTGTGAAACAAAATTGTTTTTTGTATTCGGTTCTAGGTCAGAATCCTTAACGGGAAATAAAAAGATAAACCCTTCAGAACTAAATAGTATTTTATAGAACAAAAATCTCTAGATAAATAACTAAATAATAAAATCAGCTTTCCAGTGTAGTCTCTCTCTGTAAGAGACCTTTGATGGAACTTTTAGTACAATGGATGGAACATTCCTTGATGCAATTTCTAATATGAAATTAAACCTTGCAGGTGCCACAAATAAATGTTATATCAAGAAAAAATATTTTATATTCACTATAAAAAGAGATTAAAAAAAATGAATTGAAGTGGGCAGAAAAGGGGGGGGAAAAAAAAAGAATATTTTGAAATACCAACGAAAGAGTTTTAAGTCAGATCAGAGTTCAATCAAA
Source organism: Anser cygnoides (assembly GCF_040182565.1). Classification (NCBI taxonomy): domain Eukaryota; kingdom Metazoa; phylum Chordata; class Aves; order Anseriformes; family Anatidae; genus Anser; species Anser cygnoides. The sequence goes on along the minus strand of NC_089874.1, from coordinate 144,729,424 downwards.
CATATAGAAGTTCAAAGCCAGTTAGAGTTTTCAGTTCTAACTGTTGCCTATATATATAAAGCATATTTACATATGTATGCAAATTATTGACTGGGCATAATTTTTTTTATATTATTTTGAAATTTACTTTATATTGAATTGTGAAAGGAAGAAATAAAAAAACTAACCAGCCTTCCATTGGAAATATTTTGCTTGGCTGTGCTTGCAAAGCATCTGATCTGACATGGTGCTGACTGAGATAAGGATGGTGAGTAACCTCTTTGCCACCAATGTCCAGAACTTTCGAATTCTGAGCTAAATCCACTTTAGATTAGCATTTTGGCTGCATTGGAGACTGACATATTTTCACATAACTGTGGCTAAAAGGAGTACGATACCCAATGTCTGAACATCTATAGTACTCAGTTAAGCTTAGGTCTTCTATCAGAGTTTTCTGTGAGTTTCCATGTAACCTAGAGTTTGCTAGTTTTCCTCTTCCCACAATGTGCTTCTTTTTGCTTTATTTTCTGAGTGTGTATGTGTGAAGTCCTAATTTTTATGTTCTATCAGTTTTATTTTTCTAGGCAGAGTAAATGGGTATAATTCTGCAAAGAAAAATGAATATTCTTTGATGGAAGTGGAAACCATTTTTCAGTTAATATCTCACTGCCATCTACTGTGCATGTTGTAAAACTGCACTATGGAGAAAGCTGTGTTTCAGCAATGTAAGACTACTCTTAGTCAATTTGCTCTGAAGTTGAGGAAAACTCCTCTGAACTCTTAGTAGACTGTGACATATAAATTCCATTCTTTGTGTAGGAATTTCTCAATTAGATGACAATGTCTGGTGATACTCAATATTGTCTAGAAGAAAAGAACATCAGATTTTAGTTTTGCTTAAGTAGTTTTCATTCAGGCCAGATGAAAAGTAGATACGTACTTTTCGGAGGAAAAGAGTACCTCATTTTGCTTATTCTTGCCCTAAATAATAAAAGCTTTCACTTCTTAGTGGATATGTTGAAATAAAAAGAGCTAGTGAGATTGAGATACAGAAATTTGGGATACAGATTTTTAATTAATTAATTAATTAATTTATTTATTTTTTAAGTCAAGAAATTATGTGCTTCTTTTAAATTATCCTTCATCTCTGTCTGGCAACATACAAACACCAGTTATATGCAGTGTTGTGTGTAGGATGGGATATAATCATTTACCCTAAATTGTGAAATGATTAAGTTGAAAATAAGATGTCAGAATTCTGACTGCCAGGAACTGAATAAGATATCACACAAGTTAGCTCTGCATTACCAATGTTTTCATACTAATTTATGTAGAAATTACAAAGTCTATTCAAGGCAGAAATTTCCCTGGTTTTCACCAGGAAAGCTCAGGTCGAACAGAGAAGAATGTGCAAAAATCGTCTAACTGTGCCTTTTACATAAGGGAACTCATTTTCATAGTCTATTATTGTAATAGCTTTATTAATGTCAATAGACTACAAATATGTATAATTTATATAATTATTAGTATTGTATGAAAAAGTAAAAAATAAGACCATTAAGTTTGCAAAATCAAGCACTTCAAAGCTGAAGAAATGCCTTCATTTCCTCCTACTTCATATCAGTTATGTTACAGTATAATTAGATTTTTTTTCTTCTATTTTTACTCAGTAATTGTTCTGAGGCCTAATTTGCTCAACATTATTCAACCCTTAGAACATTAAATAATTCATGACTTTTCTAAGGTGTTCATTGTTCTCATATTTCAGTGCTTTGCAAATATTAACCCATGTTTATAAAATCTGATATTTTGGGATTAGAAATGGTGGCATGGGCTGATTATGTACTTTATATGATCATAACGTCCTTTCTGTTGTCTTCTGAGGCAAATGTGTTTATGTAAGACTTCAAACAACAACAGAAATTCAACCAGGAGAATGAGGCACTGGTTTCTGACACTTGTCCCCTTCTGTCCCATCTCCTCAACCAATTTGCCTTTTTTTTTTTCCAGTGCCACCGTCCAAGTCCCAATCTCTTTCACTCCCTGCACAAAATGGCTATTTTGGCTGACCTCCCCCTAGTCATATTTTTTCCGTAGAACACACTGAGCATAGACAATTTAAGCCTAAATTTGATAATGTTAAAAAATAACTGCAGAATAAATTCTTATTAGGAAAGCTGTCATTAACTCCGTAACATGTGATAAGGGTAGTGATGCCCATGATGTAAGGTTTGCTATGCTACTAAAGTTCATTGTGTTGTCTTCCTGTGGACCACTTGTCAGAGTAGGTTTGTAAATCATGCTTTAGCCACACTTTAAGCTTGAGTTAGTAGCAGTGGGGATTTTCTTTTCTCTTTTACTGAATGTATAAGATTTCTTAACAATTTGTGTATTTCTCTGGCACTTTCAGTATCAGATATTTTTCATCCAACTGAAAGTACCAGGGAATGATTTTCTATTGGAGAATAATTTCTGGACTGAATCCTTTGTTTGCTTGTTTGTTTTGTTTGTTTGTATGTTTGTTGTTTTTTTGTTGACTTGAGTGCTATAACGTTTCTAGCTCACCCTGCAGAGGGGATGCTGCCACACTCAGGATCTTAATTGGAACTACATCTGTAAGAGAATGTTTTACAAGTATGCAACATTTGGCTCCTAAAAGGCCAAACAAAATGTAAGAAAAGATCAAAATGTGCATTTAATGAGGTATGCTATTATCCCAGGACACCACTGTGCCTTTACAGTGCAGTGCAAATTCTGCATATGAAAATACTAGAAGTGACATTTTCAAGTCCCATCATTCTGTAGTCATCAATGGAAAAGGAAAATGTTTTAAACAAAGAAGGGAGTATTAGGCATTTTTATCTCTCCGAAATAAAATAATTTTTATGTGTGAACACTGAAAATTTGTGAGGGAATTACACTGTGAAGTAAAGATGCAGATTTTTTTTTCTTTTCTTTTGTTAAATGTTTTAGATTGAAATCCTTACTGCCCTCATGTGGATGAAAACACATTTCATTTTCTCTGTCTGCTGAAGCTAGAAGTGGACATGTTTCATTAGAAGAGCTGTACGTACAACAGTATTTACACCGCAAATGAAGGACAATTTGGCCACAGAACTGATGCTGATGTCTGAGCCAAGGGCCTCAAGCAGTATGGCTGGGAGTCTGTAAATATATCTGCTTCATTTTAATTCTGGAGAGTCAGGTGGGCCCTGAGTGTTAAGAATCTGCCTCCCAAATTCTGCCTGGAGAAAGCCACTTTTGCAGCTGACAGAAGTTAATGAAGCTCCTTCTGAACCAACTAATGTGTATCCTGAATTGACCAGGAGGGTCAATCCAGAAGGAACATGCAGTATTTCCAAATCCCTTTGAGCTCAGGGTAGGAGACAAGCCAGGGAACTGAGCACGAATCTCTAATTAGCAACATGCATCTGCTTTAGGAGCAATGATAATAAAGTGGTACAATAGCAACAACATAAAAAGAAAAAATGTCCTTCACATATTGACAAAGTTACTCACAGCTATTACTCTATGCTGTATAGACAATTGCTGTGTATATTAGCATAAATACTTTTTTTTTCTTTTTTTTTTCTTCCCCCCAGGAATTGATGTTGGAATTACAATATTACCTAGATGTTGTTATACCTTTGCCTGTATATTATTATACCATTAGAAACCGTGTTACATTATTATCTAACAAAAATGTTTCATTGCACAGCATATTAGTTGACCATACACCAACCATAAACAAGTAGTCCAAAAAAAAGTTTAATGAATAACACTGTAAAAATACAGATGATTGTGATAATATACTTTGTAGAAAAAAAAAAATAAAAATTATCCCTTAGTCATTTACAAAGCAAACAACAAAGCCAGATTGTATAACATCGAAATAAAGGATTTTATTGACTATCTTTGCCAGTCTTGCTTCTGTGCAGAACTGTGAGATACAGAGTGATAGATAAGCTTTTTAAGGATTTTATTTGCTAAATAACTGAACATCAAATCTAACTATATTTCTGCTCTTTCTTAGGCCATACACATCTTTCAGTGTCTACACATGACTATACAAAGTATTAAACATATTTCTCTAAATTATGTTCTGAGCTGACGCAGATAATAAAAATCGAGGCACTCTTTTTTTTTTTTTTAGGGAGTTTGAGATAAAAAATGCTTTTCAAGGAAAAGTTGGTTAGCTTGTTAGCGTGCAAGGGAAAAGCCAGTTGAAATAGAAACAGGAATACAGTAACCTGAACAGCCCGTGTTCAGATATCCTGCTCTTTGACTGAATTATTTGTATTTGCTCCCACTGCTGTTCACACCAAGGTCTTTCAAGGATATGTTGTCTGCAGCAATAAAATAAAGATTGAAAATCAGATCTGATGTGGAGGCCTATAACTTGGAAAGGGGAAACAAAGCCCGTGGCTATCTGCCAGCTGACAGGCGGGCGAGTTATCACTGGAGACGATGCGATGTCGCTTAAAGAGCATTGCTGGCTGCAGATGCCAGGTGCTGCACTCAACGATCTGCTCCCTGGGGCTCTGTTTCTGATAAGAAGGGTTTTATAGGCTATGTGGACCGGGATTATTATCTCAGATATTGTCACTCTGTGTCCTGTACAGTAATGCTGTAACCTGCTATTGATGGGAGAGAGCTGGAGCCAGGCTGGGAGGAAACGCTGAGCTGAGTAACAGGCTGTGGCAGAGCCTGATGTGAGGCCCCAGTGCCTCCCAGGACCTGTGGAGGGGGACTGTGGGGTTTTTCCCTTTCTAGCAACCCTATTTTTACACAATCTGGGCTGTATAGGTTTCAGCAGTTATTACAAATAGCTTCGTCACTCTTACTCAAAGGGGTGGCTTGCTTTTCTGGCCCATAGTGGAGGCTTTTGCAGAGCAAGGCTAGTCTGGCTTTCTTATCCACCCTGCTCCCTCTGAGGGCTGGCAATCCGCACAGTGGGGGTAAAACCTGTCCTTATGTTCCCCCCCCCCCTTTCTCTTCAGACAACTTGCCCCAAGCCAGGATTTTACTTGTGTGTGCAGTGGTAAATTCTGGACTAAAATAAACCACTGCTAATATCCACTCCTTTTCAACATTGAATGGGCTGCCCAGGGAAGTGGTTGTCTCCATCCCTGGAGAAAATATGTGGATGTGACACTAAGGGGCATGGATTAGTGATGGGACTTGCTACGTAATGTTGGACTAGATGATCTTGGAGGTCTTTTCCAACCTAGATGATTCTGTGTTTCTATGATAACAGCCTAAGCAAACCTAAGAACAGCAGAGCCCCAACGGAGAGAGGGCCTTGGAGGCAGGGCTTTTGCTCTCAGGATCAGGGAGCATGGCCAGACATGGAGGAGGCCACCCAAGTATCACTGTAGACAAGGTCCACCACCCTGAAACGTCTCCTGGAGTGGAGGGAGCTGCTGCCATGCTTGCTGCTGGTACCCAGGGAAGGTCTCCTCTGATGGCCATCCTCACCCTGTGGTCCTGCTGTTGGGGAACCTGGAGAATCTGGTTCTCAGATCTTCTCTGGGGATCTGCTTTCTGTATTGTGTTCTTCAAAAGAAGCCTGTAGCAAGACATTCAGAAGTTACTTCTGTTGACTGTGCTTTTGCTGACAGAATCAGGACTGTAATTGAAGTCTGAATTTAATAAAAGCTCTCATGCACTGGGACCTCAGCAACATACATTGAACTCTCTAGTCTTTATAGTCACTGCTTTTCTGCTAATCTCTAATCTCCGTTGTATCCTGGTAGCAATACGGGAGCTGATGTTTAGCCAAGGAAAACTGTTCATATTCAGTTTTCTGGTTAAAGTGACAGTTGCCATTTGGGACTGTGTTAGCATTGCCGGTCATCTGGATATTGCTTGTGTAGTTTAGCATTGTCCTGAAAATAATAAAACTTATTATGTGCAACACAGCACTTGAAATTTAATGAGCAAACAAAGGTCTCAATAACATGAGAGCAAGTTATGAGGCATGCGGGGCTCCGTGGTACTGCCTTTCCACAGGTTTCTACTGCAAGACATGTAAAAGAAGATGTGTTGCCTTCTCCATGCAGGCAGCCAGATGGCTGCCGCAGAGCATCAGCTAGCAATATGATTTGACACTTACAAGAGCTATTTTGTAAGGCTTAAACATACACACCAAGCAGGCTGTGTGTCATTTTACCTGTGCATGTCAGACTTTTCAGAGGAAAAATAATAGAACCTGTTACTACCTGAAACTTGCAGTAAGCTCTTACTTTAGTTTTCAGGAGGACATTGTAGAGAAAATTAGATGTGGCACTGACTGGAAATTATATTTCTTTTTACTGAGTGTTCTGTATAGTGCAAAACTTCACAATGTGAGATCACTGTGCAAACTGTGCAGCAAAACTGTTCTGGTGGTCTTCTGACTAACAGAATTGTCACTTGTTTCAGTTCGGTTTTTCCCTCATCTGCTACTTCCTTAATAATATTTAAAAGACTCAGGTGAAAAAAAAAAAAAAGTATATTTAAAATGCAATACAGAATGCAATGTTCAACTATATATTCAACCCAGTCCTGATGCCTTGCAATATACCGACTAATAGGATGACAAAATTGTGATATGGAAATTTGTGTAATCAAAACCATCTTGTTGTAATGCCCCTTTGTGTCTTTTACTTCTCTCTGACCTCATTAGGTGTGCCTAGTCATTAGATACAGTGTTACTAAAGAGTTTTAACTTAAAAGCGGCTTTGATTAATGATTGGTTGGACTGAAGTTTTACTTTGTAGGATTAACTAGATTTAAAAATGGCAAAATGCCATAGTAGTATTAATGCCAGACTTTAACGAGAAGCAGAAGTAAACTCCAAGGACCCTTGCGATTTTAATATGGGCTAAACTCATGTTCTCATTACCTTAATGTCCTGTCCTGTTTTAAAAGCCAGTATTGTAATAATTCTTAAAGAATAGTAGCATAGGCAGCAGATTAGCAGATTACAAATATGTAATCTTAAATATATATACCTATGTGTTTAATGAATCATAATTTTTTATGATTTTAGAATCAGATTCATTCAGCCTTGTTATCAAATAGAGAAAGAATGTTTCATACTGGTTTGGGCCTTTATTCTTTTAGTTAAAAAACAATGTGGAAGTAAGTCAAAGTCATACTAGCAAACATTTCTCCCAGTTAATACTGTGCTGTCATTGTAGTTAAAAAGAAAGAAATCTTCACATTTTTGTGTTATCAGCTATTTGAAATTTCTTTTTTGTTTTCTTACATTAATTTACTTTTCTTGAAAGTTTAGGGTTGACACCTCTAGAGATTAATGTCATTTTTTCTCCATTGAAGACATATTTCAGTCTATCATACTGCCAAGAAAACACAGACCACTCTCACTCAAGACAAAATTCAGTCATCTCCTTAAATCCTACTAAAGTTTATAGAATTTAAACATACATACAAAAGTTAACACAATGCTGAATTAAGATTTTTCTGTCTAAATTTTTTTTTTTCAGTCCATGGGATCTTTGCTAAATTAGTCAAAGGGCATTGATTTATTATTAGAGGTGAACAGCAAAAAAATCTTTCTCATTTCAGGAACTCTGAGAATCCCTGAGAATCTCTGAGAATTCTTCCTGTATTGATCCCGATTTCATGATTTTGGTTATTTTTCAGTGAACTTCCAGTAACAGAAAGTGCGTAATGAATTTTGTGTTTCAGCGCAATAATGTGCTGTGAGAATTAGGCAGTGTGTGCTAATCACCAATAATAGCAGTTCTTTACAGAGGCGGCATTCTTTCTGCCAAAGCATGTAGGGCTACATCGAGCCAAATACTTGGGCTGCAATGCCTAATTTCTCATGTAAATCAGGGATATATTGGACTTGACTTAAATAGGATTACTCACTCAAGCAAATTTACGCAAGGGTCTAAGGCACGGATCCAGCTTTTAGTGAGTTAGAGTCTACGTACTTGTTTGGCTCTGGGCCCTAGGCACTTGCATAATATTGCTTGCATGAATTATCCCATTAAACCGAGACCCACATAAACATTATTACTCATACCAGCAAAACTGTGCATGTGGACAAGTGCTGACAGTTGGGGATCCTGCTTCCTCTTGTACTGTATTGAAAAATTCTGTTTTCACTGATGATCAAAGCTTATTAACCGAGCATTACATCTGCAGTCTCCATCAGTAATTTCTGTGCCACTGAGTTCTTTGACTACATTCTAATATTGCCTTGTATTCTTTACTTAATTGACTCATAGATATTTTATTTATTTATTTATTTATTTATTTATATTTTTTAGGAAGAAGGGCAACAAAAACAAAGGAGAAAAAAAAGAAGAAAAAGAATTTGATGGAGAGGGCTCAGAAGCAGCACAGCATCTTTTTAGCTACAGATAAAACAAGCCAGTAAAGACTTGATTTTTTTTTTTAATATATTTTTGCGAAGTGCAGAAAAGCTGCTATATGCTCCTGCCCATGGATGCACTACGATTCAGCTGCTTTAACAGTATTGGTGGCAAATAACTTGTGAAAAGAAGCCCACAAGCTTGTTTGTTTTATTTATATATTTTTTTATTTTATTTTTTCGTCTTATTTTTGACCTGAAGACTTCAAGGTCAGGAACGCACTGAGTTGAATCAGTGGAAGTGGTGCTGAAGTGTGTCAAAGATTTTGTACTGAGTGCTTGGTCAACATGTTGACACTGAATGGAAGCAGGAAAGAGACCTATGTATCACCATTAGGCGGACTTGTGCATATTTAAATAAAAAAAGGAAGTCTTGGAGGTGTAGGTACTATTGCATTTATGGCCTTTTTTCCCTATATTTGTACATTTCAAGATTAAATGGGTATGACTTACCTACTTAGTGTTAATGTGCATTGTTCTCAGCACCTGCTACATTGAAACAGTTGTATAATAAAACCGCTTTAAAACAATATACCACAGGAATTATTGCTTAGAGTTATGGATACGCAACAGACCCTACGTGTACATATTATGCTGTCTACATATAAATGAACATATTTACTGTACATCTATGCATTTTTATGTATAATACTTTATACAGGTTTAAAGTTATGTCCTGTTGGTTCTAGTAATATACTTTAAAATAACCCAGTAAATGTTTACTTTTTACTATGTTTAAGTATCTTTTCGTATTTCTCAATAGTTCCAAAGTGGATTTTTTTCTCATTTGTAAAGCACATTCATATGGCTAAACTACCTTGTACTGACCCTCACAGTGGATGGTGGAGTGTCAGCTCTGAAGTATACTTATCAGACTAGTAAAACAAAAGTCTTTTCTGCTATTCTGTACTCCTATCTCATCCCCAGTGTATTTTGTCTAAGAAAAATAAGGGTAACTTTTTAAAGATGAGGCATAATGATGATAGATGTTTTGAGTATCAGGAAAGAATTTTTTTCAGAAGTTCTTGGTATCTAAGATTGTACGTGTAGTTTTTCAAATATGATGCACAATGATTTATTTCTGTTAGTCCTGATCCAGTCAGATACAGCAATTGAACACCTGAGTACAGAGAATCAAAAGAAAAACACTGTAAGATCAGTCATTCAAAAGTACATCAAGCACCAGTCAATATCCCAGAATTGCCAGTTACTTGTAGGTTTAGCAAATTTAATCTGCATCTGGGTTGGGGATGGGGGGGCAGGGGGATGTCTTTGTAGGAAGTTAAAATGGCTCAGGATGTCTAATTTGGTAATCCTGCATTATTAGCTTGTATTTGAGGAGATCTTTGAATATCTGCTTGGAAAAGCCCACACTAAAGTTGCTGTCACTTATGCTGTCAGTTAGAGAATTTATTCTACTTCTAGGACTAAACCTTGCACCGCTACCTACACAAACCAAGGTGTGGTGTTAAAATTATTTATATTTAAGTTGTGACGGGTCTGTCTAACATGTTTATCCTAACAAAAAGATCATTCCTTTCAACTAAAATATAGGAATCTGTTGTTTCCATCCCCCACTCCTGTACTCACTTCTGAGCTAGGATAATACTGAATGTACTGGATGCGCTGCTCGTATTGGCTCCACCAAGAGCCATTGCTCCATAATGTCAGCTGTGGCAGTTAGCAAGCTACTGAGGGAGTCCATCTCTCCCAAGCATGGGTATTTGGCCTTATTAACATAAAAAGAAATGATTGTCTGGAGCCCATCCCTCCCAAGGACTGACATCTGGCTCAGTTAATGTTAGAATAATTCTCCTCACATCTTTTGTTGGTTTGAAACAGTAAGTAAGTGGGTCCTCTGCAACTGCTTGCCAGAAAAGGGGGAGCAGAGGGGAAGGTGCTATCTGAATGCTCTCTCACTGTGATCAAGTCCATAAAGCTTCTGTCTGACCTGGCTTAAATTGTACTTGCGTTACTGCACACATGGAGTCCCAGTGTTCTCCAACAAAGAAAAAGGTGAAAGAGACCACAGAGCCCTACAAATCTTTCTTTGAGATATACTTTAGAAAAATACCACAAATCTTATTTTTAGTTTTATGGGTTGTATGTTTATTAATAAATAAAGGAAATAAAGCACCTATAAGCACAAATATATTCATACTTAGCTAGGACACATATTGCTAAAAATGTGCAGAATTTAGACACATACAAACATTCCATTAAACTGCTCGTGGACTTCCACTTAACCATGAGGTTTTCACCTTTCATTTAGAATATGCTCATATTTACCTAGAACATAATAATGTTAAGGACAGTAAGATTGTTCTGATCCTGGGCTGCTATTTTGGACTTTAAATGCTCACTTTAAAATAAAAAAAATAATAATAACAATAATAGAAAAGGACAATAAGAATTTTAGCTGCCTTTTTGCTTACTGGTTATCAAATTTGGCTGTAAGTGCAGAGAATACCTTCGTACCATCCTTCTAATAGTGGTTACAAATACTGTATTAGGCATGTCATGGAAAGAATGCTACAAAATACAATAAAATGTTGTCACAAGCTTCTGACTAAAATAGTTCTGGTCCTTTTTAATTCAAGGAGTGTATTCCTTCAGAATAGCATGCAAACAGAAGAATTGGAGAAGGTGTGTGGATGCAGATTTTCTCACACTGGAGTGGAAAATATGGAGATTTTCCAAACAGATATGGTTTTGTTGATATTTACAACATGTTTGAAAAGGATACGGGCACTATACATTAGAAACACATTGGTTTCTTTTTTCCTAGTCATCTTCATATTTGTTTTTTCCTTGAGAGTATAGACACAGGAAACTCATCTCTAAGTAGCAAGTGCCCTCATGTGTAGTTTCTTCTTTGACCTAGACATCTATTTTTATCTTGCTTTTGCAGAGTAGATTCTATAAAAGCACTCGTAGTATTTGGGATGTCATAAAATCATACTTCTCTTGAAATTGGCAAGGACCTAGATAGACCATCTGGTCCCAGGCCCCAGTTGAAAGAGGGCTAACCTCAAAGTTAAATCAGATATGTCTGAGGTGGAGGATTTCACAACATTTTAGTCCCTGTTGCAGTGTTTGACCACCTTCACTGGGAAGTTTTCTCCTTTTGTCCAATAAGAATTTTGTCATTGTGATTTCTGTCTGTTATTATTCATCCTGAACTCAGTCTCCTCTCTAAACCCTGTTCAGGCAGCTGAAGACTGCAGCTAGATTTCCCTCTAGCATGTTCTTCAGGCTAAATAACCACATATTACATTTTTTCCTTTTCAGAACTGTCACTACCTTTTGAATCCAGTTGTTTCTTTAAATACCGGAAGGATTTGGAGCCATGGAGCTTCTGTCTTCACATTGTTTGTATGCCTCTACTTTAAACATTAACTATTGGAAATTTGTTTAAAACTAGGAAAGATTCAAATTAGCAGGATAAAGAACTTCCCATGCTATATTCATTTGTTAACAAAAAAATGTTTCATTGAGATGATGTCCAAAGAATTCCTTTTCCAAAACGTACATTCTTTTATTCAGTTTTCTCAGAAGAGAGAATTAATAGCCTCACGCTCCTTTTAGGACTTCTGTATCCTCAGTATGCCCTGCATTCTCCTAACCTTCTAGTAAAAACACAGGTGAACATTTAAAGCAATTATTTTGTGGCTGGCTGGTCTTTAATGCATCTCAGCTGTTCTTGCTAGTGATAAATTATTACTACATTTTTCTTTCCTTATTGCTGGGTAAAAAAAGAAAAAAATAAAAAACAAAAAACTTTGTGCTCCACATTATGGCAATGCAAACCTTCCACATTACAAATGTCAGTATTAGGAAATTGTTCTCTGACACTATATACTATATATACTATACTATATATATATGTACTATATATATATAAAGATGCCCACGAAAGAAAATTGAGTATCTATAGAACATATGAGATATGTCTTCCCTTAGCAATATGAGTTTATAGTGCAGAACAAAAATAAATGTTAGATTTTCATTTGAGTCAGCTAAAAACAAAACAAAAATACATGAAACATCATGTTAACTTTGTTTCTTTTTTTGATTAAAATAAAAAAAAATATTAAATCTTAATTGACAGGTTCTAAATTGAGAAGACTTTTGCAAGCAGACTAAGACCAAAATTAATGTTTCAACTTTCTTATGTTTGTGAAATAGCATATAGAATAAAAATAACTGGATACTACCTGCAAAAGTGCCATGATTTTTTAAAAACGTGGGTGATGCTACTGGTTACTGATGCTACCACTCAGCAGATGGTATAAGAGCCTTTTGAATTCAAAATGCACATCTCTTTCCCTTCACCAAAAAAATGTACTTGTCTCTTGACACTACTAGTTCACTTCCACTTCTGATGGTGTAAGCCAGCATGAATTCCAGTAAAGTTTAGACTGATGTTATTTTGGACTGACACCAACAAGAACAAAACGTACCCTTCTCACAATGTAACCCACAAACCACTATAAGCTTTCTGTTTAGTTCTTCACTGAAAGCTCTACACCGAGCCTGGCATTGTTTCTTTCAAGAGAAGCCTCTGTCCAGGAGTGAAGAAACAATATTAAATTTAGGAAGTATTAGGGCAACCTGACCTACAGGATACCTTTAGTCCATTGTGTAACTTTTCAAGGCTTCAACAGATTTTATTATTATTATTATTTTATTTTTAGGCAAGCTAGCACTGTTTATGTCTAATAAAGTCCAGCGAATTTCTGAACTCCAGGGAAGTTGGAACCTTACCTAAACTGGCTGGTAATATCTCTGTGGTTATGCCTCTGGAGAAATTGCTGCCCAGACTCCTTGTTTTAAAGTTATGTCTTCAGTGACACACATGCAATCTTGTTGATCTAATTGAAAAATACCAATGAAACTAACTAAAAGTTTATAAACCACAAATGAATAAACACTGAAAATGAGGCTGATTTGTTTCTCCCCAGTCACTTCTCAAAACGGAAATTCAGTTCAAGAGAAAAAAGTGATTGCCCAGACAGTGTCAGTTGGAGAATATGTCTTGGCTTGCAAATATGTCTTAGCTCTTTCCTATCAGACTTTGGGGGTGGGGGGTGGGGGGTGGGGAGGTTGGGAAAGATAAGATTTTTTGTTTTTCCTCTGAAGTCCTCTTTTTATCAGAAATTTTGGTGACAGGCCATGTGTTCTTTCTCTTTCTGAGCAGACTTGGAGGTATTGGTTGTCATTTACAGAAGCTAAGTTCCGTAACTGCAGGGGGGGCTTCTGATCTTTGCTCCAGAATCATTTCAGTCTTTTATTGAATTTCTGTATATACACAAAAAATCTCAGGGACATGGAGTACAGCCACAGGATTTCTGTCTTCCAGTTTGGTCCTCTCCTTTTAGCCTTGTATTCTTTGTTACCCTCTGGCCTGTCTTTAGCAGGAGGAATGAACTGTGTTTCTACCAGAAATGCTTTATAGCTTGCTTATTCTGTCAGGTAGGGCATGAGGATTCAAACTGTGAGGCTGATCCTAATAATTTTATTAGGATATTTTATAATCAGATGTTTTATTTCTAGAGAGTTAGAGAAATTCATGGACTACAGGTCCTTAAACAGATGAGAGGACAAGGTAAGTATGTATTCTCTAACATCCTTTATCTAAAACAGGAATAGGTGAGTATATACACCCCCCAATCTAATGACCATCCTTCATCTAATGATTGCAGATGCTGAGGGAGTTCAAGAGGAGTGGACTGCAGATAATGGCAAAGGCTCATGTGCTCTCATTACACAGTATCTACCAGTTCTCCTACTGGAGACAGAATATTGAACTATTCTTTTGACCCATTAGAGTCTGTTTTTATTTTTATTTTATTTTTTTTTTATTTTTACGTATATGTAGAAATATATAGTGTTTGTTGCTCTACTAAGTTTAGATAAGATTTTTTTTTCCCATTATCATGCATGCATTGTGAATTCATAAATTCAAATCAGTTCAATCCCAGTTCAATGGGATTGTCCAAAATCAATGTATTTTTTTCTATTATTTTGGAACAGTTGATAAAGATGGTGACTTTGCTAGAAAATGGTACAAGGTTCTACCACTTAAAGGTACATTTGACTTTGGGCTAAGATCTTGAAGATTTTTCCAGCTTATGACAAAGTGCTAGTTCACAGAACCCTAGGCAACAGTAAGAATGAATGTGAAAGAAAAATTTTTCATCCGAATTTTTATGCAGTTATGATGATGATGATGCATGAATGCCAAATGATAGCATCTAGAAAGTCTTTACTGGGATGACCAAAATTTTATTTTCTCTGATCATAAATGAGCTGCATTTCTGCAATACTGACCAGTTGAATGGGGCAATCATTCTTCATTCTTATTCTCATTTTGTTATTGCTTTTCATCTCTGCAAACAGTACAGTACGAGAATTTTTATTTTTATTGTTATTTTTGCCTACTCTTTCTTCCCCTTCTCTCCTGTCCCCAGTGCTCCCTTTACTCTGCTTCAAGGAAATCCCATGAGCTCTAACCTGCAGATGCTTTGTAACATGTGGCAGACTTGCAGATGTTTTGGAGCATATTTCCTAGTTACACAGCCAGCCACTATGAAGAAAATCCAGAAGTTATTTCAGAGAGAGAAATTAGGTAGTGCATGTATTTTGAAGAAATATATTAATTCTTATAATTTATCTTGTAAGCTTCAATTTTGAAGTGTGATATAAAAAGAAAGGGCAGACGTGTGATCTGAGAAGCCTCTAAATTTTTTTCTTAGAAAAGTGAGATCTTTAACCATAATGACTGTCAAGAATATCAGTGTGTTTTTAAACAGAACCCTAACATTATTGTCCTGAATATACAGAGGAGCTGGAGAACTCAGCTGTACAACTGAGCATTCTGTCACAAATAACCTTGTCACAAAACCAAATTACTATTTCCCTATTAAAATGTCAAATTAACAGGTATAAGTATAGATTCAGACTGAGGATTCTTGGCAAATACAGTGAAGACGTATGATGTATTTCAGCCTGGGCTATAGCATCACCAAGGCTTTGTTCAAGATCAGTTTTAAAACTCAACATATATTTCTTAAAATTTAGAGTAGGACTTGAAACTAAGACTGATTTTGATTGCTAAGCAGATTTCTTTTTTCCCCTGTGGAATATAGCAGGATATACAACGCAATTCCTGATGTGTGTTTTCCTCCATCTGACTTTGTCTCAAAAACAGCAAGCTATTCTTCCTTTCCACATCAAGTGGGAGTGTCTTTCTTCAACCTGCTTTCACCTTCCTAACTTTTCCAGCAGGAAAACTGTGCACAGGCTGTAGCCCATTTTGAATGCTACATTTGTCAAACGGAAGTCGCTTTCCTTTTCTGTAGAAACTTTTGTACCTCCCCAGCCCTCCAGAAATAGTTTAAAGGTTTTGAGAGCAGATCATGCTCCACAATACTGCAGCAGTTTTGACATTGATTGACAGCAACAAGGTCTGTATACACTGTATTGTGTGTATTTTCTGCCTTCCTGGGAACTGGGCAAGGGTGGGTTGGTTAGGTACGCTGAAATGAGCGAGATTCAGAATTTGACTGTAGTGGTGTTAATTGTAATGAATTTCTTTGTCACTGATGAGTTATGCATAACACTAAGCACACATATCCTCTGCTTTGTTAGTTACATGCTATTCTAGTTCTCTCACTGTAATACAGAAGTCCTTTTATGCTAATTCTTGCGATCCATTGTTTGTAAAATTTGGTTCCACAGAGCATTCAGAGAGGAAAAGAGTTGCACAGAAAGTTTTTTTTGATGAAAGATCTCACACAGGACCTGCTTCAAACACGACACACACACGTTTTCCACATGGCATCAACTATGCAAAGTGCACCTGGGTCAGTGAATCACAATTTAAAAACTCTCAGAAGTATACAATTGTTTTTGTAGGAAATGAAAAATACATGTCCACGTGAGACTTAATAGCAAATCTACCTAAATATATATAAAATCACATTAACATCTTATATATAAAATTTTAGAGCTTTGCTTAGCCTGGCCTAGCCTTTTAACAATTCTTTTGTCGTCCATTGTACTGAAAATAGTATGAAATGGAAACCCATCTAAGTGTGATCTAAGCAATTTGCAAGGGAGATTAGTTGCCTATATGGAATATGAGAGCTCTGCATGTAATATTCTGAAGGACTAGATGTGCATATGGCCAGAGAGAAGGCCAATGCACAGCCAGAATCTAGCTTTTAATTCTTGTATAACTGTGTCTGTACAGTTGTGGTTGTACTGCTGAGGACTGACTCACCAGCTTTCTTTAAGTTGCCTGTGGCAGCCAGATACTTTGGAGTTCACAGCTGTCTGCTCCACAGACTGCCAGAGATCATAGTCTCTAGCCTTGCTAGGGTTGATGAGAGACATATATTAATCTAAATTGAAATAGATGGAGATAAATCTGAGTATAGCAGTCTGTAAATCACAGCATCCCAGAAACAATGGGATGTTACATAGTATGTAACATACTGCTATATTGCATTAATCTGAGACACATGAAGGTGCAGGAGTCTCATCAAATATTGCAGCTGAATCTGTAGATCTTTCAGAGGTGAAGCTATCAGATGCCACTGTATTCATCTGATTCGTGAGCTCCCATAAGGCGCATTGAAACTTCAGGGAATCAACATTGAATATGAGAAGGCAGAAATCTGTAAAAATACAGACTTGGCTGGTGTCTAAAATGTCATTCCCTACCACCACTCCCACCCGCTTTTTTTTTTTTTTTTTTTTTTTTTAGAAAATTCACATTGGCACTCATTCAGATGCAGATAAAGACAAAAACAAACACATTCCAAAAATGTTCTGCCTAGATTGAAGAACAGTGTAATCTTAAACTGGCAAGTGTCCTACCCTTAAACATTTTGGAAGTTAACATCAGATGTAATCAGAAGTGCAGTCTCACAAATGTTGTTTGCTAGTGAAGTCTCTCCATGGTTAGATTCCATGCAGATTCAGCCCTTCGAAGCAAAGCACTTCTAAAATGCATGTTATATTTGCATGTTTAATAATTGTTTCATAGTAACAGTAATAAAGAAACACATGATAATGTGTATATATGGAACTAAAAAAAAAATGCTATTTGCACAGGACACTGAGATCTTAAAAGAAAAGGAGGCCATCCATTATCTCACAGACTATAACCAGCTGTATCTGACTATGACCAGTTGTATGTATGACCAGTGACTATGTGCCATATGGAATAACATGTGGCACAATCAGGCAAGCAGCTGAAGTTCTGATACAAAGATGAATCTAGTCACCATTTTCTTTGTAAATGGGAACACAAAAATTTATTTCATTTTTAAAAACTGAAGTTATAGATGAGATCTTCTTTGCTGCTCCCCATTCAGTCTATGTATGTAAACTTGTTGACTTCTGAAGAAATAAATTCTTAATGAAGACAAAAGATCTTCATGAAAAAGTAGAATTACTGATGCAGTTTTTCATCAGTGGGGGACAGCATAAACTGAAAAACTCATATAAGCTTAGTAAGTCCTCAAAATATCCTCATTTTTTCCAATGGTATTGTTTTAGCCAGTCCTGGTATCTCTGGATCATAAGAGAGATAGAAAGCATGTGTGCAAATAGGAACTTCTCAACAGAACAGGAAGCCACTGGCTTGGACCCAATGCTTTGCATATTCAGCACCAGTTCAATGCCAGTTATGCAAATTGCTACCTAGAAGACTGTGAGCTTCATAATCGTTATTTAGCTTCTTAGAGAAAGCTCCAAGCCTTTAGTTTTTAGTCTTTGTTTGGAGGGAGAGAGAGAGAGAGACCATTAGTTCTTTCATGAGTTGTGTATTTCAGTAAATGATATAAAGAGAGAAGAATTGGGGTACAATTGGTACCTGTCAATTTGCAAAACTACTTTTTGGAGTAAAAACCCACCCTAAATAACCACTTTATATACCATTTACAAGTTCAAAGGATTCTTTTGATGGGAAACCTTTGGAGTGTGAAGAATTGGAGTATGACATAAATATTTGAGGTCTTAGAAAGCCAGCGCTATCTTCACAGTAGCTTGTCCTACATGATCATTTTAGTTTTCAGCACACCTTATTTTCTTTTCCAATTTTATATTGGGCATATAAGCACAAGTGGGCATAAGTTGCAAGGTTTAAGCCACAAGGGTGAGCAGTGGTGATCTGTGCAGGGTGGCCATGAACAGTGCTGTGATGGTCACTGCTGCTTCCAGCTGGCTCTACAACTGGAGTCACCAACTGTGGGAAAACCCATCACTGACCAAAACTTTAGCCAAACATAGAAGCCCCCAGTGCTGTTACTCAGAAATATTTTAGAAAGACACTGGTGGCTGCAGGAGTCTGGAGAGGTACTTTTATAGCAAGAGATGCTCCATGCTGAAGGAGGATATGGTTGCCCTGAAGGGCCTGTGAGCACACTGCACCAGGGAAGATACAACCCCTAAGGGACTGCAGCCCTTACCAGGGTAGGGACACCCCTGAGGGACTGCAGCTATGGATGTCTGGTGC
Source organism: Anser cygnoides (assembly GCF_040182565.1). NCBI lineage: Eukaryota > Metazoa > Chordata > Aves > Anseriformes > Anatidae > Anser > Anser cygnoides. The sequence continues at coordinate 144,710,528 of NC_089874.1, read as the reverse complement.
CACCCCTGAGGGTCTCAGCTCACTACCACACTGGAGAAGTTTTGACAGACCAAGTGTAACCCACAGCAGAAAGAAGGAAAATAGAGACTGAAGACTGAGGAGGAGGTTTTGTAAATTTTTGTGCATGTGTGTGCATATTCTTTTTCTCGGTACCAAACTCAATAAGTGGAGGTTGTATTTGTTGGCACTCCAGCAAAATTCCCATTTTGCCCACAACAGCACAGGATAAAGCAGGATGGTAACACTGATTGTGCTGATGTCCCAGTTCCTTCTTTATTCATTTAATTATTTTACAATTTTCCTGAAAACTATTTTTCAAATTCTTTGAATCCTTGTTGGAAATAATGAAGGTAGTCAAAAAAAAAAAAAAAAATTAGCACCCTCCCCATGAAAAGTGGTTCATAATACCCTGGCTTGTGTTGATATGCCAGGCTGGGAAAACTTTCAGTATTCATTCTGTGGTGCATGGTCTCTTGCTTAGGATCCCAGAAACAGGCTGCAGCAGGAGAAAAAAAGGTACGTTGAGCTAATACTGTGATGCTATAGAGAGAAGCATGACAAAATGTGTTAGTCAGTCATATTTCAGATGAGCTGAGCTTCAGTTTTAATCTGAAAATTCTCCACACACTGAGATGTGTAGCGTGCCAGGCAGTGCCAAGCTGAGGGAACTGCTAACAACATTTGGGTTACAGAGGTAATTACAAGGTCCTGAGAAGATTAAAACATCAGACAGGGCAACAGCTTTTTCAGTCTGAAAACCCCTAGGAGTTTATGGGGAGGCAGTAAAAGAAATGAACTGGGCTGGTTTTGTTGACAGCTTAACATTTATTTGGTGTTTCTTTTTGCTTCCTTGAAATTGTATCAGAAGTTGTGTGTGAATATTTCCAGGTAATTTGCTGTCTGAAATTATGTGTTTGGCAAGAGTTCTGCAGAAACAGATGAGTTTCATTCCCTGATTGAATATGATTTCTGATTCTGATTGGAAATGTAGCAGCAGCACTTCAAAAAAAAAAAAAAGAGAGAATTAAATATGGACCTTATTTAGTAGCTCCATTTCATTGTCTTATACTCTGTGTCAAGTAGCTAGTCATATTTTTTTGCTGACAGTAATGGAGACCTGGAATAGAAACAGATGCTTAACTTCACAAAAATTGGTGTTCTCAAATGCCCCTATGTTACAGTATATCTGATGTTACTGTTCAGGCTCCTAGGTAAGAGTCAATTCAAAACCATTTAATGTATAAGCCTGGGTTTTAAGGGGACCTTGGCTGAACATGCTGTACTTGAGGCACATGCCACAGCAGAGCAAATCCAGATCAGTATTTCTGCAGTCAGCAAACATCCACTTGAACAGATGAGCTGATATTGCAGGTTTTCCTGGCTGAACAAGTAGGAATTAAGGTAACTTGTCACAGCTGTGGGGTATTGTAGTATTAATCATTTTCCCAAGAATAAGTCACTTGGGTAAGCACCAAGGCCACAATGTTCTGCAAGGAAACCATTTTGCACAAAGCTGGCATTTTATTTAATGGTCTGCAGTAGAAAGCAGTTGGAGAGAAGTATGATGTTAAAGAGAAACAATTAAGGGAAAAAGGTTTTCCCGTCACAAAATCTCTCCCATTGGTGAGATTTTGCAAAAGTCAGGGCCTAAAAATTCAAGTGGCTGTATCTCAAGCCTCATTTCTCTAGTACTCTCCCAAATGTTACGCTGATATGTTCTGAGGATCACTTTGACTAGATGTCACTGTTTTGATTTAAAAAATAGCTGAAAGACTGGAGTTTCTCTTTTTGATATTTAGAAATATTAACATCTGAAGTAGTACAGTCATTCTCTTGTCTCCTGATAATTCTTTTGAGAGCCCTTCAGAGATCTTGAGCCTTGTGCCTTCGAGGGAGACATACATGTTCAACCCTATCCAGAGACCTGTCAGAGAATGTCCATATCTACCTGATGCTTTCTTTTGCTCTTGAAAAGAGAAATGGCAGATGCAAAACTGGCCTCAGTGCTGAAACAAATGAAAGGATCAGTGACAGAAATACCTTCAGCTGGAAGAGCCAAAACTCTACTGTTGTCATGCAACTGAACAAACTGGAGTGCATTTTTACATATCTGTGAAGAAGTGGATGGTCATGAAAATGTCCCCAAAAGTATTTTTCGTAAAGGAATCTCCACATTTCTCCTCCATTCTGGAGATCTGATGAGGATGAGATTTATCAAAGGTATGTTTGAGCAGACTGCCACCCAGGCACACTGCAAAGGTGGAGATCAGCCACCCTGGAAATGAGGCAGAGGGCATCCTGTTCTGCTCAGTTCTGTCTGACAACACTTCTGTGCAGAAAACACCAAAATTACCCTGCTGTGGATACCTGCTGTCTGCTGCCACGCTGAGATGCTTCCTTAGGATCAATGCCACATATTCAAACAGCTGCCAAGTCTGAAGAAGTTAAAAATTTCAAAATCTTCCGTTTCTGCATGAACTCCCTAATCACTGATCATGTTTGCTGCCTTCATACATTTTCCCTGACTTGCTGCCTATTCATAAAATCCCCAGACCACAAGTTGTTCTTTAATTCAAGCTGTCTGCACAAAACAAGTGGAAATATTCAGGCATTGCACAACAAAAATGTTTATAATAGTGGAAGATAGCAAGAATGTAACTAAAACAATAGAAAAGATGTATTAGTTCAAAGATCTATTAATAAATTTAGTATTAAATAAAGCTGAACTTTCAAGAAGTAAATATTTAAATCAAGCCATGGAAATGACTAGAAATATATGAAGCTTTTAGGAAGTATGGTGTATTTTGTTGAACAGAGTTCTGCAAAGAAGATGCTAAAATTTGCATTAAACTTTATGTGTATTTCTGTGTGTCATAAAGCTGAATAGAAGCCAAAGAGGATGTTTTGCATTATTGTGTAAATTGGAAGCCAAAGCAGCACTCACAGGACCGAGATGACTGTTGTTTGCCCTCCATGCCTAAAATAAATGCTGCCAAGAGAATAGCAGCACTTCATTTCTGTCTAGTTTGTCCAGGCCTTTCTGGACAAGACCTTTGAAAGGAAAGACACCATGGAGGAGAAGGAGGGCAACTACATTCCAAAGCTCTGAGCAGAAACATTTTTATCCTTGTTAGCATGAAAACTAAGACTGTCACAACACGTTCTTGTACATTCCATCATTTCATCCATTTCATACCAGTTCCTTACCTATAGCCATCTTTGCTTAAAATGGAGCAAAAGGTTTTTTTGGTTGCCTGGGACATCTTCCTTAGCCTCAAGCCCTGTGAAAAAGACTGCTGTATCCATCTGTTCTACAAATTTTATAATTAGAGACATATTATCTTTTTTGAAGATATTATCATCTGTCCATCAATTGTTCCATTATTTTTCTGGCCATTGCAGCAAAGGAGAAAGTTCCACTGTCTTGCCTAAATTTCCAGTGGAAAGCTCCATGAAACCCAGAACAGGAACTGCTAATCGTTAAGGTAATCAGAACAGTAAAATTAGACTTTGCCAACATTGCACATTGGGCAACAGAGCAAAATAATGCCAGGCCCGATTTCTGGCCCATGCCTAACCAACATCATCAGGCTGTAGGACATCACGTATGTTAGCATATATGACATTGGCTTGGTTACCTTTATACCCCAGTGAGACACCTTTTCAACAAAACCCCTCCCCTTATCTACCTGCTATGTGATTTTATTTAAGGAGAGATGGAAGATACAGTGATAAACTCTCTCCACGCTGTGATTCACCCACTCATGGGTTTATGCAGAGGGAGAAAGCTTACCAAGATCTCTTTTCCTGGAATATTATCAAGGTTGCCTAAAGTTTCCAGTCTGTGGCTTGTCTCCGCACCATGTAGACTTTGGACTTCAATGCCAGTTCTGAACTGCTCTCAAAATACCATGTTACTAGATTTATCCCTGTCCTGTTCATTTCCAGTTAACTGCCCTGCTTTTCTAAATATCCTTTCACCATATACTTTTCTGGCTCAACTGCCCTTCAGTCCCACTGTGTTGATGTTGCTCTTATTTTCCACAAGAATAAGCCAGGACTAGCAGCACCGTGGAGAAAGGGTGCTACTAGTCTTTTGGGTTTAGCAAAGAGGAGTCAATTACTTTATCATCTTCATCCCATCTGTAACCCCTAAACACTTTGTCACTGTGCAGCAGTGTATAATAGAACATTATTACTTAACAGCTATTATGTTCATGTATGACTTCTTGTTAACGGCTTAACAGTTTTGCATCAGAAGATAAACAGATTAGATTTCACAGAGAAACCACATCACACAAATCTTCAAAAGATTTTCTCAAAGGACAAGAACCAAAATAAACGCTGTTTGAAAATAAGGGAGTTCAACAAAATTGACCACCGCTTCCTTTGAAAGTAATCAAATGAAGATTCACAGGTAATAAGCATCCTCTGGAGGCAGAAAGATTTTTTGATTTTTAATGGAAATCTATCTGTTAATAAAGATTTTGGTAAATCCATCAATCTGCATAGATCCCAGACTCAGATCAGAAAAGATTCTTCATATGTCTCCCTCCCTCCCTCCCTCCCTCCCTCCCTCCCTCCCTCCCTTCCTTCCTTCCTTCCTTCCTTCCTTCCTTCCTTCCTTCCTCCCTCCCTCCCTCCCTCCCTCCCTCCCTCCCTCCTTCCCACCCCCCTCCCCTCCCCCTCCCCCACCCCCCTTCCATTCCCCTTCCCCTTCCCCTTCCCCTTCCCCTTCCCCTTCCCCTTCCCCTTCCCCTTCCCCTTCCCCTTCCCCTTCCCCTTCCCCTTCCCCTTCCCCTTCCCCTTCCCCTTCCCCTTCCCCTTCCCCTTCCCCTTCCCCTTCCCCTTCCCCTTCCCCTTCCCCTTCCCCTTCCCCTTCCCCTTCCCCTTCCCCTTCCCCTTCCCCTTCCCCTTCCCCTTCCCCTTCCCCTTCCCCTTCCCCTTCCCCTTCCCCTTCCTTTTCTTTCTTTTTTCCCCCAGTGTTATAAAAAGAAACAGTAAAGCCAATATTTACACAGGCCAAGGGTGTTTTAAACTTCAAGTATTTTTGCTAATTCAGATTCATTTTTTTGCACAAAATAAAGAGCAGTTTCTACTTTCCTCAGGTTAAGCAAAGCATTTAAGTTCAACAAGGCCAAGTGCCGGGTCCTGCACCTGGGGTGCAACAACCCCAAGCAGAGCTACAGGCTGGGAGATGAGTGGTTGGAAAGCTGCCTGGCAGAGAAGGACCTGGGAGTACTGGTTGATAGTTGGCTGAATATGAGCCAGCAGTGTGCTCAGGTGGCCAAGAAGGCCAACAGCATCCTGGCTTGTATAAGAAACAGTGTGGCCAGCAGGTCTAGGGAAGTGATTGTCCCCCTGTACTCGGCTCTGGTGAGGCCGCACCTCGAGTACTGTGTTCAGTTTTGGGCCCCTCGCTACAGGAAGGACATGGAGGTGCTCGAGCGAGTCCAGAGAAGGGCGACCAAGCTGGTGAGGGGTCTGGAGAACAAGTCTTACGAGGAGCGGCTGAGGGAGCTGGGCTTGTTCAGCCTGGAGAAGAGGAGGCTCAGGGGTGACCTTATTGCTCTCTACAGTTACCTTAAAGGAGGCTGTAGAGAGGTGGGGGTTGGTCTGTTCTCCCACGTGCCTGGTGACAGGACGAGGGGGAATGGGCGAAAGTTGCGACAGGGGAGTTTTAGGTTGGATGTTAGGAAGTACTTCTTTACCGAAAGGGTTATTAAGCATTGGAACGGGCTGCCCAGGGAGGTGGTGGAGTCACCATCCCTGGAGGTCTTTGAAAGACGTTTAGATGTAGAGCTTAGCGATATGGTTTAGTGGAGTACTTAGTGTTAGGTCGGAGGTTGGACTCGATGATCTTGAGGTCTCTTCCAACCTAGAAATCTGTGATACTGTGATACTGTGTGATTACCTGGTTAATCAGGATCTATCTGACTGAAGAAAAACAGTATGCAGCTTGCACAGAGATGAGAGATTTTACTATGGTAGCTTTTAGTAACAAAATAGTGCCTCATTCCAAAACAACTCTGATGCCCATCTGTGAAATATCAGATACACTAAACCTAGAACAGTTCCAAAAGTAGTTCTAATAGATTTTGTTTTATTGCCTGAATAGCATTTTTATCAAGGAAAAACAAACAAACAAACAAACAAACAAATAAACGACAAAAATATTAAATACAGTTCAGATAAGGAATTTTATCTCGGAAACCGTCCAAGAAACCAACACACATATTCGTGTTATAATTCCCCCTCCTCCCCGTGAATGACAGTAAGAACATTTTTAATAAAAAGGAGCTTGACCGTTTAGGTTTATCTCAGAACAAAAGCCGAACAGTGGCGTGCGTGTAGGTTTATTTTAATATCCTCCCGCAGCATCACCAGTACAGAACAGCTACGGGAAGCGCATGGTGCTCTCTGGCACTTGCAGCCTGCCTCCAGCCAAGGCTAAGAACTGCACGTAGATACCGCACAGCTCCTTTGTTTCGCCGCAGGATTTTTCTTTCCCAGGGAGAGCTCCGGGAGGAAGCTGGACGGTTTTTGGAGGGACCGGAGCCTGCTCCGGAGCCACAGCACCGCCCCGCGGCCACCGGGCAGCACGGGGCCGCCGCAGAGGCGGTGCGGCGCTTCAAGCATCAATGAAAGTGAAATATTCTCTCTCGTGAAATGTGGCTTCCTGATTTTTAACCTTCCGAGCTTCACAGCACAGAAGAAAGATCAAGCTAACAAACAAGACATCCACTGCATTTTCCTTGCAGTCCAAGTTTACAGGGATAGCTCTGCAGAGTCACCTAAATTAGCCAAGACTGAATGTGTTGGCTCTCAAGCCTTGTTTCTCAGTGATATTTCCTTTGAACAAGCTGAACGTGCATGCAAATACTTCTACAGAGCAATGGCTATAAATAGCCGACAATACACAGCTTTAAGAAATCATAAAGAATGAATGCAGACCTGAAAGGAGTCAATAGTTCACATGAGGATATTTTTTGTCATTATGTATTTCTTTTTCTTTTTCTTTTTCTTTTTCTTTTTCTTTTTCTTTTTCTTTTTCTTTTTCTTTTTCTTTTTCTTTTTCTTTTTCTTTTTCTTTTTCTTTTTCTTTTTCTTTTTCTTTTTCTTTTTCTTTTTCTTTTTCTTTCTTTTTCTTTTTCTTTTTCTTTTTCTTTTTCTTTTTCTTTTTCTTTTTCTTTTTCTTTTTCTTTTTCTTTTTCTTTTTCTTTTTCTGTTTCTTTTTCTGTTTCTTTTTTTCTTTTTTCTCCTTTTCCTTTTCCTTTTCCTTTTCCTTTTCCTTTTCCTTTTCCTTTTCCTTTTCCTTTTCCTTTTCCTCTTTTCCTCTTTTCCTCTTTTCCTCTTTTCCTCTTTTTCCCTTTCCCTTTCCCTTTCCCTTTCCCTTTCCCTTTCCCTTTCCCTTTCCCTTTCCCCTGCAGAAATCACTAGGAAATTTTCAATGGGCAATATTACAAAGTTGAAATATTTCAACTTTGTATTCTCTGCCGGATGGGATTTTTTTTTCCCTTTCTGCTATGTATGCTGGCAATGCCTTTTTAGTAGAGACTGCTACATGAGTTTTTCCTGATGTCCTTTTAGTTGGAAAAAAAATAATAATCAGAACAGCACATAAATTTGACTGTGTTTAGGAAAAGCAAAAGAAAACCTGACTGAAAGGCTGATGTGAACTGAAAGTTGTATGGAAGGCAAGCTCTTTTTGTTAAGGAAATACAACATTTAATGTATTTAATATTTAAACTACAATATTTAATGTATTATATATATATTTAATGTAGTATATATATTTAATGTACTATATTTAATGTATATATGTGTATATATATATGTATATGTATATATGTATATAGGTTCAGCTTAGATTAAAGGAGAAATTTAATTCTTAGTTCTAACTTAGCCTTTTCTTCAACTTACTGTTCTAACCAGAAGAGAGCTGACACGGCAAGATTTACCTTATATATTATGCTTGCTTCTTTTCTGGATGTACTAGTACAGCTTTGTCCTATACGCTCAAAGCCTAATAAAAACCAAACTCTTTTTCTACCCTTCTGTTGTTGCCTGTGATCTTTACATCCACTGATGTTGTGGCTGCTGTAGTTAAAAGAAATGAGAGTACCGAGTTTGGAAGGTAAGATAATTTTTTTTGTAGACCAACTTTATCTAATGGAAACTATAATACTTCTATCCATATCTTGCTTATCATTTAACCCATAATTACATGTGGATCCATGGCAAGATATTTTTTTTACCAGAAGACAAAGGAAAGTGTTTTTATCATGTTTTTTTTTTTTTTTGTTATTTTTTTGTTTTTTTTTTGCCTGCTCTACACTGTGGGAAGAAAACCCACAGCTAAAGCCAGCGTGTTTGTGAAAAATCAGACATAAATTAAGTATAGTGTAGGTTGCTTTCTTTAATTGCTTTCATTCAATTGTGTGGCTTTACCACAAGCTATCATCATGTGTTCCTGAAGATGTTGCTTATACAGTTTCCAGAGTGTCCAGGACTAGTCATTTGCAAGACACACATGTGTATACACATATTTTTGAAAAAGAATAATACCCTAGTTAGAAGTGATGTCTAGAGCTTTTCCTTTGTAGTTCTACCTTGTTTATTACTTGTTACTTTCAGCTGGCTATGCGTTTTTGGTATTATGTGAGTACTAAGACTCTCTTCAGTTTTGAGTTTTCATTTTCATCCCATGGAATTTTCAATTTTCTACCCATGGAAATTTAACTTTCATCCTAAAATGAAAATTGAATGAATTTTAATTTAATTTCATTTATGAAACAAGGGAGGTAGATTTGGAAGCAGAATCACAGAATACTTGAAGTTGGAAGGAACATCTGGAGATCATCTGGTGTGGCCCACTGCTCAAAGCTGGGTCAGCTGGACCAGAGTGCTCAGACTGTCTCTGTTAAGGTTTTGAGTATCTCCAAGCATCAAGAATCCACAAACTTCTCCATGTTGTTAAAGGTTTTCAACCACCTTTATAGTAAAAAGAAAAAATATATTTTTATTAAGTTTAAATGGATTTTCCTTTATTTCAGCTTGTTTCTATTACCTCTTACTAATTCTTGCCTTTCCACTGCAGACCACTCAAGAATCTCTCTTCATTCCCTCTCATCAAGTATTTATTTATAATATATAAAGAGATCTTTAGTTCATCTACCATCCAGCTACCTTAATTTTAGTTAGAGACTATTACACTTTTATTTATTTATTTATTTGTTTATTTTTAAAGGATAGATTATATCTGTGGCACTTGATGGATGAAGGAAAACACCTTTTATGTAATTTTACATCCTCATTTGCTTAAATCTAAATCCCATTTCACAAGTCAAAACTCCAGCACAGAGGTCAAAGGAAAAGATTGCCTTTCTCTTTAAAGTGCTAGGTTTGTTCTTGGCAGCCTGACACTGTCTACAGAGAGCTGAAGTTGATGCTTTTTCCTCACTTTCTGCCCTCTTGACTTTTGTCAAAACCTGCAGTTTGTTCTTATTAGTACCTCGGGGTCAGTCCAGAGGGGACTCATATTATACTGGATAAACTTGCCCTCTCAACTTAGGCTAGAGCATGGGGATTTGGCTTCTCTAAGTAGCTGACAGTAACCAAGATATGCAATGATGCACCAGTAGATAACAGGAAAGGTGAAGTTTTCTTTCACACTGATAAGGTTCACTTCCCTCTTGTTTGAACAGGCATGTATATATGTACTTAAGAAAACAGAAAAGAGACAGAGCAAAGTTAAAAAATTCTTTCTTTCCTGTCTCCTTTTTAATGTTAAACACATATGAAAGTCAACAGGAAAAAATAAAACATCTGACTTCAGACTGTGAAAAAATCTTTGGTTAAAATGTTTCTTTAATATTTTCCCTTTAAAAATCTTATATAAAGCTGGGGAGAGAATGTCATTCCTCCCTTTTCATGCTAGAGCCAGAAATAATCAAAAGCCAGAGCCCAGGGAGAGCTGAGTCTCAGAGCAGCTGGGCAAGGCGATTGTTAACAAAGTCACAGAAAAATAAGAGGTTTTCCAGAATATGGAAATTGGCTACCATGATGTGGTGAGCAAAAGAGATGGGAGCAGGAGGGCAGTCTATGAGAGAAGAGGCACATAACCTGGTGCTAAGCGAGTGAAAGGCTCTTGTAGCCATTGATAGGAGGGCATACTGAGATGTTAAGATTCAGGATCAAAATCGTGATTTCTTAGAGGTCACGATAAAACCAATGTTCCACATGCTCTGTCTACTTCAGACAAAATCTCAGATATGATTTGGGTGAGAGGATACTAGTCAAATTTAGAAATCCTTATAGCCATGCAGTTCACAAAATATGACTTCTCTAGGAAAAAACAACTGCCTGATGAATAGCACTAAGAAGTGAAATCAAAGGACATTGCCTATCACTATTTTCAGCACAGGAGGAAATATTCTGAAAAGGGGAAGATATATTTCCACACATTTGTGTTCATATTTCATGCCAACCAAATAGAATATCTGTAGATATTCTGGCTAGCTTAGCCATCTCAAGATGCTGGACTAAGCAACAACAGAACCTTTAACCCATCTCCCCATTAGAAAGCACAGCCCATTTCTTTCCCCTTTTTAATGTTATTTTAAATTGACAAAGGAAAAGCCAGTTCTGCTAGAAAGGTGGCTCGTATAAATGACCTCTGGGTTTCCATGAGGTGTGGGCATGTGAGGGTCTCAGAGCACTGGCCTGGGGGAAGATGCACATGAGGACAGTCACTACTCAGAGAGCAGTGCAGACTGGTGGCTCAGGAACATCCCACCGGTGTCACAGAGTCACAAAATGGTTGAGATTGTCAGGGACCTCTGGAAGCCATCTGGTCCAACCCCTTGCTCAGGCAGGGCCACCTACAGTCAGTTGCCAAGACTATGTCCATTTGGCTTTTGAAGAACTCTAAGGAGAGAAACTTCCTCCTCCATGGTGGGGGACTGGTGCCACAGGGCAAGGGGGTCTCTGTTACTGAGGCAGGCAGCAGATCCACTGCCTTACTTTGCCAGAGCTCTTCAATGCCATCTGCGTGCTGTCCTACCGAAACTTAGAGAAATGGGACCTGCAAAGTACAAAATAATATGCTGCTAGATGTTACTTGAGAAAGACAAGTTATATACAGTGAGAGTATGATTACATGAGGTCACTGCAGTTGACACGTGTGAAAACTCTGGAGCCTAGCAGGCTAGAGAGCCTTTACAATGCCAAGTAAGGAAGACACTCCTGCAGGCATGGGCCTCATTGAGAGCTTGAGGATAACAGTTTTGAGGAGATTACCTCATAACTAGTACACAGATAGGACTGGTGAGTACTCTGCTATTATTACCAGATTTTACTTGCACGTTTTTTCTCAATGATGCATCTACATGCAGAGGAGGTAGCTCTCTAGCCAAAGGCAGTTGAAACAAACTGCATTTGTTTTGTCTAACTTTGTTTTCATTGACTCCAATGATCTTTGCTTTCTACTGTGTTTTCATTTTAAAAGTCTATGTGTTGTCACAAAACATTATTAAGCTAAGGTTTTCTTTGAGGGAAAATTCAAGACAAGCAAGAAAATATCAGAATAATTGGTAAGAATAGTAGAACTAATTTTAAACACAAGATGAAGAAATATGTCTAGCTCCAATAATAGTGGATTGTATTTAAATTGTTTTAGATTGTGTTATATTACTGGCATTTATATCAGCTTTAGAGACAAAGTGATAATTAAATACATGTGCTTCTCTGGGGTGGGATGATTAGTATCTGCCAGAATTAGCTGTATGAAAAATAAAACAATATATATTGCATATTAGCAGTGGTTGCATTAAATGATTTTGGTTTGTACATTTGCAATAAATCTTCTACAAACTCTTCAAGGCACAACTCGCTGCTTCTTTCTTTAAAAAATAATCTGCATTCAATTGTAACATTAAAGTGATATTCATCCTTTTAATTTCAACTAAACTGACAGCTGATTCCAATTTTTGTGTTTATAGGAGCAAAATAAAAGAACACAAAGCGTGCTTTTCAATATCCCTTCATGGTACAAACTGCTACTCTACTCAAATCAGAACAGTTGCTAGAAGAATTAATTCTTACGCAAACAGTAATGTACTTTTAATTGGGAGATTAGTGATGTGAGCATGGGTACTAAGTGAAAAAAGGAATACAGTGACATTTCCAATGTTCCAGCCCCAGTGAAAACTCTGCTGACTTAATATGGCTCTCACACAACTGATGCAAGCCCCATTTCCAATGGTGCACTGACTGCTCCACATGAGAGTTTTCATGAGGCTTTGCTGATGTGTTGACTTTCTGAGTTCAAATCTCTTACAGGTCTGCTGGGGTCTGGCTTTTCTGGCTTGGAATTTTGTTCAGCTCTGGTAATTTGCTTACTCTTTTTTCTTTCTTTCTTTTTTCCCCATTTATTAAAGTCAGCAGAACTTCTTGAAGACATCTCACTTTACTGAGATGTTACTCATAGGAAATCTTTTTTTCTTAGGTAATTTGTTTAACAGTGGAAAAAAACAGAAAATGTCACATGCTAAATGAAAAGCATTTGACATTTTTGCTCAGTGGTTAAAGAAACAGTTGTTTATTTTTTCCTCCTGTTTCTTCCTGTTAGTTTTAGGAGAAAATATAAAAATATGTAATTACTTTGTTACTTTTTTTTTTTTTAATTCTCCTTCTTCTCCTCCTCCTTTTAATTCTTCTTTTTTTTTTTTTCTTTTTTTCTTTCCTGAGTTCTGTGAATGAATTACTACTCAAATGTAAAAAGTCATGTTTTTTAGGCTTTCTGTACTCTGCAAACACTGGCATATAGAGATTTCAAAGCATAAATTGGATGTAAAACGTGCAATGATCTTTCCCATCACATCCATTTATATATATATTAAAGAAAAAAAACACCTTTTTTCTGGAATATAAGATAGGACAGTGGAAATAATTATATTGTGCCAAAACGTATGTTATCCTACAATTCAAACTCATTGTCAGAATTTCAGATCAGACAACAGAGTAAGTTAAATCGAGATGTTGTCACTTCTCATTTTGTCTTAGTACGGAGTTAGAGCTTAACTGGGTTTTTGATATTTCTATTATAGCATTCTGTTAAAATATCCATCCATTCCAGGTAGATGTCTCACAACCTGAAGGGTGAAGGCTGCTGGTACAGGTTGGCTGATATTGCTATTGTTTCCCTTTTGTCTTTAAATGGATATTCTGAGAAACAATGAGAAAAAATACTGAAGTCTCTGTTCTGCCCAAGTCTTATCTTCACATACAGGTCCCACCATCTTTCCTTTTCCCCACTGGGTCTTTAGAATTGGACTGGTAGCATATCATGCTGATGTTCAGGGGTTGAGGTAGGAAATAGCAAAAATTCTTCTAGTCATGGAATACCAGAGTGGCTGAGGCTGGCAGGGATCATGGAAGCCACCTGGTCCCACCCTTGCCCAAGCAGAGACACCCAGAGCAGGGTGCCCAGCACCACGTCCAGGTGGCTTCTGAAGGGCTCCAAGGAGGAGACCCCACAGCCTCTGGGCAGCCTGCACCAGGGCTCTGTCACCCACGCAGCACAGAAGTGTTCCTGGTGTTCAGGGGAGCCTCCTGTGTCCCAGTTTGTGCCCAGTGCCTCTTGTCTTGGCACTGGCCACCACTGAAAAATACCCTTGTTCTATGTTCTTTGCACCTTCCTTTCAGGTATTTATAGACAGTGATGAGATCTCTTTTGAACCTTCTCTTTTCTAGGTTAAACTGTCTGAGCTCTCAGCCTCTCCTCATAGGAGAAATGCCCCAGTCCCTTCATAATCTTTGTGGCCTTGCATTGGACTCTTATCAGCACATCCAAGACTCTCTTATATAGGGGAGCCCAAAACTGAACACAGTACTCAAGGTGTGGGCTCACAACGGTAGAGGGAAAAGATCACCTCCTTTGAGCTGTCTAAACCATACTTTGAAGCAGCAGTTTTTTGAGTTTGGGCAGTTTCTTCAATCATTCTTCAACAGCTAATGCCCAGACAATTCCAGGCTCAGATTTACTATTAAAGTGAATGGAAACTTTTAATGAGGAAACGAAACTCATATTTTCTGGTAGTGCAGTATTAAATTTCCTAGGGAAAATAGGAAGATAAATTGTTATGCAAATGAAGAATTAGAGGGATTAGGACACCCAGCACATTTTAAAACTGCTTTAATTGTAGATTGTTGATTAGCAGCTGCATGCCTTATGTAATTTTTCGAGCAGTATTAATTTTACAGAGAGTACAAATAGTTGGGAGACAATGGGGAATATACCACTTACATGCAACATTGACAGCCATGACCAGCAGGAATTGTTAAACCTCAAGTAAACAGCCCTTGCAGTTAATTCCAACATCCCTAGACTCTCTTTGTTCCATGCATGAATCAAACATATGCATTACTTCTAATGTAAAGTTGTATGAACAAGACTATCATTTTGCCACATGGTCTAATTAAAAAAAGACTGATTAAAAGAGATCCCAGATGTACAGATCGAACTGGAACATGCAAATATACATGACTTTTTTTGAAACATGGAACTGCCAGAAAAGTGCATTTATTTGTGGTACTAGCCCCTCAAAGGAAAATAAAATGATGAATACATTCTAGACTGACACTGGGGAAGATCTCTATTAGTGGTGTCTTCCGTCCATATTTATTCTTTAAACATCCATTAAAAATGTAGAATTAAAGGAGCAAAACACACTGACAGTTTTATGACTCATAACATTACCCAAACCATTTCAATGTAGAAACTTCAGTTTCCATGGTTAAAATTTTCAGCAGTCATCTTGGGATCCCCTGGTGTACGAGTTCTGTCCAACACGCTTTGCAGGTCTTGAAAGAGTTAAGTTAATCCCTTTTAAGCCTGTATTTGTACACCCTTAAAACTTACACTAGACACTGAACAATATTGCATTCTAGGCACATTCTGTTCTTCTTATATATCTCCATAATATCAGTGAACTTTCACAGACAGACAGACAGAAACAGATGAATGTAGCCAGCCATTGAGGTTTTTAAACATTTTTTCCAGATTAGTGTATTGCGAATTCAGAACAGCGCATGGGGATGAAGTGAATTTAGAGACTTTTTCCTTCTCACGAACTCTCAACTTGTATAAATAGCTGGTTTAGTAGGTGCCTACTTAAATAAGATTAGATTTGCAGAGCTATATGATCCTTCCTGCAAATCCAAATATTTGGGCTTTTCTTGTATTCTTATTCATTTAACTATCTGCTCTCAGGTGTTAATCTTGTGATCTCAACTGACTTAGCAATAAGTCAATAAATATTTGGTGCTCTTCCCTGGTTTTACAGCTCAGCAGACCGAAGTTTTGATTTATGATTTCTTTTCAGGCCCCAGGTTTTCTGCTTGACAAAAAGTCTATAAATGCAAAATACTCTGGTAATTTTGCAGTGCAAAATGCTGTTTCATATTATCAGGATCAGTATGGGGACCTGTTCAAAGCAATAAATAGTATAATCTTTAATAATTAAGTATAATCTTAAGTATAATAGTAATAATTAAGTATAATCTTTAAATATATTAGGAAAAATACTGCAAACAGTGCTCTTGAAAAGGATAAGAAAACACTGAGGTAATTCTGTAAAGATATAGCTAAGATGTTTTCTGTTACTGATGAAGATTTTTTTTTTTGCTTTCTCATCTGTATTTTTCTCTTTTACAAATTAAGAGAACTAGCAATGGAAAAGCCATTAGATTTACCACAGATTTTACTAATTCCTGTAAATGGCTTATTTATAATATAATCCACTGCATCTGTTCAACTCAGATCTTGTTAACTCATTTAGTTGTAGTGCTAACTGCTAATGCATGTTAGGGTTCACACGCAGAGAAAATACTCAAGAACGCATTTGTTTCAAGACCTGTATCCTTGTCTGGAGTGGAGTGGATGATACAGTTTATTACAGCAGTACTCAGATTAGTTTCAGAACTTTTATCCTCCTAGTTTTGTATTCAGAGGTGCTAGAATGACTGGGTCCCTGCACTTGTTAATGTACTGAAAATGTTAGTTAATTGTCTAGGAAATATGCCTGACTAATGCAGGATCAAGCTGAAGATTTTTAGATCAACTCTTTGTGTAATGTAGAAGTAACAGATTGTTCATTTAGAGATATCTAGAATAATCACATTGCCTTGTTTAGTGTAAGCTTAGTGTAAGTGAATTTAAATGAAGCCATAAAACTCTAGTCAACAGGCTTTACAGGAGAAGACAAGTGTGAAATTGCCTATATATGTGTGTATATATATATATATATGTAACTTATTATTTTTTTTTTCCTGATACGTATCGTGCCAACATGTGCTCTGTGAATTACAAGTCCTAAGAGAGTTCCCTTTGTTTATGGAGTTTTTCAGTTTGTTCTGACATAAGAGAGGAGTTAAGCAGTCACATCACTAGAGCAGAAAAAGAAAACATGATTTATAAAAAAATCCAAATAAAAAAGTATGACTATGAATTACAGCTCTAAAAAAATATTATTCTGTACTTCAAACATTATTGAAACACCAAAGGATCACTACAAAATGCTTTTAAGTTTTTTGTTTTTCTCACTAATTCTCGGGGGACATCTATAGTAATGTTTTCTAACAACAATACTTTGAATTTCTCTAGTAGTTCCTCCAAAGATTTAAACATGCTTTACAAATATAAATGTACTAAGAAATTAATCCAGTGAATATTGTGCACTCAGTGCATATTGCTGCTGTTTCTATCGCTGCCCTTAAGTTATTTATTCATGTTATTTTATTATCTATTATTTAGACACAACATTTTCAAGTGTGAAGTGTATATGGCTCCATAATTGGAATATTGATGAGAATTCAATTAAAGAAACATAAAGCATACCAAAAATCTCAGGAAGTATTTTACTATATTAGCAACTGTCACTGTAATATCTGAGGATAATCATAAAATCAACATTATCTTTTTTTTTTTTCTTTGATAGATCAGCTCTGTATTGTACTGTTACCAATTTAATTATTGTTTGTATTTCAACAATTGTTCACTTATTATGTAATTGTTCACCTGTTACGTAATTGAATACTTTTGAGCTGCTGTTTTTCTAGGTCAATGTAACGTGTACATTTTTTAATGTGTTAATTTAATGTCAATTCAATGTATTATGTTGTCTTTGTGGAAGAAGACCAGCCCAGCTGAACAGACAACTTCTGGAACTAGGGCAGAAAAAGAGAATTTATGACCTCTGGCACAGGGAGAGAACAGAATTGCAGTTCGCTGTTATAGGGAGAAAACAAGAAAAGCCAAAGCTCAACTGCAGGTGACATTGGCCAGTGTGGTGTCAAAAAATGAAAAAGTTTTTTTCAAGTATGTTAACAGCAAGAGGTCAAAGGAAAGCATTGAACTGATACTTGAAGCAGATGGTCTCCTAACAAGTAAGGATGAGTAAAATGCGGAGGCATTTAATACCATTTCTTTGCCTCAGTATTCAGGATCTTGTGCTGCCTGGATCTCACCATTGGAGGACCATAACGGGGGGAGCAGTAACTGAAATTGTAAGGGAATAGTTGTATCATCTCAATGTTCATAAGTCCATGGAGCCAGATGAGATTCATCCCAGAATGCTGAAGGAGTTAACGGATGTTATAGCTAAACCCCTCTCAATAATTTACCTAAGATCTTGGGATTCTGGAGAGGTTCGTGCTGACTGGAAGCTAATCAGTATTATACTTGCCTTCAAAAAAGTCATGAGAGAAGACCCAGGAAACTACACAACTGTTAGTCTATCTCAGTCCCTGGAAAAGTTACAGAGAAGATTATCCTGGTGGTTACTGAAAGTCAGCTAAAGAGCAAAGCTCTTATTGGGCATAGTTAACAGGGTTTCATCCAAGGGAAAGTCCTGCCTTAGTGATTTGATCTCCTTTTAGGATAAGGTCATCCACTAGGTGGATGAAGGGAAGGCAGTGGACATAATCTTTCTGTATTTTAGTAAAGCCTTTGATACAGTCCCTTATGGCAACCTTCTGGACAAACAGTCCAACTGGGAGATAAACAAGTTCATGCTATCCTGGGTGATGAACTGGCTCAAGAATAGAGCTCAAAGTGTTGTAGTGAATGGGGCTACATCTGGCTGCAGGCTGGTCACTAGTGATGTTCCCCAGGGCTCAATTCTAGGGCCAGTTCTGTTCAACATTCTGATGCCCTGCTTCACATTAAAAAAAAAAAAAAAAAGTCTGCAAACATGTGGTGCAAGTTCTTACTTCAAACTCTTTAGTGTATGTCTGTAAATGGACCTCACTGGGGGACAGAGTCGAGTGGAAATGGCAAGAGAAGTCATGTTCTACAGAAGTCTTATATAAAAACAAAGTTATAGCAATCTGGAAGATACTTTTTTTTTTTTTTTTTTTTTTTTCCTCCCCTCATGGTAAATTTGGAAATATCCTAGGAGTTTGTAACCTGCTTCCACTGGAAATCAAATTGATTTAGGGTTAAGAGTTACCTGAAGTGAAAGAAACTTCTCTTAAAACAGAAACCATAGTGCTCAA
Organism: Anser cygnoides; assembly: GCF_040182565.1. Lineage (NCBI taxonomy): Eukaryota > Metazoa > Chordata > Aves > Anseriformes > Anatidae > Anser > Anser cygnoides. Next base: position 144,691,970 of record NC_089874.1, on the reverse strand, counting down.
GTTGCCTTTTAAGACCCTATTTTGTTAATGCAGTGTAATTTGTCTGTAAGATCTAGGTCTTCATAAAGTCAGTTTATTCCCTACTAAGTTTGGTTTATAGAGTTCCATAAAAATTATAATTCCTTATTGCTACTTAAGTACATTTAGATCTTAAAAACATTTCCAGATATACTACATTTTCATCTGCAAAATGAAAATCAAAGCTCTTTCTGACAAGTATAACTCTTTCCTACTTCCTTCATAATATTCATTTTTCACGTCTCTTATGTCCAACCATCCTGTAGCAGGCCCTGGTTTGGAGGGCCAGATAGAACACTGAGGCCATCCAGCAGATTATAAATAGATATTTAGTGCATACTAGTGTTTACTTTTATCATGAATTTGTGGAATTTCCTATGCTTCCAACTGGAAACACTTCAGTCCCCTAGTGAACTTAATTAAGACAATTTTTAAAACAGAAAGATGATCACCGCATATATACAGCCAGGGAGATGTTGCTGAGTGTTAAATCACATTGAAAATAAAGAGAACTTCTTCCACAGTGAAGGAATTGATAAATTCCATAGTAACACTGTGTTTGGGGGTTCTCAGCTGTTTCATTATATAGACAATTTTATTATCAGCTCTGAAAAAGAAAAAAAGCCTTTAAGTATCCCCCTGAAAGAAACAGCTTTTGTATGCTTCTGACCTGCTGCGCATCGTTTCATTACAGCAGTCATTGTTCTGTCTGTAATAACTTTGTGTTCTGAATGATTCTATCCTCCTGTAAGAACAGTATCTGCACTCCTCAGATGAAGTGCATAGCCTGTGTCAGTTCATCTTTCAGCAGTCATCTTATTTTTGTGTAGATACCTTGAACCTGTCACCATAAGTGAAATAAATCCACATTCTTTGGCTCTCGGCTGAAGTTTTATTGAAGAATTTCTACCCCTGTGCCTTTGACAAGCTTCCATGTCAGTTGCATGCTTTTAGTATCATCATTGTTTTCTTTTTCCCTAAATTGTATTCCTTTACTTCCATGTATATATGTACTTATTTTTTCTCTTTCCATTTTTCCTTGACTTAATCCAATGTCTGGCAATACCAGTAGGAGTCTTTTGGTTGTTTGCAGTGGTCACTGCACAGGGATCTTTCTATTGTTTTTATGGTTTAGCTAATCTGTGTTAGTATTTTTGCTTTGGCATAGAATTCTCAGAGTATAGCTAGTTCCTGCTTTCCAAAATTAAGAGATGGATGGATTATCCCACAGGTAGAGTTCAAAAGTTATTCAATCATGATTTACTCATTTTTGCATTCATAAGTAATTTGGATGACTACGTGCTATATCCAGGAAAAGAATTAAGAGCCTGAGGGTTAGAATCCTAGTTTGCGTCTGTGCGTGTAATTAAAATGGGCCATTAGGGGATGTGTAATGGTGCAACTTATGTTTATATGGCTAAATTTTCTTTCTCCTGTACCCTGCGCTGTCCCCAAACTGTTCTCAGATGTCTGAGAGTGCTATTTTTTTCATGAAAAAGAAATGCACCACGAGACTTGCTAGTAATTAAAAAAGTGTGAACAGTCATATGTTATGTCCATAATATCAACTCTTAGGCAAAATTGGTAAATAATGGTAAATGAAATCCAGACCAACAGTTTAGAGTCCAAACTCCTAATGCAAGCCACTGGAGTGATTAGAACTTCTAAAGTATGATCAAGAAATCTTGAGTTTTGAGGAACCATAGATTTATGGAACTTGCATACACTTTTGTAACGACTACAGACAGGCATCTTTGTCTATTCAGGAGACAGCATGTGAAGTTTTTTCTGAGTATACGTATCTGTTCTTTAATAGACCAGGGTAGTACTTTTTATTATATTTTTTATTAGTTTATTTTATTATAGAGCAGACAGTAGAGATTGCATTTCCTGACTTCTATGTAATAATACAGTAGTTGGAACTCCCATTTTTTTTCATGAGTCTTGCAATCAATGCCCTTTTCTGGCTTGTTAGGATTCAAATCCACAGGAATATGCCCAGGTTCTCAGACAATGACAACTTGGGTGGGTAAATAACATCACCCACTGAATAGGAGTTGCACATCAATTGGTGTAGGAAGGGACCTCCGAAAATCATCCAGCATGGCTCAAAGCAGATCTAGTTAGATCAGGTTCTCATGGATGTGTCTAATCAAGTCTGGAACATCTCCAAGGATGTAGATTCCACATTATTTCTGGGTGACCTGTTCCAGTATTAATGGAAAAACAAGTTTTCTAATTTCTAACTAGGATATACTATGTTCCTAACATGTCTGTTGCCTCTCTTCTATCACTCACAAGAAGAATCTGGATCCGTCTTCACTGTATCTATCTTCTGATCAGGTAGCTGTAGACAGCAGCTGTGTCTCCCCTTAACCTCTTCCTCTTAAGGCCAAATAGGCCCAGATGTCTCATCCTCTCCTTGTACATCATGTTCTTCAGCCTTTTGGCTATATTAGTGCCTCTTCCTGGACCTGCTCCAGTATGTCAATATCCTCCTTGTACTGACAAGCCCCATAAAAGGGCAAAATACTCCAGATGTGGTCTCATAAGCCTTGGACAGAGGGGAAGGACAGCACTGCAGTCCTTATTTAGGTAAATGTCTCATTTCAGAAGTTCCAATATTTGGAAACTTCACAGATCAGTGGGATTTTTCTCCCATGAAGCCTGAACTTCTACAAATGTATCTCTGAGAATTGGCATTGCCATGGTGTTTGTTTTATTTACTGAGAATCAGAAGCATAATACAGTTAGATGGCTATAAGCTGTTTAATAACATTTTCTGCTACTTCTCAGACTGAATATTGATAGATGAGAAAGCAAACTGTGCCACATGGTTTAGCAACAGATAGTCACTAAATACCATAAAAGGCAGTCTTACTGGGCATTCTCTGAAACATTTTTGGAATTAGTCTCTGGGACTGGTCTAAGCCAAAGGTATATATTCCAGTAATAACAGTTTTTGTCATGAAAGCATGGTAGCAAAACTGAAGTGGGGAATAAAAAAAAACAGCAAGAAAATAAAAGCAGAATACACAATTTTTACAGGAATAATAATAGCAATAAATGTCACCTTGCTTGAAATAAACCTATCTGTGTTACCATGACACCAAGTAACAAGACTGACCTGATTTAAAGGTGGTTAAGGAATCACAAACTAGAAATGCATGTCCTAAATAGAAAGGTCTTCTAACTATATTGGAGGTAAAACCAGAGGACCAAGATTAGAACAGAACTTTAGGGCTCTAACAAGCAAATACTCAAGCAGCCTCTGCTTCCAGGTTTTTCAAGAAATGTGAAGTTGCTGGTGGTCCTCCTAAACCTATCTTCAGAAATGCTGCCACTTTGAGGCACATTTAGCAGCTGGTTTCCCATGTGCTTTTGGAAGATAGAGAAGTGCCTGGTTTCCCATTTGTAAAATGAGTGAAAGTACAGATTATCAGTTGCAATGAATCTAACATTTTGAAGAATTCTAGTGTGGCAAAAATAGAAGCACTTTTAAGTGTTCCTGAAATCTTTCCTGAACAGTTCTGCTCTATATAAAAAAAATAAAAATAAATTAAAAAAAAATCCACATCCACTTTGAACTCTTATAAAGAAGTACACAGAGCGGTTGCGAGCGTCCAGGCTCTTCATTATACTTTATTCTTGTTACCAATTTCTTCTCTGTCAGTTTTGGGGAAATTACATTTACAATGTGGTTTGAGAATTCTGAATCAGTCAGTCTATAATAATAAAAAAGTTAGCTATTTATGCCTCTTCCTTTAGATTTTGCCAAAAGTTAGAATAAAGATCAGAGACATTGTCACTTCCAACAGAGAAGAGCTTCTCTGTATTGCAAGATCACTCTGTATTTCATCTTCCTCTAACTGAAAGGGACAATTAAAACAGTACTTAACCATGTTGGAATTCTCTTAGACTAGTGTGTAAACGGAAAAAAAAAAGAGTCACTTAGAATTGTGAGTCACTAAAACAATTGTTGTATATGACTGTAGCTATTTACTCTTCTGAGTTAGCCATGATACAGAATTGAGCTATGTGGTGAGGAGTCCTGGATCCCAATGTCACGTGTCAGACCTTTTACATTTGCCTTTTAAATAAATCAAACTAAGAAAAGCTTCCACATGCCTTTCCTGTTCAGTCTGTCAGCAAATAAAGATGGGTGACCTTCTTTTTTCATGGAGGCAACCCTTTGAAGATGTTTAGAAAAGAAAGGGGAGGCTAGGATCAAAGGACTTCAGAACCTGTTCTGTGTAGTCAGTGGGTATTGTTCTTGCACATCTGTGTCAGTTCAGTGTGTGTTTTTAGAGGCAGAAAATCTTCTCCCTTAAGGCAATGAGAGATCACTACATGCTACATTCTCTAGAATTTATTATGTGAATTCAATTTTTAAATTAAGTTTATTGGTAGTGACCCTAAATGTACACAATCCTAAACAAAAACTATGTTAAGCTCAAGTTAAGGTCACAGGATGTAGCTATAATTTGAAACAATAAAAATATCCGAAGGGAATGTGGAAGAAATACAAGAAACATGAAGATGTATAAGCAACCTAAATGGGTCTGATGAAAATGCACAAGAAACATTCAAGAGTCCCTCCCCCTTCCCCCCCCCCCCCCCCCCCCATACTCCATAGGGAAGTCATGTGGCAATAATTTTATTTTTTTTCATAGCAGCCCAAATATGATTAAAGTCTTTTAAAGAAACCTGTTTCTCTTAGTGGCTTCAACCAGCAGGTCTGTGCTCCTAAAATCACTCCAAAGACAAGCTTTTACCTATTAGTCCTTCATTGCCAATGATCACTAGATCTTCTCTTGCTACCTTCTCAAAAATAAATAAATAAATAAATAAAATCTTTGACAGTTTTATATTGTCTTTAAAGAGGCAAACAATATAACTAGCAGACCAGCATGCCCCTATAAAGCACTCCAAGCAAATAATACTGCATTTTTCCATGAGCTCAACTGAATGATGAACTCCTTTATCTGGGATCTGCTTCACCTGCCCAGAAGGAAGACACTGTAACACATTCTGAAAGTCCATGGCCACTATACTGGGCCAAAAGTTGGGCCTCCCCCATGTCTGACAGCTGCTGCCAACCAACGAACCCACCTATCTGTCTGCTCCAGTTAAATCAAGCACATCCAGTCTCTCTCCTTGATTCTGGTCCAAATAAATTTAATTCTCCTTGTTTGCAAAGTTAAGAATCAGCTTATTGGCAGGACAGGCAGAAAATCACTGTGAAACTATTTTGAGCTGTTTTTACCCACCTGCTTTCTCAAAGCCATACTGGGGACTGGATATTTATTTAATGTAATGCTGCAGCTAGCTTTTGTACTTTTTTGAGATAGGCTGTTGAATAAAACCCTATGTAAGGGATAAATATGATCATTCTCATAAGAAAGTGATTTGATTTGTTGAGAATGGAGACTCTCTTTCCAGACCTGCAAATCTTTCCCTTGACTTCTGGAAGTGCTTGGCTTTCCAGGGGCACTCTTCAAGAACTTTAGTATTTTGCACTTTGTTGAGGATCAAAAGGCACCTGGATTCAGTTTAGTTTAATTATTTGGGTAGCACAACCCCTAGATTTTCTAGATTTATATATACAATACCAAAAAATAATACCTGTATAAAATACAAGTAAAAGAAGAAAATACACTGTTTCTTGCCACATTCCTAGGCTAAATTCTCCAAGTCAAGAATTTAAGCTGAGTGGTCAGGCTTCTAAGAATTAGATTTGTACCATTGACTTGAAAGGGAAATTGTGTTACAGCTGCAGGATTTGTTCCTATAGCTGATTACTCACAGGACAAATAAGAGGTTTGTAATCTACTAGAAATCTGGTCACATTTCAGAACTAGTACATTTTCTACATCATGAACTCCTCTTTAGAAAGTTTTCGCTTCTCTGATGTCACCTTTTAAAATTAACGAATTTTTATGAAGATATGAATTCTCTGTGTGAGCCTTTATTTTCCTGTTCTAGCTAGTCTCTGAGCCGTCCCCCAAACCCTACTTTTTACAGCCCTGTAAAACATGCCCTGTATTTCTTAGCTTAAACAGTAGAGGGCAACCGAGGAATGAATAAGGGGATCCTAATAGTTCATTCCAACAATTCTTGAGATGCTGTAAATTTTGTGCTTTAAAAGTTATTACCAGTTATTGGTATATTAAATACACGTTAAGTAATTTCAGTATTCAATATTGACTGTAGATGTGATATTTCCCAGTACAATCTGAGCTTTTCATTCTATGTCAATTGACTATCTGACCTCAACGAAAGGGTCACACCATGTTGCATTTCATTCTCATATTCAGCATACTCTGTCATTCACAAAATACATTTTGTAAATAGGTGGAAGTAATGTGTAAATGTGGATGGGGAAATGACACTGAGGAAAAAAAAATAAGCTTTTTTATGGAATTATCCTAGAAAAAAAAACATGGATAAAACTGATATAATTTATAGAACACATATAGTTTTCTATAGACACTTCTTGATCTTGGCATATCATTCTCTGCTTAATTCTACAGGCTTAAGTACAAATTATATATATATATATGTATATTTTTCCCCCTCAGTTCTCAAATCAACATAAAGAATTTAAGAGCGTTCTATAGTCTTTGTCTAAAGTTAGCTTTAAGTGCTATTATGCTATATTAGACTTAGTGGAAGAAGTAAGAACCTGCTTAAGAGACAGCGAGACACCAAAAGATGTGAAATGAGAGCCCAAGAGAAACAATCTTTTATAACATTAAATCTCATGAGTGCCTGACAGCAGCAATTGCCTTGTTGCTCATAGCTTGACGCAAATACTGCTACGAACTTATTTGTTAAGAGCCATCCTTTAGATCTCAGAAATTATCTTCCAGCTACTACATAATAGGGCTTATTTATATTGAGCTGTGTTTCATTGTGTTTCTTTAAACAAAAGTTTGGATTTTCAAACAAAGGTTACAACAGTATGTTCAAAGAATATTTGCTGCTACTGTTTCTCTGGGGAGCCTGCACGCCTTCCTTCCAAATTTCTCTGAGGTTTCACCAGACTTATCCCTTAATCCTACTTCTTTTTTCCCTTCCTGTGGATCTTCTTTGCAAACAACACTCCAGCTATCATCTTTATTACAATGACTCAACTCAGTGGAGTTCAGTCCTCCACTCCAGTTTAAATTCTTGGCCAGTTTTCTCAGAGCTCTTCAATATCAGGGTAAACTCAGAATGTCTGAGACACAATACTTAATCATTCCTTTTCTCTTTGCTTTGCTATCTTTGTATGATATCACCTCTGTCCTTCCTGGCCCTTATGCCTGTAAACTGGGGTTTGTGCTAAACTCATCTTCCTTTCCAGAGCTGCAGGTCCAAAGATGTAGCTATAACCCTCCATCTCTGGGAAGAACCTTTTGTTTTCATCCATATGGAAACAAATCTTAAGTTTTAGCTCTCACAGCTTTTAAACATTCAACTTACAAAAAAACAAAAACAAAAACAAAACAAAACAACAACAAAAAATCAATTTAATTTGGTGCTGGTATGCAGACCTTGTTCCCTAATAAGTTTTACACCCTCATATTGCAGAGATTCCCCTTCCCCTTGTAACAAAACACAAATCATGTCTTCTATTGAAAGGTTCTTTCTTGCAGCCTTTACTGTCTCTTCTGTGATTCTGAGTTGTTAAACATGTCTTTTCTAGCACTGTCTTTACCCTTCTACTTGTTCAGTCAAGTATTTCTGTGCCATTTGCTATGAATATCAGAAGAAAACTACCAATTTAGGATCTTTTGTTGAGGTTAATGCTAATGGAAATTTGGGAGGAAGTATTAAACCTTAAACTTCATATTTTAATCTTGTCCCACTGTTTTTAAAGACTGAAAATATGACAAAAATAGTTCTGATCAGATTATTATTATTATTATTATCATCATCATCATCAAGGCATTAAACCTAGGCAGTGTGTTCTGAGTGAGGTGTTGGTAAAATATAGGCAAAAGTCAGATGAAGCCCCTCCAGAATCACAGAATGGCCAAGGTTGGAAGGGACCTCTGAAGATAATCTAGTCCAACCCCCCTGCTGAGCAGGATCACCTAGAGCACATTACGCAGGATGGCATCCAGGTGAGTTTAGAATATCTCCAGAAAAGGAGACTCCACAACTTCTCTGGGCAACCTTTTCCAGTGCTCTGTCACTCTCACAGTAAAGAAACGCCCTCTCATATTTAAGTCCCCTGCCTTGCATTATAGAGGGCTGCAGAGGCTGAGCCTTTAGGCTTTCAATAGATCTGTATCTTCCAGGCATCTCCATCCAACTTGCCTTCCAACCCAAGCACCATTTTTTTTTCATGGGATTTGCTCTGCATCAATTAAGCCACATTTTGTTTCTATGCTGACTTGTATTGTCTCTTGCTATGTATTTCTGAGAACATTAAAATAGTTTAAATGCAACTCTTTGTCCCCGGAAAATCAGTTGAGTTTTAACTTTCAACAAATTCCAGATCAATACACAGTTATGTAGCCTACAAGACACGAAAGGGAAGGAAAAAAGCAATGAAGTAGCTGGATATGTTTACTGACCTGGCTAGACTCATGACCACAGTATCATCACCCATTGTTTTCCTCCTTTACTTATTTTCTGTATGTTCATGTATCTTTGTCCTTGTCTTGTAGGATCTAGACTGTTAGCTCTTCGTTATAAGGTCGGTGGAAGATTATGTGACTGTATTTGGGTGACTGCAAACAAATAATGATAATATATATACATTATTTCTCAGGACAAAGAGTGAGTATCCTTGTCAAATGAAATATGAGTGTACTCCAGAGGTCTAGTTCTTAGTTTGTTTTCTTTTTTTATCCAGTGGTATGAGATACTGGACGGACATCACTTTTCATAAAAATCTACTAAGTGTTTGCATTTCTTAGATGTCCTTCTTAATATAATATTGGCAAAGACTACGAACATTTTTTTTTTTTAAATATTGGCTAGGCAACCATTGGCACAAGCATTAAAACAATATTACTTAGACAGAAAGCAAAACTGAGTGAAGAATTAACATGAGAGATTAAAATAACTTTTGGTTTTCATTTGGTGAAGGTGCAGTAATTATGACCACCAAGAATTTTTCCATCCACTTTATAATTGTGCTAAGAATGAGCTATTTCAGGGCTTTTGGTCATAAAGCTATGAACCAACATGGACTTTCAGTTGCTATAAACCTGCAAAGCTAGTCTGACTACAGCTATCTGTTGCTGTGCCAGTGTGTTCACTCTGCCTGATGTCCTGGCACTCTTGTCTATATTGTGTATTACCGCAACCAAATAATTTTCTGATGGGAAATTAGAAGCTGGTATGTTCAGCTGATTTGCCTAACTCCATTCTGCCTTACCTGCCATCAGTAGAAGGCTTAGTTTTACACATGTAAACTTCTTTGTGCTCTGTTTCTGAGCCATATGTCTTGGTGGTGACTAATTTGAACTGCTTTCCACTGTAGTGGGAAACATTGCCCTATTCAATTACTGCTTGCAGGGTCAACTTCTATGCCTTAATGCTATCAGTGTCAACAAGGATCTGACAGCTGCCCCTTCCCCCAGGAAGCACAGTCACTCTTTCATGCCATGACTATCTAGGATGGGCTATGCTAACTGTAGTCCTGGGAGCCATGGCGCAAGGTGGTAGTGCTGCTAGTATATGACCCAGCCTGTAGCCTAGGGGTGCTTAGCTCAAACTGCATGCTATGTTTTCTTTTTCTTTTTCTTTTTCTTGATATTTTTAATCTGATGGTTATTAAACAGCTATTTTTTTAAGTTAAGTCTCATTATTGTTTAAGATTCGCTCTGGAAGAAAAAGTCAAAGTGTTTTCAGTATATGCTTTTAGTTTTACAGGCATTTGAGAGTGGAAATTTTCAAAACACAGTGAAGGTAGCTTTATTCCAGAGAGACAAAGGGTATTGTTAAATAGCAATGTTTGGGCCACTTGAAGAAATGGTTATTTATTTTCATAGGACAGGAAAATAACACAAAGATTTTTAATGAAATTCTGTGTGGAGTCTTAATTTACTGGCACCTTCTTATAAATATTAAGTTTTGTAGGAATATTACAATATAAAAATTGAATAAAATACAGTAATAGGAACAGACTGATGCCAAAAATGAAGTTGCATAATTTCTTTCTGAAATTCTAGTAGTTCATATATATATTCAAAGATACTATTTCCTTTGTATTTATAAATACATACAGTGAATTGCTCAAATACATATATATTTTCTTAATATCTAAATATGGTCAGAGCTCACATACAATGTGTGTGGGCATAATGTGCTGACTGACATTGCTTTCTGCTTGTAAACGGGCCTTACAGCCTGGGAGGCAAGCCTTCTATGGGCTCAAAGGGCAATTCAGTTTTTATGTTTATTTAGTCCTCCAGCTTTTATTAGCTACAACTGTTTATCACAGTGTATCGTGAATCCACTTGTTCAACAGAGATGAGCAAACAGCATTGAATTTATGATCCTTGTTTGATCCCAGCTGCAGAGAGAGGTATGAGTGCTTAGTGCTTGGCCAATACCAAGCATCCAGTTGAACACAAGTCAAAAAGAGTGAAAGTAACCCCTTGTAATCAGCCTACAATGTCAGAAAAGATGTTGTCATGTTGCAGCACAGAGATTCACGGTGATTGAAAGGAAGATTATAAACATACTCATTTGTGCTCACTGTGTTTCCCCTTGTATAGCTTTTCCAGAATTAAAAAAAATCAGTTTGCGTGTGGGATCTGGACTATGGGTTGCCGAAGTTCTATGGATAGACTAGGTTTACTTCAGTCTGATGTTTCAGAAGAAAATTATTTTACAGTTAGCAAGTGAAAATCCCTTGCAGATGGGAAAGACAATCTTGTGTCACTAGATCTAAGCCTCAGAGCCTTGGAGCACTTCCACACACCCCACTGTTGTCAGACCCTGGTGTGTACTGTACAAGTTATCTTCCCCATATACTTTTGCTTCCACAGTGGGAAGCTCAGTTTGTTCATTGGAAAGAAGGTACAGTTTGTTCTGATTGGGTCCTTGGTATGGATGTTTAAGGGTACACAACACCTGTGTACCTGGCGCCTAGACTAGACATAACTTTCATAACTAGACTTAGTCCACATGTAGATAACAGCCTACCTTTGCTAATTACTGGAGGATCAGTAGTGAGGTGGGTTATGGTATTCACAAAGTTTCAGGCAGTCCTTCAGTCCTTTACCAAGAGCTCATAGTCATGGTACAGTAGTACATTAACAGAAAATATTTTAGTGTGGCATACCGATCCTGCCTGCATGATTTATGACATCCACTGTTCCCTCCAGGTGTCTTTGGTTATTTTTCATGATATATTTTGGGAACTGAAAAATTGATTACATCAATGCATTGATTAATTTTTCAGTTTCCGGTCCTCGTGTTTTTACAGGATTCATTACCTCTGTGGAGTCTGCTATGGAGGACTAAGAAGAACTATTCTATCACCAGTAGGGTGATTCTCTAGTTAACTGTCTATACCTCTTCTGAAAATTTTTCATTTGGTGTCCCAAATAAAATAATAATAAAAAAGTTCAAATGCCATTAGACTAGCTATAAGTGTATGCTCCCAACTTGTTCCTCTTACTGTCACATGACAATGTGGCATCAGCAATTTGCTGTTTATTGTCAAGTTCATGCGCAAAGTTGGGCTAACTCCTGATTTATGCTTGTACATTATCTGCTTCCATGTATGGTTTAGCCATTCTCCCAGCTTAAAAAAAAACAGCTGCCTTTTCATTTCTGGAAATCCAAACATTGTGTATCTAGCACTGCTCTGGTGGCACTAGTGAGGTCTTCACTCTTTTTTTGTTTCAGTGTACTTGTTTTCAAGAAAACTTGAATGATGAACAAAAGCATATACCAGCCACATCTGTGGAACCATCTTCTGCTTCCACCCTTGTTTGGGGCAATGGGTGGCCTTTCTGATGGTTTCAATGGGCATTGAAATAAGACTACAATTATTCATAATCTTAGGTTTAGTGAGGTAGGTTTAACTAGAAGCCAGCTCTGAGGTCTCTGTATATAAAACAGTAAGGCCATGGGAAGTTTAAGTCAGTTAGTGTCACCAAATTCTATTAAAAAGAAAATTATACCGACTTCATTGTCTGCCAGTAAGGTCTTTTGACTCAATCATTTTCATAGTCTACTTAAAGTGAAATCTTGGCAGAGTGGAAACAATACTTTTTAATTAGCAGCATTCTTACTGATCAAGTCCAGATGATGATTATTGTTGTTCTCATTACATTATTTACATTGATTTGATACTTTTAGCTAATGGATTTTTTTACACCAAATTTGGAGATAAAAGCTGTACACTTCCCACTGTACATAATAAGGACAAAATTTCAGGTCGAGGTGGCAAAGTGGGCTTGTGTGCTGGTCTTTGATGTCTGGAGACTTGAACTCACATTCTGTTTTTGATCTCAAGTGAAAATAAGCTTGGTGGGTCTTGTTTTAGCCTCCGTTCCCCACAGTATAAGTGCTCCCACAGTTCAGCACAATTGGCATTCTCTGTGTAAGAGAGGCCCTAGGCACTGGGTGTTATGGGGGTCACAGCTGACGTTTGCTGGCTATGCTGAATGGGGATGCTTGAAAAACAGCTTGCACGGTGCCTGGTTTATATTTAGCACTACAGTGCAAAATACATTATTAATATAAAAGTGTATAGTTCCATAGCAGTTGACAGACATGTCTCAGTTCATCCATACAGAATATTGTACAATATTATATAATTTTCTTTTTTTTTTTTTTTTTTTAATTCACTTGACATACAGTATACAGTATTTTTTAGATTCTCTCTATCGCTCTGTCGTATACTCCATCTTAGAGTAACCCTCTGGTAAACCCTCCAAAGATTGCTAGGACCACACACACTGCATATTTCTTCCTAAAGATGAATGCAGTGAATCTTGGATTCTGAATGTTCAGTCGCTTTTTAGATTTGCATTTACCTCATTTTTTCACTTAATTCTTCTCAAGTACTGCTCTGTCAAAGCCCAGTTTTGGATACCAATTACTCTTCAGCTGGTCACTGAAGATGTGGTGTATGGCCAGGCATCAACTCCTTGGTTTTAGGTGCAAAGACTCTTGTTTTATTGTGCATTTGTATGACAGTATCTAGCATAATTTGACCCTCTTGTTGCAATAGATAATATAAAAAAAAATGACAAGTGAAATACATAACTGCAATTCACTACAATTAAACCTAAAAACACTTTTAAACTCTTATTGTGCGGTTTACTCTCCTCAAAGCAGTGTTAAAAATAGGGAGGAGATTTGTTTGTGTGTGTTTCATAGGTTTTTTTTTTATATATATATATATTTGCTGCATTTCAAAGGAATTTAACTAAATGAAAGCTAAGAAGCAGAAACAAAGACCCATATCACCTTATTTATTGTTCAATAGGCCAAAACTGATCTTGGCTCCAAACTGTGGTTAATCTGTATGACTTTTCTCGCACAAGAGAAAGCCTAAATGTCAGTGTTACCCTTGCAATCATTTTTATGGTTTAAAAATGTGGAATACTTCACCATGTGATATAATATTAAAACATTAACCCTCTCTCCAAACTGTGCCTCTTCCAATGTACTGGAGAGATTCTTGTGATTTATTTCCTATTTTAAACACTGAATAACTATATAAAACTGAGGAACTTCCAGAAGAAATTCCTTAAAAATATAAAGCAAGAGCCGTTGTACTTGACTGAATCTAGAGTCCATGTTTGACTGCCTCCTACTTTTGATAGTTACCTAGTAGTGGATGCTTAAAAAGGATTAAAAAATATATAGAGAGAGAGAGGTTATGGTTTAGGGCAAATAAGTTCAGGCCCTCAGCTTCTGGAGACTCTTGGAGCTAGAGGTTGCATAGGGATGGCCATGTTAATGGATGCTTAAAGTGCTATCTTGAGTTTTGCCTCAAGTCATACCCCACAGCATTATAATGCATTATTATAATGCATTATTATAATGCATTATAATGCATTATTATATATAATATATAATATATAATGCATTATTATAAATATATCATAAAATAGATTATAATTATATAATAAAATATTATAATGCATTATTATAATTTATAATGCACAGCATTATAAAGCCATTTTGGAGGAGAAAATACAGAGAGATTTTGGTAACTTTGATATTGTTGTCTTTTTAGACACAGCAGGTTCTGAATAACCAGGAGCTTTTTTCTTTTTTGGCTGTGGGAGTGGGTGGGGGTGGGGCTTACCTCATGAAGTCAGGAAGCAGTCCCAAAAGCACTCCTGCCTACTATTTCTCAAGACCGTGACACCACTGTCCCAGTGACTGATACTTCCCACCTACCCCACCTATGTCCCCCCCCCCCCCCCCCCCAGCCCCGAGACTACTTGCCTTACATCAGTAGACAGACAATTCACAAAAAAAAACATTGGATGATACTTCTAAACTCACTTATCCGTCACATGCTTTGGGATATAAATTTTATTTTGCTGAAGAGTTACCTATTTTTTCAGTTTTCTAGTTCCATGTGGCACCACTGCTTCTTCTCCCATGGACAGATGAAATGTGAATGAAAAACAGTTATTTATTTTTTTTTCACAATATTAAACGACTTTAAGCCCCAAACCTGTAATGGTGTGAACAGTCTGCTTGTCACTTGTTGTGATTAGCAAGTTATTTGCTTACATGTGGTAAAGCACTGAGCTGTAAGAAAGAAGGAAAATAAACATCAGTGCTTCATCCTTTCATCTTTAACATACAAGCAGCAAGTTAAAGAAGATAGAAAGCTGAGGGATTAACTCTTAGTAACAGATTTTGCAAAACTTGTTTTAATGTAGGAATTTTTCCATCCGTTGTAAATATCTGCTGAGAAAACCATTATCACTTGCTAAGGAATAAGACATTCAAGTTTTTGTCTTTTACACTTACTAATGAATACAAAGGTTTCAGCCATTAAAAAGTTTCATTAAAAGTTTTTAAAAAATAATTATAAAAGTAAGCATTGTGTTCTTTTGTTAACACTTGATTAGAGCAATGTAAATGTTTAAGTAGTTGAATCAAGGTATTAAACCTTTTCATATCATGTATCCACCTATTAACAGTTAATTATAAAACACTGTGTGCTTTTATAATGTCATTATAACTAATTTCAAAGAGGTATTCTTGTAGAACAGGAAAAGCTTCCACAGCTTCCACCAGCTTCTATAGGGTAATCAGCTGTTAGGCATATTTTGTGATGAAATAGATAATCCTTTTAGGAAAAACAAAACAAAACAAAACAAAAAAACACAAAAAAACTAGTGTCTTTCTCTGAATATCTGGAATTGAGTCTAGTATCACAAAACAGCCATGAAACCAACACTGTGGATGTAAATAAATGTTTAAGCTTTAAAATGTTCAAAGGTTTCTCATCTTTGCTGTGTAGACATGCCTGAAGTTTTTGTACACGTTATTGTCCTTTGTCTCTTGCTTGGGCTACTGGCTTCATAAATCACAGTGTGAGCAGCAAGAAGCATGGCTGAACCCTCTCTCCCCTTAGTTTTTGGGAAGTGCAACAAGTGTGCTGTACCTGAACCCTCACCTTGCCATTCTGCAGGACACCAGCCAGTTGGACTGGCGCAAAGACATGACCACAAGGACACGTGTTTACTGGTGGGTGTGGGCAAACACAGGAAAGTTTTGCCCATGCTCTAAGACAGTGAGACACAAGCCAGCCATTTCATGTGCTGCACATTATGTGGTGCACATAATGTGCTAGCATTACACCACATTTTGGAACTAACAAGCTCCAATCAGAAGATGGGTATGTTTGTTCATCGCACTATTGCAGCTATGCAGCTTCTAAACAGAACTATCTCATATCTGATGAACAATTTGTATCAATCCTGGAACAAGCTGAGGGTTACAATTTGTGTTAGTCCCAAATTCACTGTTCTTTCCTCCAAATGGGTAACGGGCTGATAATGATATGAGTGTGAGTTTTGGGAACAGCCCCTTTATTTACCAATAGCATGTCTTTTAAAACTGTACAAGCACATCTGTCTGTCTTTCTTTCTGTCTGTCTGAAACTTTCTGAGTTTGTACCACTTCAAAATATAGTTGAATGCCTCCTCTCTCAGTGTTTTCAGCCAGGGTGCTGACATCCCACCATGTTGATGAGTACTGATACTTCAAAAGTACCTGAATTTAGCAGAGAGGTTTATGGTGCCAGGGAAGAAAAGACGTGGAAACAAAGGAAAACCTGTCAGCCTGCTGGAAGGAGGCTGTGCTAATCCTCTTTGTGGATATCTATACCACTTTTCAAAAAATTTGTTTGCAATAGGAACGATTTCGTTAAGGGATAATGTATAAGAGTTTCTCGTAAGCAGGGACTACAGTGACACAGAGGAACTAGCCAAATAAACATTAAGGAACAAACACCAGCTAGACCAAACTGAGAGATAATATAGAGGATGGATGACCTGGTAGTTTTAGTACCAGTCTAAACCTGAAAAATTCATGCCACTTCCCGCTCTGCCAAAAATTTTGTGTATGAGCACAGGCCAAAGGCAGATAGTACAAGAAGATTTCGATTCACAGCTTAACCTTAGGCAAACATAATCTCTCTAGCTACCTAATTTCTCCAGAATTTGGTAATTAGGAGCATTTGTCTAAATGCCTTTGTTAAAATTGCCTCCAGCACCTCCGTGCCCTACAACTGAACACACACTTCTATATCTCTCTATTGAAGGAATAAAGGCTGTAAGAAGCTTAAATAATGGACAAATATATTTTGGGTATGCCTATATCAAGATGAAATGATTTGCCAGAAGTGCTTATTTTTCTCCATGAACTATAATGGGAGACTGTAGACACCACACATTAATGTCTTAACTGCACTTGCTCAAGTTCTGGCAGGCAAATCCTGTCTTATGTGGTTATTCCTAGAAGTTAGTATGAGGTCTCTGTGATGTTACTGTTGGAAAATGAGCAGTGAATAAAACATAGAGTTGTATGTACCCACTGAAATGATCTCTGTAGGGATCATTGCATGCAGCTTACAGAAGTCACACAGAAGCCTGTAGGATATCCATATTTTAATGGGATTTCATCGCCCTTTTTGTCATTTGGGCATTAATCCTGAGCAAAGGATATTTCAGCAGAATCATACCTTTATCATATCATTCATGTTATCATAAATTAGGTACTTTTTACTGCCTGTCCTTGAAGTCTCAGTCCAAGTAATGATGTGATTGAGCTGTGGCTTTATCCCACCATTTTGTTACTTTCTTACATGGAATTGGTCTTATTTTCTGTATGATATACAGAAAATTAAAATAAAATGTACACGGTTCACTTTATGATGAGCCTGACAAGTTAAATTAGGATGGGAGTGTATGGCTGTGCCAAAGCTGTTATTAGAACATTTACAATACTGTGTAGCCAGAATATAATCACGTTCAAACTTAATGCCCAGCAGACCTGTCTCTGACAGACCCAATTTCACTGGTGTTTTAGGTTCGTTTCTACAGTTGTCCTTCTCATCACTCCTGGTCATAGGTCATTGAGACAAATGTACACAAAGTTTTTAGAAAAAATTTGTTCTGTGATGTGAAGAGCCAGAACAATGAAAATAACAAAACAAAACAAAACCACAAAACCACACTATTTAAAATACAATGATATTTCTATATATTTGTTGTGGACTTAGATGTTATTAACTTAACCTAGTGAATACGCAGTTGTCCTGGCAGGCTTGTGTGCAGGGTGGATGTGTGTGAGTAAAAAATGGCACTTTAAAGTTCCATATTTAGTGTTTCCTACTAAGTTAGATGACTGCCAGGCTTGCAAATTGAGCCCAGGCTTTGACAACTGAAGTGAGCTCTGCCTAGCCCACGTTAATAGGTTCTACAGTTCAAATTGCCAATACTTTCTTGAAGATGCATCAAATCCATAAGATCTGCTCAGGGATCTGGTGCTGTAGTTACCTGCACCTCGAGGGCTGATAGGTCAGTTAAAAATAATCAGATGGAAAGGCCTTATTCGGAAAGCGAAGTGTTTTAATAAACAAGTAGATATTGTTTCACCATGAAGTCCAAACCTCAATGCCACTTCTAAATTAAGAGTTTATTCTGAAATTGGGACTTAAACTCTTAAGGTGTTATAACTATCTTAAGAAAGATTTATCTTTTTATATTCTGTTCTACATACTATAGGATATCACTTGGATTTTGATAACAAAGTCAACACAGAGATGTTTGTAGTAATGGTGGAAGTGTATCAGATTTTTCTCCTTCAAGTAATTAAAAATGGAATTTGGGACAGGCATTTGACCATCGTCTGTGTAAGAATCTTTCGCAGTCAGCAGCTACTGTAACAGTTGGTACTTTTTTGCATTCTCACATGTAAAACTGAATGTAGAGTAATTTACACGCTAAAAGTTTTGGAAAGTGGTAAAACTGAAGAAACAAAAGTATAGAAATGCAAGGATACAGGGCAACAGTGCTTAGGTAAAAGGTACAAAGAAATTTACATTCAGAAAAGCAATATCTCTGCTCTAATATCTCCTAAGGATGCAAAATGCAAAAATTTCACCCAGTTTTCAATAATTTTCTAAATTCAGATCAGCATAAACATCCGATAAACACATTAACATTCAGATATTCTGAATGAACGAGGATGCTTTTTCTGGATGAAAAATAGAATGTCCGAGTCCTAACTTTTCCTACTTATTTTTAGGCAAAATTGTGTTATATTTTTCAAGAAGTGAATCCTTCTGCTGCCAGACAAAGAAAGAAAGAAAGAAACAAACAAAAAAACAACAACAAATAAGCATAATTTATACTAAGAATCAGGACATATTTGTGAAAATGTTTAGCTCTGTGAGACAGGAGCAGCTGTAAGAGAATTTTTTTTTTTTTTTTTTTTTTTTTTTTGCGTGTAAACCTTTGTGGTCAGAGAAGGATCTATGTAGGAACAAGAGGAATTTTACAAAAAACAGACACTTCTATTTCCCTGATGTCCCATTCTTCATCATGCCAAGAGGTTTTAAAAATACGTATATGCTCTTTGCTTAAAATAACATTCTGTTTATTTCACCCTGACAAAAATGTGCCAACTGTTTTTGCCTCTACAAAAGATTAGTGAAATCTGCAAGTTGGAATCAGTAGAAAGATCTGAAGCAATTTGCTTAGATGAAATACTGTGCACTTTTCCTTTTACTTTCTTCTTTCTCCTCCCTCCTCCATTTCTTTCTCAGAGAGTAGTCCTATACATAAGATTTACTGGGAAATATCTATGTTAGCAGATGTAAGAGGCAGTTACTGCAGAGTGTGTTTCAACCCACTGGGCTATTGATGTATATACTAGCAGTGTATTTTGGCTAATGATCTAAACAATACCACAGCTGGAAACCCTCAGATCCTGGACACTTGCCACACTGTAGTGACATCATACAAACATGTGTATATTAAATGCATGTACACATACATGCACATACATGAATATATGAACACAGAAATGAGGACTAAGTCTTTTTACAGATCATAAATCAATTTATGAAGCCTTTCAGCTTCAATGTTATGAAATGGAGCCAAAAGTTTTCTAACATAATATGATGTGACTTAAGCCAAACATGGAAAATCATAAAAAGAATGTTCAGCTGGGGGAGAATTCATGAAGACCAAACAAGAAGTGTTTTCATAAATCTACTTGCCTGCGTTAGGATGAAGGTAAAAAATTAAAGGTCTGTTCATGTGTAACAACAATATTTTGCACATGTAAACAGACCTTAGCTTCACTGTAAGATGACGATATTAAGGGGAAGAGGTAAACAATACCAAAAAAATAAACATGTCCCAGAGATGATGAATGTAACCACAGAGAGCTAGCAACAATCATGGGACAATGGTTGTATGCTCTATCATGAAATGTATATGGGTTTCTTCAGCCTGTCAAAGGAAGCTGGAAAGGGAAGGGTTAGTGAAGGATCTGCAATAAGGAGAGAGAGATGAAGAGCAGCAGTGGTGAGGTGCCAAAAGTGAGCATAACAAGCCACCCTTTCCTGCAATACAAAAGCATTTGCCTTGAAACAGAAACAATGATAGATAAGCACTTTAAATGTTCTATGAAGAAACCAAAGTTTAAAGAACTGAAGTGATTTCCTCAAGTCTGTCAATAAATCAGGTGGTAGAATGTGGAGCTCCTTTCTTCTAGATTTGCATTTAAACTCCTCAAAATTAATATGGAAACCACCTGGAAATGTTGACCTTACGCTCAGAGTGACCCCAAAACTCAGGTTATTCAATGTCCAGTCAAAATGGTATGATTTTTCAGATGAACTGATCACTTAGTGCTCTTTTTAATGTGTCTTCATAATGTGTCTGAAGTTGGACATGCAAAATTAGCAAGCACTTATGAAACTACTGATACTTCTTTCTGTTTCCTTAACTTTAAATAGAGACAATATTTATCAACTTTCAGAGAATAGTTTCCAATGCATGGAAAGAAGATTAAAGTAAATTTTTCATGAGGCAGTAGCTATAAAATAGAAAAGACTGGGTGAAAATTTGAAACCTTCTTGAGGAAAGATCTGAACAAAGAAATGGCAAATGGTTGCAAAGTGTTTTCCAAACATTCTTTTTCATGGCTTGAAATACTTAATATGTTAATTTTTCTGTCAGTTTACGACGGAGGAAAATGTTAAGAGTAATAAAACCCAGCATGTTTGTTTAGAAATGAGTGGAAGATCATGATGCTTAACGAGGAATGATTTGTCATTAGATCAGTGCCCTCTCCTGCCTTCTGAATATTAACAACCAGTCTGTAACTCTCAGTAAGATTCTCTTTTGCAGTAAATGTAAACTGCTTATGTGTTTGCACCAAAACCTGCTATCACAGTGAATGGAGAATTTTGGAAATGTTTGTAGGGGAAGACATCTTACTGACAAGTAAAGACAGTGAAGAAGATGGGCAGCAACACACATGAAAGCTTTTAAAAGCACACTGAAAAATTAGGTCTGAAAAATGGGTTGTTATAGCAACTAGAAATTTGTGAATGACTGATTTGGATTGTGTAGCTTATACTTTGCCTATATATCTTTTAATGTTTACTTTAAATTGTGAGTAAAATTGTGAAATTCTGATTACTATTTGGTGATTGAGAGTCTTCTGATTACAATAAATTAAAAACTTTGGTTTCAGGATAAACATGTATATTGGTCCTTCTTTACGGTCAGAAGACTAAGACCCGGCATTTTAAAATGGCTTACCTCACACTTAATCAGTAGTCATGGTTTTATTTCTAAGCAGCACTTTTAGGTTTAGAAGCTGGACAATATCTTTTTATGTGTGTATTTACGTAAAAATCTCTCAGTTTCCTCAGTTTTCCAGGAAGATCTCTGTGCAGAGAAAATGAAAGGATAGTTCTATAAAAAGGCAGAAGAACACCAACAAATTTTTATGTTTTAAATTAATATCCTTATTGGATGTTGGCAGCTGTTTTGTGGTGGTGTACAATAGAAACATGATTCATTTATACCGAATGAGAGCCTCATGATAGATTTGGTCAACATTTCTTCAAGTCATATGTTTCCAGTGTTCTAGGTTAGGTTTTGGATCCGTAAATTTAAAAATAATAATAATAATAAAGAAATCATATGACTGTAAAATGGAGGTGAGTACAAATAATATGGACTGTCTTTTCTGGTTCCAGAAAAGAAGTTTTAGGAACGAGTAAAAATACACTCCCTGTCTCCTCTGTTTCCGTGTTCAAAACCCCTATCTACATTCTCACACATGTTATCAATCACTCCACATCCATCTTAATAGAGTCAAACTTCACTCTCTTGCCTTTCAGCACCATGCATACTCTACATATTCTTGTAGGTCATCAACTTTCCTAACTATCTTGGAGTTAAAACCTTCAGCTGAAATGCAGTTAATTCAACAGTGGCCTTACCAACCAAAGCCAGGTTCAATCTGTTAATATATTTCTCTTTCTATAGAAAACAATGAATGGTGTCACAGTTGCAAGTATTTTTGATGCAACATGATACTTTACCAGGTCCAGAGGAGATTTCCAACAGTAGTTTTCTTGCCTCCTTCTTCACTACGTCTGAAATGATTTAAATATAACATTGTGCCTGAAACATTTCAGAAATTTAATGTGTAAAGTGGTATTCTTTTAATTGAATTGTTTATGTTATGCCATTACAAGCAACAGTGACTGATGCTATGCCTATTTTATTTTATTTTTTTTAGAGTTCTGAGAGAGGCCAAACATCTGAAAATGTCTTATGTCATTTTTTTTTTTTAAACTGCTGAGGTGTCATTAGACTATTCCCATTATCACTGTAAATGTTCCACAGTTTAGGCTACAAGAGAAAGTACATCTTCTAGTGCATCCTATTTGGTATTATTACATGGATGAACCAGTTCCAGACAGACTTGGTTTTGGATGGCAGAATCCCCTTCAAAACACATGGTATCAGATGTGCAGGCCACAGCTTGATCCCAAGATCTGATTTGCTCTAATCCCAAGATTCTACTTGCCTCCAAAATAAAACCTAAGACCCAGAACAAATTCCTTTATAAAAGCAGCAGCTGTTTGTTCACACCTTCCATAGCTTGTTTGGGCCACCCAGAAGAAACAGTCACAAATCAAAATGGAACTCACATTGTGCTGTTAAACACTCCCCAAAGATAAGAGAAACAGGCCTGTATCATTGATTATCTCACCAGCAAGAGACAGCAATGGGGGTTCACAGTATCTTGTTCTTCTGACAGTTAGTGTTCAAATAAAACAGGTTATGGGACAGAAAAAAAAAAAAAGTTAAAAAATACTCAAATTTTTGTTGCTGTTTTACATAAAAGCAGTGAAAATAGTGCAGACTATAGTAAACTCAAGGTGAATTGGTTTTAGAACTGGTTAATGGCACAACAGATGCATTTAGCTTTGGTGAGGTGCTTTTATTTCAATAGTAGACAAAATCACTGAAGTGCTATTGGCAGATTTAGGCTAAAAGTGTATTTGGTTTTTGTTTACAACATTGCTTTCAGAAAAAGGAAAATGCCCCAACTCTTTTCCCCCAGTCCTATTCTTTGGAATGCTTTAAATTAAATCAATTAACTTTACTTGAGAGCCAAGCAGGATTGTTGAGAAAAGAGCTTTCAATTTGCTTGAATGCCTGTGCTAAGTAGGCACATTTTGCCCATCTTTTCATCAGTCCAAAGATTGATTAATGATTCCCTAACTCACCTGCAAAACTCATCCTGTATCACTTCTGATGAAGAATCCATTTAGCCCTTGGCACCGTTTTTCCATTAGCATGCATCAGGACCAGTAACTATTACAGCACTCTGAGTACCAGTAGTCATCCCAAGTTGTGTTTCTCAGAACAATTGGCTGGATGTTGGCAAGGGTTTCATAAGGCTGTGGTGAGCAACACACGTTCTGCATTATTTAAAAGCATTTAGAGATGCAAAGTACACCAATGTGAGGAAATACTCTGTGGTTATGCCTTTTCTTACTTTTTTCTTTTTTTTTTTTTCTTTTCTCTCCCCCCCCCCCCCCCCCCCCCGTCAATTACAGTGTATGCAGTGTTTTATGTGCTGAGAACTGGCAAATTCACCATGTTAGCAGTACCATTCCACATTGTTGTAGGACATAGCAAGCAAGTTTCAGATCATTTGGGCAGTAACATATCTAAATTCATCAATGTGTGTATGGATTTATAAATATAACAATGTTAATGGTATTACTTAATTCCTGTGAGAAAGACACCCCCCCCCCAAAAAAAAAAAAAGTGGGAATTGCTACTGTTTTACAAATTTATAGTCTTTCTTTCAGTGAGAACATCACTATCCAGTACTAACTGAAATATCCAACAGTATTCTGTAGTGTAAGACAGGAGTAGCAATGTCTAACTTTAGTATGCAAGAAGTAATAAATTAACTAGTGTTGCAAGAGAAATAGTTAATATACTAATCCTTTCCTTTCTGCATTTTTCAGATGAACATAAACTCATGATGATGAAAGGTTAAAGAAAAAAAATATGCATAATCTATTTTAGCTTTAACAAAAAAGGTCCAAACAAATGAAGCAAAAGATTATTCTATCCCTTTTCATCATATGGAAAAACTGAAAAATAGTAATTTTAATGTGCCCATGCTTTAGAAAACAAAGAAAATAAAAAGAAAATAAACATTTTAATTGGAGGATGGCATGACAGGGAATTTCTGGTGTTCTCAGAATTGCCAGTGATGCTTCAAAACAGTAATTAACACCAAAGCACTCCTTTTAACTGTAATTTGAAGAATTTAGTGTACGTGAATTAATGCCTAAATTACAATGTTTTGTCATGCCTGAAATAGTTTGTTTCTATCTGTTTAGTTTAACAGGATAGAGGGATTCCTGCATGATAATTTTATATAGTGAGTTAACTAAATTTATGAATAAGAGAATAATAATAATATCCCCAGAAACTGACATTTCTTGACTTAGAAAAAACAGTGCATACTTCATGTTTTCTTCCGTAAGGTCTAAAAGATTTTCACCACTCAGATAATTTTTCTTTGCCACTTGTGACTGTGGCTATTATGTAACAACTTTAGCTGGTCTCGGCTCCATTCACAGTATTTTGTAATTGGTACATTTTCCCTTTCTACTCTGATATAGCACTAATAACATTTATTTTAAAAGAAGACAACTTGACACTGCAGATCTGGTGAGAGGCCTGCTGCACAGACTTTCTACGCATTTGTTCTCACTTGTCAGAGTGATTCTTACCATCCATGTTCAAAGTCTCAGCCATCTACTTGGCCTACTGTGTCATAGTGTCGTGTTCCCACGCATGGTCATAAGAATCATACCTAAAGAACAACCTTCCATCATTTTTATTAAATAATGTGAAAGCAGCACAATCTTCTCTTTTTTTTTTTTTTTTTAATTTTATTTTTTCCCCTGGGGAGCCTTTCATAAACCTCCTATCAGTGTTTCTAAGTCTACATAACACTAGACAGCCGTGTGGCTCTCCACTTTCAATGTGATTTTGAAGGCAGGCTCTGGAAAGTTGATAACATATTTCACGACCTTCGTGTCTGGAAGCAGTTTCCCCTGATTGAAGTCATATAAGTTCAGCTAAGTTGGAGTGTGTTGTAAATATTTATCTGGCAGTCTGACATATAAAGTTGTTCTGAAATTACAAAGTACATTCCTGTCTTTCATGTATTATTACCACTTTTTTCACTACACTTGTGAGCGATATTATTTAGAGAACCTTCTATAAGTGACTTATCATTGCTTGTTAAAGTTCTCACAGTCTGTTGTACAGTCATTTTTTTAGGATGGTAGCTCTTAAGTTGTATCACTTCCCTATCTTTTAAAACATAAATACGAGATTATTTCAGAAGTGAAACAAGAATTTATGCAGTGAGGTAAGCATTGTTGGCACATTTCATTTTAAAATCTGGTTTTGTGGCACTTATTTCCACATACAAGTTCAGATGCTTTCTGTTCCTGGCAAATCAATGGTGTTGACAACTTCTCTAATCATTAGGTCGTTTGTCATTACCTATCAAATAATTATATATAAATTAATGCTTCTGGGTAGAAATTCTTTCCCAGAGAGAGAATAAATTCCAGTCCAGCTTCTCCTCTCTTTCCTTTTAATTTTTAAAATTTATCTTCAAAAACTTTTTTTTTTTTTCTATACAAAATGCTGCATCTGAAATACACAATTTTCTCTTTACAGAGATGTAAGATAGTTTCAAACAAAGTTAGTGTTAGGATGAATTTTCCACTGGTGTTGGGCTCACGGTTAGAGCTTTTTTCGAGTCCAAACATAGTTTTGTTTCTAAATGTATTTTGCAAGGCATCTAAGTGTGCTTAAAATGTAAAATGTGAACCATTTCTCCCAGTTATTGAATAGATTTTCTAGACAGAGGAAAAATAGTGTTGGGTTGAAATAGCTTCAGATCAGCTTCTTTGACATCTTGCTTTTCAAGGCCCTTGCAGTCCCTCAAACTCCAGACGTTTTGAAAACCTTGTCACTGAGAACTATTAGGATTCTGTTGCTGACTGTGATGTATAGTTCCTCTAAATGTTTTAACTGGGGGTAGTTTACCCCAATAATACTAGGAACAAATTCTGACTCACATATATTAAAAATGTTGACTCATAATGATAGGGTAAGATTTATTACTAGGTATTTTTTAATTGATGGTTTTAAAAAATAATTATGTAAATACCATAAAACTCAGTAAATATTCTTAGAAGCCTGCCTCACACTAAATAGAAAGCATGGCTTCTCTTTGGATGCTGACTGGTAGCAAAATATGTACTACTGTAGAAACAATAGGAGAGAGTATTAACATGTAAAATAGTTGTCATTTACTTCAAAGCACCAAATTTTGCCATTAATGCAGATGCACCCTAAAGAAGCCTAATGCACAAGAAAAAATAATTAAAAAACAAACAAACAAACAAACAGAAAAACAATAATTCAATAAATAACAAGAGCATAAATTCTCACATTATAAGTTTAAAACTGATTTTAAAAGGTCAAATATCTCTAAGACAATTTAAGGTTTACGTTTCTAGAGAAACCAAACTAATTGATTTTTTTTTATTATTATTATTATTTTTTTTTAACTCAGTGTGCAGAAAAAATTAGGACTTTCCTTTTTTCATTTGCCTTTGGGCTGACAGGGAACTGAATAGCTGCAGAAATAAACAAGTTTGCTAAGATGTAAGGAAGTAATTTATGTTGCTATTTAATTATCACTGTTGAGGGATCTCTAAATGTCGCTGATGGACTCTGAAAGCAACTGTACCCAAATCCAGAGGGTTGATCACTGTGGTGCAGGATTGTTTAGAGAAACACAAGAAAAAAGCCTAAAAAGGACACATAAGAAGACGAGTGTGGAAAGCAGTCATGGGCCAGCCATACAGCAAAGTGCTTTCTGCAGCTCATAATGGTTGGGCAGACTGGTGACTGATCCCCAAACTTATTGAGACTACGTAAACAGTGAAAAAAGTCTGAAATTCTTTCTGGTTCATTTAACAACAACAAAGTAGGCAGTTCCAAGACAGTATCATGATTCTAGACTGAAACATATAATAACATCACTTGGTGCTTTACATTCTGTTTAACACTCAGAGTATCACTATTTTGGTTTCTTAGGCATGCTGAGAAAACTTTAAGAAAACCACCTGTATGTAAATAGATCATTTTGGACCATTTAAGAGAGATTGCCTTTGAGAGGACACGAGCTTTAATACAGAATCTGTTTGTCTGCCTAGCTGTCTTTCAGGAAATTTACAATAAAATTATGTCTTTATTAAAACAAACAAACAAACAAACAACAACAACAATGAAACTTTTTAATTATTTATGCAGTTAAAATAATTCCTAAAACTTAAATGAAATATGCTGACTTTTCAACACTGGTATAAATTATGGTTATTTTGTATTTGAGTTCCAAGTTCAATAAAACATTTGAGTCTATAGAAATGTGTCTTCAGGAATATCACCACTAAAAACCAGTGGGACTCTTAAACAGAAAACTTTATGTGTGAAAATTTGCAGCCTATTGCTTTATAAAAACTGTGCGTTACCAGGGTGCATATGGTAAGACATTCACGTCTGATTCCACAAAGGGAATCCCAGTAGTGACATAGTTCTCCATCCAGGTGTTTCATGCTGTAGGGTAAAGCATACTTGATTAGCTTATTTGTGTCAAAAGAAATGGAGGGTGAGGTATGGGGTTAGAAATAGACTGCCATGTGACCCAACAAAGAACAAACCACTCATGATCCAGCTAAACATGTGGTCTCATATGAGTAAGAGTTGATAATTTACACTCTAGCATATATCTTGAAGGGATTAAATGTGATAATGATTCAATATGTTGTGGTAGTTTCACTTTTCATGAAGGTATCATTCAATAGCATGAATATAAAGACATATAAAGACCACAAACTATTAGATTCAGAATGATTTGTATTGCCATTATACCCAGCAGAGATGTAATGTAACAGAAGGTGTGTGTAAGGGAGATTTCCCATGAA
Organism: Anser cygnoides; assembly: GCF_040182565.1. NCBI lineage: Eukaryota > Metazoa > Chordata > Aves > Anseriformes > Anatidae > Anser > Anser cygnoides. The sequence continues at coordinate 144,663,874 of NC_089874.1, read as the reverse complement.
GTAGTCAAATGTTAAAAAATGAAGATTTAAGACTAGGAGCTTGGTGTTCTGTTCTTGGCCCTGTCACAACGTTGATATGGGATGTCTGGACAGCCACTAACCCTCCTATACTTTTCTTGCACCTTTCATTACCCAGTTACACCGTGGTTTTATTTTCTCTCTTACAAGATTTATAAAGTGTTTTGTAACTCTCAGGAAGATAAATGAGCAACAGAAGTGTGAAGTTATGAGGTTATTACACTATTTACCTAATATTTGCCTAATTTTACCCATATATTTCGATCAATAAAAAAACTTAGAGCATAGTGCTAAATATTTTTCACTGAACTGGTAGATGTTATATGACATGCAGAGTACGTTTGTTGCTGTGGTTTATATCTATTTCTCTGAAAATATCTGATGCTGTACGGACTAGACAGAAGCAGTTTGATCCAACCGGATGATTTCTGTATTACAAAACCTAAGTGTTTCATGCCATGGCGGGGAAGAAAAATGCATTAGATATTGTAGCGTTTCTTGACTGCTGTAATGACCCCTCTCCAGTATTAACAACATTTCAGTTTAATCACTTTGGAGAAGTATAACACAAAATGTACGTCCAAGAAATATATATTTCATTTGCCATCTGAATGTATGGCACTATTATGAAATTATTTTATTTATTTCTCATAGTCACTGAAGTACAAGTGAAGTACCTACTTCCCTAGGTAGATTAATATTTGTGTGTGAATCATTAAACGAAGAGTGTTTAACAGTAAAACATCATTATTTATTTATTTATTTATTTATTTATTTTTCTGTCATATAGGTTTCTGCACTTTGCCTGGTCCTGAGATTTCAACCATTTGGGCTTGAAAAAAAGTAGAATCCTTTCTGGATTACTCTCCTTTAAACTTAGGTAGTTCACTGATTTATTCATGTATTCTACTGCTTAAAACAAAATCTTACCTTTTTTGCTCCTACCAGTCTTTTAGTTAAATAGCTATACTATTAAAGCTGAGGTTATGGAAAACACTTAAAGAAAGGCGTCAAGCTGAGTGCATAATTTGGTGTTCCTCAAGAGAGGAATCAGGCAAATATTTTGCTTACTTCATATGACAAATCCATGAACATCCATCTCTATTCCAAGAGAGTTTGAGCTCTTGTGATATTTGAGAAATAAAGAAATACATCTTTCATTACTGTGTACCTTTCCTTTACTGCCATTTTTTTATCCTGTGCTTTTACTTTTGCAGCTATTGCATTAGAAATTCTTGATTAAAAAGTTCTGTCACATATCGGTGATGGTAATGTAGTCCATTCCTGTTGCATGCAACTCAAAATTGCTTTATTCTTAAAGAGGAAAAGAAAGAAAAAGCAAAAGAAAAAAAAAAGAAATACACAATTGTTCATTAAGTGTTGAAACATCTTTATATCAGAAACAGAAGAGGACAAAATTTACCTCAGAGATTATGCTGCTGTTTTTGAACTTGTGATCTAATGGATTGTCAGTCTCACTCCTGTAAGTTATAGGCAACACTCGCCCTGAGCAAACTTCTTTCCTCTTGTGTAAGAAATGCAGCCAGCTTTAAATACAGCAATATATTTGCATCACTCCATTGGAAAGAAGGATACTGTGCTTATGACTATTTCTGGCAGTACTCCAAGCACTGTGTTATTTCTATTCAAAGAAATGTCTTCTGATACTAAATAAATAAATAAATCCCTCACAGACTTTTAGTAAAACTAAATAACACCTTCAATATTTGGTGTATCTTCAGAAATATTTTATTTGTATCTTTGGTCCTCAGATTGGAGGGATAATCTATTAAGGTGACTGTATGCTGCTCTTCTGTTCTCTTAACAATTTTAAAATATATTCCACATTAAATTGAGTTTTTTTTTTTTTTTTTCCCTTCACATTTTGATATGTCAGAGATCTGAGATTTGTAACAATATCAGTGGGGACTCAGTTTCTGCACAAGAAAACATAATCTGTCTTCACTCTGTACTTTCTGAAAACCTGTCCCATCTGAATCTTGGCAGCATTAAAGATAGCCATCACTATTAACTATGCTTGTCTTGAAACAACGCACTGATCAGCCTGTTTAAGAAATCTTAATTTAAACATTTCTATTTCATCACCGCACATGAGTATCCCTACATGGACTCACATGCGTAGTCCTGGAGATGTACTTTGTAATCTGATTAGTGCTTCAAGCTGCTGGAGGTGGACATGGCTGCCTGCTTTTCTGCAAGCATCTCAGGAGGGCTGGCCTGAGCAGGTTTTGCCAGATACAAGGAATGTTGCCTTGAACTTTACAATTATTACTCAGAAAAATTACTCACTCTGGCTGTAATCCAAAATTGGGCAATTTACTTCTGATGACTACATTACATATTCTCTATTTTGCTTTGCTGTAGCTATGATAAGTCCCCTCCAATGGCTCTTTTCTCATTTTCAAGGAGCTTACAGGTATGCTTCTCCATAGATTCCAGAAGTGCAGCTGTGAGCTGGAGAGACATATGTATATGGTTAATCAGTGGATGATGAGAAATCAATGCCCTGTTTTCATTATTTTATGTGATTAAAATTTCCTAGTTATTCATGCAAAGAATGACTTTGAGATGTGTAGAGAAATAACCATCTGGATAGTGCTAAGTGGGGATGAGTTTTTTTTTAAGGGGGAACTGTTTTATTTTAATTTTATTTTTACAGAAAATGAAAACTAAGGCTATCCTTTACAATAATACAGGGTTGTGGGTTCAGACTGTCAATGGCTGGTTCTGTCGATCCCGCCAAAAATAACTTTGAGGGCTGAAAGAATTAAAATATTAACTTACCCAGAGAAAGAAAAATAATCTGCTGTTTCTACAACAGACTTTCACTGTCTCTCTGCAGCTGCCTCAGCAATACTCAGTAGGATAAGAAATAGGTCTTAGTTGCTATTAAAGATCTTACAAGAAATATGTGGGAGTCTCCTCTGAAATAGGAGGCTGATTCATTTTATTGTGTTTTACAAACAGAGATGAATTATGTATTACTGCACAGCTTCTGAAGGATTTAATGGAACTCCTTACAGATATTTAGATTTATCTGACAAACATATGAGGTGCATAAAGCTTTTTTTTTATATGTTTAGAGTTGGAGATTGGAGATGAAGATTTAAGTGCTAAATGCTGAGGTGCTTCTTATCTATTTGAATATAATGATCTATGGTTTTTAGTGCTACTGTGTTACTGATATCTGAACAAGAATAAAAATACGGTTTTCTTCTTTGTGTGACATGTATTATTTATTTTCAGCTTGTGTTTGTACATATATTCTTAGAGGTATGAATGAGGACGTGGAAGCTGGCATGAAGCGAGGAAGATACATAGAACAAGCTAACACTGCAATTAGCGATGTTTATTGTTTCTGTCTACTGCTCCTCTCCTGTAATAGAGATAGGTAATGCTTGGGTGAAATGCATGGACATGATTAACCTGTTTTCAGACAGAGAGCAATGGGATCGTAGGAATTTAGCAAATGTTACTTCAAATGGTTGTTGTGTTTTATTTCTTAAAGTTTAACTGTCTTACTGAAATAAATATATGATACACTGTGACACTCCATCTGTGAATCTGTCTGTGTCTGGAGTCTTTCCCAGGACCTCCTTGAAAGAAGATTTTCTTTATGTCAAGGGATTCTGTCTCATTATATAGCCCTAAATATTGGAAATATATTCACCAAATGGCCATATGTCATGGCATCCCATCATTCCTATCTAACAGATGGTTTAGTGAAAATCTAGCTCTATGCTTTCTATCAAATCCAGTTATAAGCAACAGCTAATGAAAATTATGCCTCGAGAGAAGTGTGTGCTTTTTAAAATTAGATTGATGTTTAGATAAATTTATTGTTAAGGTGGCTGAGCATTTTGACATGGGGGCCCACACAACCACTACACTGAAGTCAGGAGCTTGCTTTTCTCCCTTGCTCTCTGGTTGGTGCAGTGGAACCTTTTTCAGCTGCACTGCAGACAGAGGGATTTTTAGTACCATATTTTTTTGTGGTTTGGAAAGTACGGGAGAAAACCTCTGACTAAAAATCTCCCAAGAATGACAAAATATAGAAGCGGCGTTGAACCCTGCTAAGGGAGAGAAACTCAAATCGATGAATGAGGTCTATGGAGCAGTGAGGAGTTCAGGAGGAAAAGGGAGCACCAATAGCAGTGGCCAGCAATAAATGCTTCTTTTTACTTTGTACTGAGTAGGAAAACAAGATACAGGCACAGAAGATGGCATAGGACAGGTTACCACCTCCACAAGACCTGTTCTCAGAGCAGTGAAGTCTCTGTATTGCTTTAAGTAATAACCTCAAACTGATATGCTATGATATGCTATGCTACTGATATGCTGATATGTTATTTTATGCTATAATAAACGCTTCTACAAACACAAAAAGAAGCAGCAGGAATATTTTCATAATTCTGCATTCTCTGATTTCTGAGCAGGTCTGCACTGGTCTTTCTCCCTGCAGACTGAGATCTGCTGCAGTCCAATAGCTATACTTTTACTGGCTCATTCAAACTATTCCTCAATCTATAGTTTCTTCCCACGAAGATCTGTTGTAATATCTATTCAATTCTTGCATGCACACAAATCACCAGTGTCTGGTATCTATATAGGCAGTTTCTATCCCACAGTGAAGCTGGAGATTAAGGAGGCACAGAAACGTTTCTCCACTGCTGTTAAACACTATTTTTAGATATCTCTGGTGTTTTAAACTCGGGATTTGGACCCACATCATACTTGAGCTATTCCTGCTCTTTAAAAATTCCTGCAGACTGGACAATCTTTAGAGGTTTTAACCTGTTAGATGTGGCTGGCTTCCAGGAAATTATGGCAAGACACAGTTCAGAGCATGAAAAATGTCTTTTCTGAGGTGGAAATAAACACTCCAGGGGGAAAAGAGTGTCACTTCCCTATAAAGGAATCATCATTCTTTCCCGGACTTTCTGAGGGACTCTGGAAAGCAGGATATTGTTTCTAGATTCCTTCACTCAGAATCAGCACAGTTTGTGGCAGGGTTTGTGGTGGCAGTGAAGCATATGTGGATAGGAGGCATCATTCAAAGAGTAGCTTGGGACACCAAGTTTCGATCTTTCTTCTCAGATTGAGATTGGGGAAAGAAACGATAAGTGAGCATCTTTACGAACATAGGAAAAAAAAACAACTAATTTACAGTGCTCCAACTTTATTGAAAGAAAGGGAAAGAAGAGATTGGGAGCTATTGCAGCTCAACAGTCTCGCCTTTAAAGCTTCGAACCACACTGTGGTGGCTGTGCTCATAGAACTACCAGAGTTCAGGGTTTCTGCTACTGTGTGGAGAAAGTCATTTCAAAAGGAGGTCTGAGAATACATTTGCTGTAAATTCTCACACCTTAAGGCAGTTTATACATCCCAACAGTCTGCATACAGTTAAAATAGAAGCAAAAACATGGAGCAGACCACTTTTTGAGCATAGCTCCTGTACTGTTTTAACTTCAGCTCATTAGGTTTGAAGGCAGATTCTAGATAAAGTTTTTTCCCAAGTACATGTATATAAAAAAAAAAAAAAATAGCTATGTATTTCAAATGAAAGAGAATTTAATTTTTAAAATGGCTAATTTTATACTTATTTTCATTGATATTTCTGCATTTTGCATTTTTAAAAACAAAAATATTGTATTATTTATATAAATGTTACCAAACCCCAACATTATATAAATTCAGTTTCCCAATAATTTACAATTTTTAAATTAAATGTCTTCTTTATTCTGAAAATATACACACCACTTTGATTTTCCTCCATTTTATTTCACATTTTTAACAAGCAAATCCAGCATTCCAAGAAATCAGTAAAATAATAAAAACTATTGCATTAAAGCACCCTTTATGCACTTCAAGCCCACAACTGCAGCTCCAGCTATCTATAATTTAAAGAATCAAAAGCTTAAATTTCCTCTTATGCTGAAGAATGGGTCTTGTACTTTTCCAGTGGACTTAATCTTTTAGGGTAGGAAACATGCCATGTCAGACCATGGCAGATTGCACTTTTTGGGTACAGCTGCACCTGCTACTTGCTTGGAAAATTTCATGTCAGATTCTTAATGCTCACTCCAGAAAAAAAAAAAAAAGAAAAACAAACAAACAAACAAACAAATAGAAACCCTTCCCGATTAACTACATGAGAAAATTTCAAAAGATTTAATTAAATATACACAATATCCCTGCAAAGGCTTTTAGCTTCACAATATGCTGTATTTTACTGTTAGTGCTCCATGTTTCAGTTAATGCATCCAGTTTTCCAGGGTCTGTTCATTTCACTCATTCAATCTGCTTCTCATGTACTTCTTTTAAAGGTACATTGCAAGTAATAGCAATAAATCCCCAAAGAATGGTATATATTGAACTGGCAACCCTGCAGCAGACATATGTTTGAAATACACTGTAGACTGAAATAGTAAGCATCTAAATTGATATCTACAAAGACAATATCTCCTTGTTTATGGTTCACAGGTTGCCAAAGAAAATACTACATTCTCACAGTGCAGCCTAAAAAATCTCTTGGTGCTTGCAAAAAGAATTGGACAAAGACAGGAAAATCCATTGTTAGAGGGTTTGACATTTGCTTGAAATGAAAACTAAAAATTACAAAATTCTCCAGGGGAAAAAAAAAAAAAAACACTATTATATATTTAATTTCAAATGAACTAAAATATTTGGTTTAAAAAATTTTAAATTGAATTTAGAATCACTACAAGAATACATTTTTTTTTAATTTTGAAATATCCTAAGTTAAAATTTTGTTCTTCTTCTTATGTATGTATATTTTGATTTTGTATTATTTTTTATTTTAAATATATTTTCCTTATTTACATTCAATTTATTTTTTTTGAAGCTTATTGTAAAGAAAAATTATTTCTGACATATAGCTTATTTTATTTTTCTCATCAGACTGTCTCTTATTTAGAGTTTTCATAGAAGAATCTTAAACTTAAAAGTAGAAAATAATATGAGCTCTCAGCAGAATTCATGCTGAAGCCTGTTTTTAATAACTGAATGGCAGCTTGGTTGCATTTTGCTGCAATAATAAAACATCTGCTACTCTAAATTGTATTCAGTGAGGCACCTTGCTTTCTTGTTCCAAGTATTTCCTCCCTTGTTTGATGTTATAATTGAGCAGTTTTACACATTGATTCAAGGTGTCAAATTGCTTTATTACAGCAGAGGAGATACTTTGGAGAAGAAATTATAATTAAACACTTAAAATGCCAATCAAAGCATCTATTCAGAATGTTTAAAATACATTTAAAAATGTAATAAAATGCGTGGGAGCTGTGATTTAGAAACTGCTGAAACCCAGAGGAGCTCATTCCTGGAACAGTTTGAAGCATACTGGGGGCTGAGAACTGTGAAGGCCCAGCTGTGCTGACGAACTGGGATTTCTGTGGCACCCACTTTCCCAAGGAGGTGGCTAATGATTCTTGAAAGTCAGGCAGCCCAGCTGGGTCAGGAGCTGGAGTTATTGTAGAGAAGACCTACATGCTGTCAGAAAACATGGATTCTCTCATTTCCAATGGGAAGACATTGATATACCTTCCTATAGTATATAGCATTCAGTATTTTTTCATGGGAAAACATTGTGTTCCCTAACCAACTCTCCTAGGGAGGCAGCTGCCTCATCTGACTGTAACAAACAAGAAACTTGCTTCTCCATTCACTTCAATATAAAGGTCACTCATAACTTCTGTATGTTCATAATATGGTCTGTATGTTCATAATATATTCTGTATGTTTATAATATATTCTGTATATTTATATATGATATAATGATAATTATCATAATAATAATAATTATTGTCAACTACTGCTAAAACTGAAGTCAGCATCATTGGCTAGAACAAATCATAAGTCTGATTAAAAAATATATGTTTCTCTTTAAACTTGGTTTCCAGCTTATTTTCCCCTGAGTGAAGTTACAATGTCATGTCTTTGTAATAATATATGAGAAGATTCCTTGTGAGGTTTAGTCTAAATTCTAAGCTTGCACAAATCTTAATAGATCTGTGGTGCACACCTAACAAAGATTTCTGATATGCAGTGTAAAATATCTACTTTTTTACTGAAATTTAATGAAAAGCTTCAATACATTCAATACATCACCCGCACAGCACAGAAGTGCTCCTGGTGCTCAGGGGGAGCCTCCTGTGTGCCAGTTTGTGCCTAGGGCCTCCTGTCCTGGCACTGGGCACCACTGAAAAGAGCCTGGCTCCATCTTCTTTGCACCTTATCTTCAGCTATTTATTGGCATTAATGAAATTCCCCCGAGCTGTCTCTTCTCCAGTCTGAACAGGCCCAGCTCTCTCAGCCTCTCCTCATAGAAGAGAAGCTGATGATAGGAGGTATATCTTGCTACAGACCTTTTCCCAGGTCTCTGGTGCCTGGTGTTCCTGAAGACTGGTCTTGTTAGTAAAGACTTCTGTGAAGAAGACTTTCAGTACCTTAGGCTTTTCTATGTCTCATGTAACTAGGCTCCCCATCTTCTTCAGCAGTTGACCAGTATATTCCCTCGTCTCCCTATTGTCACCTACGTATTTATAAAAGACCTTCTAGTTGCCTTTGATATTCCTTGCCAGATTCAATTCTATTGGAGCTTGGGTTTTCCTAACCTCCTCCCTGCATACTTGGACAGTGTGTCTGTATTCCTCCCAAACTCTATATTTTTGTTGCTAAATAAAACAGACCCTGGGAGTGAGACAAATAAATGAACTGCCATTCACCCATATTCCTTAATTGTTATCATACTTCTAGTTTTGACCAATTTTGACTAATTTTCTCTGAGACAAAACCTAGGCATGGTTTAGTGGAAACTCTGCACCCAGGACAACCCCAATAACCAACATGGTCAAGACTGCAGCAGATGATGAACATTTACCCATACATTCTTGTTTATTCCAACAGGCCTTGCCACCTCAAATACTCTTACACGTCTTCCCACCATACCCCTCGGCATGCAATAAGCACTTACAACATTATACTATGAAAAAACAACACCACAGTAGTGGGCTTCAATGTTACTTGCAGACAATTTGAATGAAAAAAAAAAATCACAAAAAAACATACAAAACGTAACATCATATTCTACTCTGCACAGCACAGAACTGAGAAGAGACACAGGCCAACTGCTAGGAGGTGTAGATGTGGGTGGTCTGTGCTACTTGGCATCAAAGCTGGTAAGCTATTTCATAGAACTGAGGTATATGACTATATAAGTGTAGCCTAAGAAATTTCAAGTCCTCTTGTGGCATATTTTGGTCAGCAGAAATGCCTGAATTGAAATTCCTCCTGTAACAAGACACAGATTGCCTGACAGGTCATTCTCCATTTGGTCTTCATATATGCATATATATATATATATATACACACATATATATATATATTTCCCCCCCCTCAGTGGGTCTGTGAACTCCTTAGTTTTTCTACTGTCAGAACATTTTACAAGATCCTCTTTTTATTTAGTTTGTCAGAAAACAGTTTTATGTGAATGTTGGGCAGTGTAGGGCATTACTCTGATCAGAACCATATGGACAGGTAGGTTATTTTTCATTATATTTATTCTGACTGAATCTGGAATAGCGGCAAACCTATTTAACATTAACATTAGATAAAAATATCTCTGTTTTCTGTTTCAATCAACCATTCAAGAGATGCCTAGCACAGGTGGCCTCTTTCTAAGACTAGAATGGAATTATCTGATATACTTGGAGATGATTTGGCATATTTTCTTGAAAGAGAGAGGCTGCCAATAAAAAAGTTGCATCAGGTAGAAGTTTTGTTACACTGATGTCATGGCTTAACATAAATTTTTGCTCTGATGGATGGTATTGTAAAAATGATGTTGTTAATTTCTCCTTTTTCTGTCTTCATAAAAGATGCTTCCTTTGCTAAAAAGGAAAGCTGCCAGCCTTCAATCTCTAAACCCAGCTTAGAGAGCAGATCTCAGTTCTACCCATCTCATCTTCCCGTTTTAACAGCTATTATCAAGTCTTCCATTTGCTATGTATAAAACTTTTCTTCTGATAGTGGCATGTGGTAAAAACTCAGTAGACTGGGAACCAGCTTGTTCAGCTAACATTACTGCTCAAAATTGAGAGGCACATTATGATATTGCTGAAAGCCTTTACCAGCAACCTTTAAAAGGAAGGAAATTACAAGGTAATGTCATCTGATGGACTTCTGGACTTCATAGAATCACAAAATAGCTGAGGTTGGAAGGGACCTCTGAAGATCATCTAGTCCAACCCCCCTGCCAAGAACGATCACCTAGACCACGTTGCGCAGGATGGCATCCAGGCAGGTTTTGAATATCTCCAGAGAAGGAGACTCCACAACTTCCCTGGGCAACCTGTTCCAGTGCTCTGTCACCCTCACAGTAAAGAAGTGGCCCCTCATATTGAGCTGGAACCTCCTGTGCATCAGTTTGTGCCCGTTGCCTCTTGTCCTGTCGCTGGGCACAACTGAAAAGAGACCAGATCCATCCTCTTGACAGCCTTCTCTCAGATATTTATACACACTGATGAGGTCTCCCCTCAGTCTTCTCTTATTCAGGTTAAACAGGCCCAGTTCTCAGTCCGTCTTCATAGGACAGGTGCTCCAGCCCTCCAATCATCTTTGTAGCCCTCCTCCGAATTTGTTCCAGTAGCTCTATGACCCTCTTGTACTGGGGAGCCCAGAACTGCACACAATACTGCAGGTGTGGCCTCACTAGGGCTGAGCAGAAGGGGAGGATCACCTCCCTTGGCCTGATGGTAACACTGTTCTAAATGCAGCCCAGGATACGATTGGCCTTCTTGGCCACAAGGGCATATTGCTGACTCATGGTCAGCCTGCTGTCCACCAGGACGCCCAGGTCTTTCTCTGCTGAGCTGCTCTCCAGCAGGACACCCCCCAGCCTTTTGGTGCTTGGGATTACTCCTCCTTAGGTGCAGGACCCTGCACTTGCCTTTGTTGAATTTTATGAAGTTACTCTTGGCCCAACAGTCCAGCCTGAGAAGGTACCTCTGAATGGCAACACAGCCCTCTGGGTTATCAGCTACTTCTCCCAGATTTGTGTCATCAGCAAACTTGCTTCGAGTGCACTCTGTTCCATCATCCAGGACATCGATGAGTAAGTTGAACAACACTGAGACCAGTACTGACCACTGGGGGACAGCCCTAGCTACAGGCCTCCAATTAGACTGTACCACTGAACACCATGCTCAGAGCTCTGCCGTCCAGCCAGTTATCAGTTTACCTCACAGATTTCACACTTTATGACTGTCACAATGCCAATAGGCAATCCTCAGCGCTCAAACCAAAACCAGGGAAGAGTGAAGCAATGATGACCAGAAAAGGGAAACCCTTTGAATATTTAATCAAAAAGTTTGCTTCCACTTTCCATTGAAGAAATACAGCTGCCATTCATCTAAATGGTGAAAAGCTTAAAGGCTGTTTGACTCCTTGTTGACATTAGACGAGCAGGTAGTATCAGTTTCCAGAAATGCCTCTTTTTTCTCTCCAGTTGGCTGGAAGAATTCCCTTCTCTGTGATAAGAATTTTAGTGCACTAGTCTGCAGTTTTTCCTGACTTCCACAAAGACTTCTTTAAATGTGTGTTTAGAAACTGAATGTGACTGTCACGAGCAGGTTCCAACTGGTACAAAATGTATCTTCCCACCTTTCCTCTGGTTCTGGAAACAAAAGAACTTTGTGCAAAATTCACAGAATCACAGAATTAGTTTGGGTTAGAAGGGACCTCAAAGATCCGCTGGTTCCAACACCCCTGTAATAGGCAGGGACACCACCCACTAGATCAGGTTGCTCAGGGCCTCATCCAACCTGGTCTTGAATACCTCCAGGGATGGGGGATCCACAGCTCCTCTGGGCAACCTGTGCCACTGCCTCACCACCCTCTGAGTGAAGAATTTCTTCCTAACCTCTAACCTAAATCTCTCCTCTTTTAGTTTAAAACCATTCCCTCTTTTTCTGTTATTATGTGATTGAGCAAAGCGTCATTCTCCATCCTTTTATAAGTTCATAATGGTAAATGACTTTCTCTTCCAATTTAAGGACTTCATTCTCATCATGAAGGTCTTGATGGCAGTTATCAGAGAGGACAGGATTTGGTTTGGCAAATTCCATAAAATACCAAGTTGGGGATGAGTTATTTTCCAATGAAACCAATGCAACAGTGTTGCTTTGAAGATATTAAGTGGTGATAAATCTGTTTGTCCTTAGGAAATAGGTAGCATCTTTCCTTTTCTAGGTACTTTATTGAATATATTTAACCTCACAAAATGATTTAGTTTCCAGGTTTCTACCGTGATTTCTCTTTCTTCCTGCTCCCCCAAACAAATCTTATTTCAAGAATCATTTACTCCCCAAGGGAGGAAGTATTAATGGCTTTTAGAAGATGACCAATTTCTGCATTATTGCCAGTGATTTTATGGAGAAGGTGAGCAGATAATGAGATGAGATAAACTAAAGTATGAAATATTTGGTAGATAGGAATACAACTGTAGATGGGAAGTATTTTGATAACTGACCCAGAGGAGTATGAACAATTTCAGAAGTACTTAATGAAATGGAGTAAATGAAATCACTGCTATTGCTCTTGGATTTCAATGCTGAAAAAAAAATAAAAATAAAAATAAAACAGTACTGTAGGAAAAAACTGAAGTACCTTAGAAGAGTCTAAAAGTAACATCATCAGCTCAGGTTAGGGATCTGGCTATCGCTGCAGGTATATTATTGAGTGTTCAATAGGGTTAGTGAGGAATCAGATGAAGAATAACCCAAATCATTAGGGTTCTTGAGACCTGGGAAATTTTATTTTAAAAATAGTATTACCATTACATAATTCATTGATAGATTTATCTGGAATACTGTATATGAAAATGGCCACCCTGTCTTAAAAAAAAAGAATAATAATAATTCATAACAGGGAGTGGACCACAAATGTCTGATGAAATCACAAAACCTATGTCTATAAAAGTGTTTATCAAGAGAAAATTCAAAGGCTATTTTGCTTACCATAGCCTTTCATGGTAATAGATAAAATAATCTAAAAAGCGATACAAAAATATATGTTTGTAGCTTCTTTTATCCCAGCTCTTAAAAATGCAAGCTATTTATAAAACAAACAAACAAACAAACAAACAGTGTAACAAATTAAAATGCATGAAAGGTAATACTTTTCCACATAATTCATTGTTATTTATTTTTTTTTCCACACAGAATGTTCCTAAGGTGAATGTTCGCCCAGGAAAAGGAAGAGGAAAGTCAAGAAAAGAAAATGGGACATTTGTATTAGGAGGATGTAATGTATTTAAAACAGTTCTAAAATGGGTAATAAGTATTAGTTCTCAATGATTGTCTGTTTCTACTACTAAACTCCCACTTTTTATTTTTTTTATTTTTATTTTATTTTTATTAATGTGAATTGTCTGACACTGGCACTGTTGAAAATATATCTGATATAATGTAGAAATGTCTATGTTTTATACCACTGATAAGAATTCGGTAAACAATTATTGCTACAGATGACGAAAAGAACTAAAAATAAGAGATTGCTTTGACACTGATGCTGGGTCAAATATTTCTCAATACAGATCCATATGCTAAACCCATCTTAATGATGGACATGCAGTTGATTGTTAGAGATAAAGAAAGTGGACAAAACTGACACAGTAGGTTAATTTGAATATTTGGTGCAATATTCATAATTTTACCACCTTTTTTGTATTTTACATACCAGTTTTGTCTTGCCCTAACTGAGACTGCAGACACATTGGGATGTCTTCATATATCACCTAGCACAATAATTGATCCTGATTGCCAAAATATAAACAGAAGTATTTGGAGAACTGAAGCATATCTGAATAATAATATTGACTTTGTCTCATATTATTGTATGTTAAAAGCAAAGCTGAACTTTATCTATTACTAATACCATGATCAGATAAGGAATTTCCCCAGGTCCCTTAGCTATATCTGCAGATCCCATTGAGAGGGTAAGAAGAAAAATACCCCTAAATTATTTCTCACTGTTTAATAAAACTCTGAGCCAAATCTACTCATGTATGTTTCCAGGGGATACAAGTCTGCCAAGTCTTTTTATTCAAGTAAATTGTTCTGAAATGGTTGGTCTGTAAATAATCAAAATGATGCTATAGTCCTGTCAGTCACTCTCAGTGAAACAAATGGGGTATTTTAATTACTACACATAACATTTTTTGTAACAACAAATCCCCTCTTTCCTGCCCAAACAAAACAAACAAACAAACAAAAAGGGATTTCCTACAGTTCTTTATTTTAAAGAAATAAAGGATATCAATCTAATAAACCTGTTGTGCTGCATTCCAGACGTGTAGCATTTAAGGCACAATGGGATTGTGTAATGCAATTAAGGGAATTTGATCAAGAGACCAGACAAACAAAACATTCAAAGTTAATGGTTTGACAATGTCCTTCTTTCTCCAAGTCATGCAAAATTCTGCTTCCCCCCACCCTTTCCTTTAAAGAAGGCAACTGAATAAGTGGGTACCTACCCTAGGATAACTATACCAGGAATGAAATGGTGAGGAGTTTTAAAACCTTCTTGATCAAGAAGAGAAAATTCTTCTAGAGTTTTGGGTGTTTTTGGGTGTTTGTAACAGAAGGGGAGGGAGAGGGAGAGGGAGAGGGAGAGGGAGAGGGAGAGGGAGAGGGAGAGGGAGAGGGAGAGGGAGGGAAGGGAAGGGAAGGGAAGGGAAGGGAAGGGAAGGGAAGGGAAGGGAAGGGAAGGGAAGGGAAGGGAAGGGAAGGGAAGGGAAGGGAAGGGAAGGGAAGGGAAGGGAAGGGAAGGGAAGGGAAGGGAAGGGAAGGGAAGGGAAGGGAAGGGAAGGGAAGGGAAGGGAAGGGAAGGGAAGGGAAGGGAAGGGAAGGGAAGGGAAGGGAAGGGAAGGGAAGGGAAGGGAAGGAGCTACATATAGACATGAAGTAGTCTCTTAAATAAACCTAAGAGGCATCACTTAATGTTTACATGCAAGAAGTCATTTTGGTGTTCATCGTGTTACCACAACAAAAGATCCTGAATCTAGTCTATGAAAATACTTTAGCTTGTTTCTCAGTTCTGTGTTTAACTTTTTAATCTCTTAAGTCTTTTGAACGTCTTCCTAGAATAGGACAGATGATACTAGTATACAGAACACAGTCTCCTGAGGTTCTATATTTTAGTCATAAGAGAACTGACAAATGGATTTAAATCTTTGCACAAAAATATATTTCTACCTAGTGGTTATAAAAATGACTAGTATGCCACTGGGGCAAAATTCCATTGAAATTGATCAGACCATTAACTTTTGAAGTCATTTGAGCTAACGGTGTAGGTAAGGTGGCTGGGATTTGGTGACTTTATTACCTCAATGATGTCATCAATTATCACTTTGAAGAAGAGAGGGAACATAGCTTTTGTAAACTCCCAGGAGTGGAAATAAAAACCATTTTTATTGTAGGAGACACTAATGGCTTTTCATGGGCCAATAAATCTTTTTTATGGAAGTATAACACTAAAGTCAAACTAACGACAAGACTTAAACATAATGCCATTCCTTACGACTATTCAAACTGATTGTTAATACTTGAAGATACAGTCTGAAATCAACAAAGTAAAATATATTAAAAAAGGGGATGTGTCTGTGAAGAAAAAACATGATCACTATCAAGTTTTTTTTATTGTTGTTATTATTATTATTATTATTATTATTATGACAGAAATTGGCCTGCTTATTCAAATGGATAAAAAAATAAATATAAATTTATGAGGCAGCAAAATAGCTGAGCAAATCTCATTCCAGCATGAAGACTAGTTCTTATATCTGGGAAGTAACGGGATTTTTCAGGATTTGTGATGTTTTATCTAGATGGCTGTCTTCAGCTGCATGCCACATTTCTAGAAAGATATAGATCAGCTGGAAAAAAAAATGTAAAGAACAAGAATAAAAGCAGGTTTTGAAAACATGAACTGCTAGGAAAATTTGAATGACTAGGGTATGTTTCATCTAAGAATCAGGAGATTGAGGGAAAGAGACATAAGAGTCTTCCCGCACACAAATTTATGTGCAAAAATTTAATCACTTGACTTCTGATTAGCACTACATTCATGACAATGAATTTGCTTTCAACTGATACGTCAAATAGACATAATCTTTCTACGATTTTCATTATTTTCATATATATTCATTATTCATCATTCTGTTTTGTTTGCTTATTTTAGAACAATGAAAGTCACATGATCTGATAAATTTATCTGTAATTTTAAAATCTTAATTTTCTTAGCTGCATTGCAAGGGCCAGTCCACAAAACTTTCAGTGTTGTTAAGAAGATATCTAACTTCCTCAAACATAGAAGACATTCAGAAGTTGTAAAGTGAACTGTTTGTGCATATAAACTTCCAAAGTTTTTAACTCTGTATAAGATGAAGTCATTTTTCATCTCACTTTAAACATCCTTAAGTTCACTTACTGTGAACATTTTCTAAATATTTATCATTATACATAATTCGTGTAGGTTGTTATGACACCAAATGTCCTAAATGTCTGTCCAATTGTCTGAATCTGATAGCATTCTATGTTAATCTTGTTCCCTTTTCAGAATTTAAAATTCTGCTGAAAAAGGATGTTTTCTGTCTACACTAAAATAAGGAAGACAGAATACTGGGAAATGCAAGCTGGTCTATTACCGTTGAAAAAAATCTCAGTATGTGTATGAGATTTCTTGTCTTAAATTCAATATCACAATACTTTCTTTTAGGAAACAATTTAAAAAAGAGATACCACTTTAAGTGTTTTTCAGTTCACAGTAATGATTTTGGTATATTATTTAAAATTTTAATTTATTGAGAATAAGTATGCACATGTAATTTAGGGGGATTAATTTTTATTTATGACAAAATTCTGAATATACAGAGATTTGCATTTGGCGCCGTTTAATGTTACAAATGAAATATAATTTCTATTTTGGATCAAAGATAAATTCATTATATTGTGATAAAATTAATTATTCATACTTTGAAATAATAGATCTGTCCTTTATCGTGAAGCTGATATCTCACTTTTGTATAATTTTGCATTTGAGAAAGGCTAATGCATCTCTGCTGTAGGAGAGATGATTTACTGTCAGAGGAGTAATACTGAATTGTCAGAGGAAACTGAACATTGCAGCTGAAAATTCCTCCTGTGACTGGGATGGGAATATGGGAAGAGAACAAGGTGCCATAAATCACTGCACTCAGGTGGTGAGCAAGGAAGCAGTACAGAGACTTGGCTATGCAAAACTTAATTGTTGCTCTTCGTTGTGGAATCTCGTCTCTGACTCCACATCCAGTACTGCAGTCAGTTTGGGTGGCTTTACTTTTTCAAAACCAGCAGCAGACTAAGACCCTGTTAAAGCAAGGGTTGAAAATTCTTGTGCAACTCAACAACACGTTTGTATTCTGCTAGTACAACTGCAAAATGCAATGGACTGTATGTGAAAACTGCAGTATATTTGGACAAAGGAGTGAGACTGTGTAATTAGCTCCCATAGGAAAAGCAGACTGATTTATGCAGTAAGAGACCAGTGACAGAATATATGCATTATGAAAAATATCTTCTGAACTATCAGTGACCAGGAAGAGGGGAAACGAAGATAAAAATATAGGCTAAATCTTAGCTCCTTGAACTGATGCAGTTCCACCATATATAACATCACATTTAATACCAGTGAAGGCCTGCCTCTGTTGTACGAGAAATCTTTCTGTCCCTGCATGTCCCCTGTATTTCTGCACTGTAGAAAGCAGAATGACAAAAAAGTTCTGTGTAAAGCACCAAAACACAATATCTATTTTCATTTGTGAAAATGAAAGCTAACAATTTTTATTATTTTGTCTTTATTTATAATTTTATTTTTGATTTGTCTTCACCTAACAATTTTCAAGTCAATACTAATTGTCTGAGTCAATTTCAACAGTAAATTCAAGATTTTAAGAGGAAAGTTGGACAGCAAACAATGGAGATTTTAGTAAAAGTTGATTAATACTAGCACAGAGTTTAAACTGTTATGGAAAATGATTTAGAAAAACTTCCAAATTTTTGAGTGTTTGCTGGAAACTTGTTTGGCCTGCTCTATTTTGAAAAATCATTCTGGTAGTCTTGCAACTATAGTTAATCTCCTGGGAATTTTGATTAGGACAGAAGCACTCTGTCTTTGTTTCTCTGTCTCTTCTGCTTCTAATCCCAACTGGAATCAGAGAGGACATAGCCTGAAAAACACGATAAGTCTTTTTAATTTTGGCTTGGTGAGGACGCTTGAGTTAGATCTGTTCTTTATCTTTAGTGATCTGCTCGCCTATTCTGAACTTTCTGAGAAACAAAAAGGAATCTCTTTTGTGGTAAGCTTGTGGCCACTGAAGTGAATAAAAGAAAATTCTTTAGAAAGCAATGGTCTGCTGCTATTTCTGACAGGTCCCTATAAGGATCCCCTTCTCTCTCACTTTTGACAGTGCTTGCATTGTCTGTCATATCAATACAGGCTGTTTGAATTGATCTGAACTGTTGCCAAGGAAAGCTGTTGCAAAATAATGTGAACTCTCCATGTGGACAAGCCTAAACAAGCTTCTTCCTAAAGTGTACTAAGTGGAACTGTACAAAGGAGCTCTTGTCAGGAATAAGATTTTCCATATTCTTTAATTCCATGCTATTTCCCTGCGGTCTGCCTGGATGGCTTGCCCTTGCTACTTTCACTTCCACAGGGCTGAATCATCCCTAGCTAAATCTGTCTGTCTCTCATAGTTGTTCTGTACAATCTTTGTAGATTTATGAAAATATTTTTTTTTTTCTCATCCAAATATAGGAACATTAATGATTTCTGCCTAGTATTATTAGATTGCCCTAAGGATTTTAAAGTGGCTTACTAAAATTACTCGAGATATGCTTCAAACATACATGTTAAACTTTGCAGAGTTATACAGTTGAGCTTGTGGTTTTTAGGTGTCTTAGGTCTTCTTCCAATGGCTGTCATTTGCCCATTGAGCTCCAATCTATCATGGTGTAAAACTGGACTCTGACACCTGTTTCTTTCATACTTTCCAACAATTCACAAACAGACTACTATTTTTATTTGACAGCTGACAATCGTGTTTGCATTTCAGGATTCTTCAAATTTGAAAGAAAAATAAGATTTTAGCAACTACATCTTTGGGGACCAACTGGCTGGAAAGCAGCCTGGCAGAAAAGGACCTGAGGCCCTCCTGATAGACACAAGCCTGAACATGAGCCAGCAGCGTGCCCTGGCTGCAAAGAAAGCTAATGGTAGCCTGGGGTGTGTAAGGTGAGGTACTGCCAGCAGGCCAAAGGAGGTGCTCAGCATTGGTGAGGCCACATCTGGAGTGCTGTGTCCAGTGCTGGGCTCCCTGGTACAGGAGACACATGAGGCCCCTGGAGAGAGTCCAATAAAGGGCCACAAAGGTGATTAATTGACTCCTCATAGAACATCTTTCCTATGCGAAAGGCTGAGAGATCTGGGACTGTTTGGCCTAGAGAAGAGAAGGCTCACGGGGGAATCTCATCAATGTCTATAAACACCTGAAGGGAATGTGCAGAGTATGAAGCCAGGCTCTTTTCAGTGGTGCCCAGTGCCAGGACAAGAGGCACTGGACACAAAGTGGCACAAACTGGCACACAGGAGGCTCACTCCTAACACCAGGAGCACTTCTGTGCTGTTTGGTTATGGAGCCCTGGCAAAGGCTTCCCAGGGCCTGTGGGCTTCTGAATGTCCTTGAAGACCTTCAGAAGCTGCCTGGACATGGTGCTGGGCACCCTGCTGTGGGTGTCCCTGCTTGGGCAGGGGTGGCACCAGTTGGCCCCCAGAGGGCCCTGCCAGCCTCAGACACTCTGTGACTCTCATACATCTAAGTGTCACTTCAAATGGAGCTGTGTGAGATTATAAATGTCATGATACATAGTTTAAACTTGATTTAGAGGAGAATATAAGCTTTTGTATTGAGTGCCTTGGGTATTGCAAACCTAGTTGTTTTCGAATGTAGGACTAGATATATTGTAAAATTTTATTTGAACCAATAATGTGATAAGAACCTTCTGTTCACACAGTTTGTTACAGTTACTGAAGAATATGAGCTAGATACCTGAAAAGATAATAAAATAAAATTTATAACAGTTGGCTCAGCTTTTAATGATTGACATGATTTGGGCTCAGCTTAGTTTTAGAAAGTTCAGATTTGCTCTGGAACTTGCTCTATTGCCTGTCCATACTTCATAGCATATGAAAATGATAACACACCATATGGTAGAACTTTATTTTATAACTGTTTTTGACCTTTTTTTCAACTCCCAGTGTTTGCTGCAGGACAATTCCACCACTCTTTACCAAGACAGCAAGTACTGCAAGTTGGAACTGCATATTGCATGATGGTTGTTTCACCTTAGCGTGCATAAACTATTTACAGTGTGTTTATATAGAGATTATGGAAGCTCTGTGATATAGACCATTCACACATTATGAGCAGATTCTGATGTGTTTCAACCCCAGCAGTTCCTCAGTAGAAACAATCCTATTAAAATCAGTGGGGCTCCTCTTGGAGTAGTTAAGTATGACTTAACATGAGGAAAGACATTGGGATCTGGCCCTATGTTTTCTATAGTATAGCTAACCATTACCTTTACAGATTCTTTTGTTCACTTTTTGGAAGTGATAGTGATCTCAGTACAACCATAACTGCAGTATAATGTGCAAGTAATGCTTCTTCCTAGCAACGATTTGTTTTGTTCATGTCAAGATCTTGACATTGCCCCTCCCCAAACCAAGCACAGAAAAAGCTGCTCCTGTTTTTTTCAGTGGAAAAATTAAAATTTCCATCACTTCAGCAGAAATGAACGAAGCATTGGGAGAGAAAAATCTTAATTGCATTTGCAGTTATATATGTTGTACTTTGGCCAAATTTTTATTAGTAATAAATATATATTAATTAACATATTAATTAATTAATTATATCATTTCAATTTCCCTCTATATCGGTACCTTAAAAACTACTTTCCTCCCTTTCAAATTCAATTCTGAACAAATCAGTTAATATTTTAAATATGACAGCACTATTTGATGTTGTGTCTTTCCTTCTGAGTGGTTATTACATTAATCTTTTTGTCAAAAATTGATAACTACTGATACTTACAAATACAACTACAGTCTGTGATGTGCTCTCAGTCTTCAGGGGGATTTGAGGGGGTATAAAACCTGGAGAACTTCCCACTCTAAATCACACTCATTTATCAATCTGTTGTCTCACGCAGACAGAGATTTTGCCTGTTATCCAATTTAAACATTCATTTAGAATGAATCTAATTTTTTATGCCTTGCTAACTTCAGTACAGAACTTGTGGTTAACTCCAGTAAGACAGCTGAAGCCCAGAAAGGGTATTCAACAAGAGAGAGCCAAAAACTTAACTAGATACCATTGTAGAAATGACCATGGCAAATTTCAAACACAAAACAAATGTACTTCTTTTTGTTGCCATGACACAAAGTTTTGTTGTAATGTGTTAAGGATGTCAATATTGCCTTTTAATGGAGTTTGGGGAATTCAAACAAAATGAAAGGCTAGAGGCTATTTTGTGTTTTTAATTTGCCAATAGGAATAATGATTTGGCAAACAGCTGTACTATAAAATGAAAAATAGTCATATTAGGACAAATACCACATTGCAATGTCAGACCAATGCTGTTTTGCAATTAAATTAAGATAAATGCTGTACTTCAGTGTCAAACTAACATTCACCACTTTTTCACCATAAGTAGGAAAGGCAACTAAACTTTGACGTAAAAGTGACACATTATTCGCATCAAAGAAAAGTAAAACATTGTCACTGTCACACCAAAATTGTTGGAGGAATAGAGCTAGAATGGTTACAAAATCTGTTGCTGCTTTCAAACATAAAATTCTCCTTTGAAAGAATGTACTTTATTCTTGAAATAACTATATGACGACTATGCTGGAGACATTAAGTATGGAAGTGCTTTTTGTATCAACTGTTTTATTTATTTATTATTTTGTGCGTGTGTGTGTTTTTGTTTGTTTTGGAATCCGTGTGGTTAAGTTCTTCCATCTTAAATGCTCAGTCATTTAACCAGGATAGCTCCTTGTAAAAAGACCAAAAACATTTTCTGAGAATCATTTAGGAATCCTGGTATTTGGACCACAGCAGGTCTAGATAAAACAATAGTAATTGTTGTTCAATATTAGAAATTCTGCACATACCAAAATGTCATTACCAAATTTGTAATTATTTTTTTAATGAAAAAGCATTTATGATACTTTTTTTTCCCAGTAACCTTTTTTATTATTATTTATTATTTATTTTAAGTATCTATTCATCTGCTTTGACCTGCATTTAATTTGACAGACACTCACTTCATGATGTAGAGATACCATAATACCCTGGGTTCCTAATGTGTAGCAAAAATTACATAATTTTTTTGAGTCAAACATGATTTTCTTAACTCAGAGTAGATTTTTAACAATCTCAGTCTGTGTTCTTAGTTTTGAAAGGGAGATTCAGTGAAGACACAGAAATACAGCTTAGGTCCTGAAATGACACTGTAAATAGAAGCAAAAATGGAGCACATATGGAGTACCACCAAAAAAATCCTAAACCCACCATACCAGCACTTCCCCTTGTCCCTGGCACTCCACTGATTGTAATAGATTTGCACTTTCACAAACACCAGCAGTGAATTAAAATACAGTAGACTTTCATATGCATTAAAAAAAAAAAAAAAAAGCTGTTTACTGAAGTGTTGGTGATTTTGTTTTCTGTGAAGTGCCTGTATATGTCTCTGTGAGCTAAATTACTGGAAACACATAAAATCCTACGGAAAAACCCTGCAATAGCTTATATCCATGAATAAACACATGCACTGTGAGGCATCTAATCTATTGAACATACAGATTTTGAAGGTATTAATCCAAGCACACAAAGCTCAGTAAATGTGCAAGTCTCTGAAGAATTATATCTGCTGTACTGATTTCCTATTCTCCTTGTTTCAGTACTGTTATACCTTCCTTTTGACAAATGTAAGCTGGACCACTCTTTCTAACTCTCCTTATAGATGAATAAATTCAGACTCTTAACATAGATATCTAACAAAATCTTATACTGTTTATAAGAAATTGATACCAGTGCCATTTACTAAAACAATTTATACTGTCATATGTCATCTCTGCATGCTCTAGTATTTCTAGTCTAAGGGAAAGGAATAGAAAATGGAAATAGAAGTGTCCATACAACAAGGGATAGTGCCATAAAACATGAGTTCAAAGTATTGGTGGAGAAGCTCTGAATTTCACTTGCTCATTTCTTAAAAGTCCATGGAAGAGGCCAGCAGAGTAACCAATTCATCTCTCAACTTGAGAGATCCATAAAATATGTAAATATCAAACAGGTATCTCTGTTGTGAAGATTTCAGTTTTCCTTGTTTTTAATGTCAATAAAATTATAGAAATTGCCTGGGTACTGAAAATGAAACAAGTGAAGCACTTATTAGCATTTTATGTTCCGGACTTCAGGTAGTCAGATGCAAAAATATTTTTATGAATACTTCTTTACAAGTTCTTTGAGTATAAACACAAATGTCTTTACATTTGAAAAGTGAACAAACAATCATTTAAAACATGAAAAAATACCAATGAGTATGACATGGATTTGCAGAAACACAGTTCTTAGTATCTAAAGAGAGTAAAACAACACAAAAAATAATTTATGTAGACAATTTTGAATTTTGTGTTCTTAAAAAAACACACTATGCTAAGGGAAAAGATTTTGACAAGTTTTGCTATTTGACAAAACATGTACTTTCTAATTGTCATGAGCGCTAACATACTGAAACTTTTTATTATTTATTTATTATTTTTTAATATACACTCATAAACAAAGAAATAAATGACACATGCATGCATATATCAAGCCTAGAGCAGCTTCACCTTAAGGGGATACTAAAGTTTCCATGGTTGTATGAACTGTGTATGTTAATGACATTTTTTAGACAGGGTTATACATTAAGTAATAGTGAACTCTAACTTTTCAGATTTAAGTGGAATTTAATCACTCAACCTCTGGATTTTTGGGGAGTTAAGCAATTAAATTCTATGAGCCTCTGAAAATTTGGGGTTAAAAGGGTCTGACAAACATAAAATAAGGAAATTCATAATGATTGGTGACCCTCAAAGACTTGGAATTTGGGCAAGCTATGGACAAGTGTCTGAAAGTTCAGATGTTTATCTGATCCTCTGGAGCCTATGCAGTTGGGCTGAGAGTCTTGCAGGAGAGTCTTGCCGGATCTTTCAAGATTTCTAGCACTTTTGCTTCTGGTCATTGCTGAATATAGTCTTTTTTTTTTTTTTTTTTTTTTTTTTTTTTCTTGGTATATTCCTCCTATTTGTTTCTGGAAAAGTGGTTTGAAGGGACAATATTTTACAGCAATTTTAATCTTTTCCATCTTAGTCAGTAATTTCTCAAGTAAAACTGCAGAAAATGGGAAACAATAAGTAACTTAAGGTCATTATTTAAGCCAAGGAAAATGAGAAGTAATATAAAATTAATACAGTGTGTTCTGACTTGTCAAAGAGCAGACTTCAAAGTATCATGCTTAAAGGGGACTTGGTTGAGCTCTTCAAGGACTGGTTTGGGATTAATCATGTAAAAAGTTTCAGTTATTGACCTGAACACAGGGAGGTAGAAGTTTCCTACTTGATCATGTCACAAAACTGGCATTCCTGGTACAAATGAGAATGAGGGATCATTCAGGGAGAAAATGTGTCTGTCTGAAGTGATAGGTTGAGAGGAAATACAATTTATATCTACAAATCCAATGTGCTATTTAAACTAAAGGAGAATGTTGGCACAAGTAAAAAATTAATATAATTTTGGAATGGAAATTAGAAAAATATTCTTAAACATCAGAACAGTGAAGTCTTGTAACAATTCTCCCATAGGAACAGTGGAGGCAAGAAATATAACTGCTTTCAAGACAGAGCTAGAATAAATATTTTAGGAGATTACAAATTGTGATTGCCTGTGATTACAGATAACAGGAGTCATTGACCCAGAAAATGGAGTTTCTTCCAAGTTTTTAAAATATTCCTGTGAATTTGTAGAACATATGCATATGTTTTAAAATTTGAAAACTGTTACTAATGTTAAAGCTCATATATAGTGGACAGATGGAAGTGGAAAATCAAACAAATAATTTAAACACACTGACATTTTCTCCTGATGTTTGGCAAAATAAGGAAAGAAACTGTTAATGGCATTTGCTGTAATATTAGTAATTGTTCTGAAAAAATCATTAATAATTAAATAAGATACAAACATAATCTGCCTCATCTTAAATGTCAGCTTTTCTTAATTGACAATCGTTAAATTTTTTCAAATGTCCTGTGGGAGTTGATTTTCCTCCTCAGAGGTCCAACTCTCCAAAATACAGAGCACAACAGACCTAATCTAGGACAGCATTTAAACTCAATTTTCAAAACATGATTTAATCCCCAGAAATCAAGCTGTACCTGACATCATAAAGTCTATGTGCTTAGGCCTATATGTTAATTAGGACAACATTTTCATATGGGATGAGGCAAGAGAACATTTTGATTTTTCTGTTTCCATTTTTGTGTTCTACATTTTTTTTTTCAGGTAGCTTATGTTTTAGACATTTACATCTCACCATAGGATCTAGGGATTGACATGACAGTCATTTTAAAGCGTTTCCAAACTCAACTTCAGGTAGAATAACTATCCTTCCACTAACTTTTGCATGTGTTATCTAAAGGTAAATTTCTCTCCTTGCTACCTGTATGTGCTATAAATAAAGAGAAAATAATCAAACGTTTTTATTTATAGTAATGTTACCTGATTAGAGAAAAATATGAGGCAAAAGTTTCAAACAGTATTGCATCCCTGTCTTAATTAATACTATGCTCTAAGAAAAAAATACACTAGCGAAAACAAACTTAAAATTTTCAATTTTTTAGTGCTTTGAATCAGCCATATCTACACAACAAACACTGATTTGGTGAAAATATGTGGAAGACTTTCTGCTTTTCTTGCATGTATTTGTTTTCCTTATTCTTTGAGATAAAAATGTACAATCACCATCATAGCACTAGCTAACTTCAATATATTAGGGCTCCTTGAAAGATACCAACCATATGTACTGTCCATTAATGTCACAAATTCCTGGTATGAAACAGTACTTTAATTCTAAAGGCAAATCCAGACAATTGTACCTATTGTTATTCGATTGCACTGTTTGTTAGGAATTCATCACCCTTTAGGGTCTCTAGGTTCCTGCAACTGAAAGAAAATGTCTTTCCGGTGGTGCTTGTTAAATATCTATAGGATATCTTTATAGGCTACTGCTTTAAAAGTAGAATAGTAAGAACACAGTCTCTTTTTCTCACTTATTTTATACTTTGTGCCTTGCTTCTGTAAGGTATTATGTGGTCTCAAATCTCAAGGTCACACTAGATTTTGAACTTGAGAGTCTATATTGCCACAGAGACACTTTTGACTGGAAGAATGTTAGCATCGTTCAGAGCTAGTGAGCTAAATTTGGTTAGATTAGAAGGCTCGTAGCGTTCTACAACGGGGTTGCGGTATTGGTGGATAGGGGAAGAGCAACTAACATCATCTACTTGGACTTGTGTAAAGCATCTGACAGTGTCCCCCATGATATTATTGTCTCTAAATTGGAGAGAAATTGATTTGATGGATGGACCACTTGATGGGTAAGGAATTTGATGGATGGCCACACTCAAAGAATTACAGTCAACTGCTCAATGTCCAAGTGGAGATCAGTAATGAGTTGTGTCTCTTGGGGGTCAGTACTGGGAATGGCATTGTTTAACATATTTGTTGGTGACATGGACAGTGAGATTGAGTGCACGCTCAACAAGTTTGCTGATGACACTAATCTGTGTGGTGTGGTTAACACACTGGAAGGAGGGGATGCCATCCAGAGGGACCCAGACAGGTTTGAAAGGTGAGCCTGTGTAAACTTCATGACCTCATGGTCACAAGACCAAGTGCAAGGTCCTGCATCTGGGCTGGGGCAATCCCAAGCACAAATACAGGCTGGGCAGAGAATGGAATAAGAGCAGCCCTGAGGAGAAGGACCTGAGGGTCTTGGTTGATGAGAAGCTCAATGTGTGCAGACAATGTGCACTGCAGCCCAGAAAGCCAACCGTATCCTGGGCTGCATCAAAAGCAGAATGGCCAGCAGGTTGAGGGAGGTGATTCTCCCCCTCTACTCAGGTCTTGTGAGACCCCAGTTGGAGCCCTGTGTTCAGCTCTGGGGCCTCCAGCACAAGAAGGCATGGAGGTATTAGAACAACTCCAGAGGAGAGCCACAAAGATGATCAAAGGTCTGGAGCACCTCTCTCTACAAAGACAGGCTGAGGGAGTTTGGCCCAAAACTGGAGAAGAGAAGGCTCTGGGGAGATCTTATAGTGGCCTTTCTGTATCTAAAGGAGGCCTACAGGAAAGGTGGGGAGGGACTGTTTGTCAGGGAATATAGTGATAGGACAAGAAGTAATGATTTAAAACTAAAAGAGTGTAGGTTTAGATTAGGTATTCAGAATAAATTCTTTACTCAAAGGGTGGTTAAGCATTGGAACAGGTTGCCCAGAGAAGCTGTGGATGCCCCACCCCTGGAAGTGATGAAGGCCAGGCTGGATGGGGCTTTGAGCAACCTGGTCTAGTGGAAGGTATCCCTGCCAATGGCAGGTGGCTTGGAAGGAGATGATCTTTCAGGTCCCTTCCAAACCAAACCATTCTTTGATTTTATGATTCTATGAAAGCATGAGCCAAGGGAAATTAATTTAGTAAAACACTCTTGGTTTATATTTGTTGCACTGTGTTTCACTTAATTATTTTTCAGTAGGCCGGACTGGTGTGCAGAATGGAAAACAAGATGGACAGACAACAAGTGTTAAGGAAGCAAAAATTTGAAACTACAAAAGACAAATTGGAATATTATTTGTAGAATAGCATTTTCTGACATGATTCAAGTTTTTGATTTAATAAGTTTTACATTACAGTATAAATATTATGCAAGTTATTTAGTTGGCAATGTACTTAGGTTTTGACTGCATCACCTTCCCCTGACCAAGAAATATACGGAGAGTTGTCTTTCAAATAGTGTTTAAAACCCTGAAACATTTTATTCTGAGGAAAAATTTTGGATTGATATTTGTTCAAAATTTTTAACTGACTCATAAACATAGCCATTCAAAACATATGATATTTGAAAATGGTAGTAAATTTTGTTAGAGGCAAAAAATATATGACGTCTAATGCATAGTTTCTGATAGAAAGAAAATGCCATTTAATTCCAAATGACTTACATATTAAAAAAAAAAAATTAAAATTAATGAAGGTACATAATTTATAGTCCTAAGAGCAAGAATAAACAATCTTAACTAAGAATGTCAATTATAATCTAGATTCATCAAGACAAATATACTGTTTGGAGAAATACTGTAGTTCCAGGTTATTTCTTTTTTAGTGATTATCCTTTAGTAAATATAATTGTTATTGTTCTCTATGCTATTTTTGAACACCTATAGGAGAAATACCATTATTTTTCATCTCCCATCTCACACTGAGTTGGGAGTGTGAGTGAATAAATAAACTTGTAGATTTGAACATTAACTTAAAATTGTAATTGCCTCTATTTTTCAGCTACAAATAGCACTATCTTCCAAAACACTTACCTGGGTCTCCTTTCACTCTTTCCCCTTTTTATACATCCTTATCTGTATGACTTACTATTGGTAAGAAGATTGAACATTCTGAGGTTATGAAAACTGAGCAAGTATTAGAATACTCAAAAGAAAAAGCCATCTTTCTCTCATCAGAGTTTTAAGCACATTGCTGGATTGCCAGCATTCAGATGAGCATGCACAAGCTCTTTGCCTGTATGAACCTCTGGGACACTTTTGGCATTTCACTTGTGAATAACCTGTACAAGAGATCATGGAATACAGTTTATGGTAGATGACAGAACCCAAGTGAATTGAGTTCATATTTGAGGCTGTCAGAAATCTGCCTTATCCATATGGGCTTTACATTCTGGAAGAGGAGAATCTTTTGGCAATATTTTATTGCATTTGTGCCAGACATACGATATTTACATTAAATTGATGTTTATATGTTTTTGCACAGGAAGATTCTTTTGTGTTAAAGCTCTCTCAGACACCACTCTGGAAAGGTTTAAACACATGACTAAGTTTATGCATTTTTGCATCGTCACATTGAATCAATGCAATAACTTGTTGGGTGCCAAAGTATTTATTGACTTAAGTCCTTACAACATTGTGGCCAAAAGTATTTTGTGCAGTTTTAGTAGTTCTATGCATTAAAATATATCAATTTTACAAGAAAAAAGCAACCAATAAATCTAAAGCCCACTCAGAAATACACACACAAACACAAAAAAAAATGTCTGCTAGGCAATTCTTATTTATCAACAGGTTGCACAAAAGTAACCTCAAGATGATCAAATACAATGTCATATTCAGGATTTTCCCGTATAAACTATAAATGTGTCCTGAGATCCATATTTTGTTACATTAAAAGCACAACTGAATGAAGTCAAATTTGCATAACATATGCCCAACTTGTGGAATCAAAGATTATCTCTATTCACCTATTAGATGAAATCTTCCTTAGCCAGATGCAGGCATTTCACGATTAATCCATTTTCAAAATAATGGCAGTAAAAGGAAATCTTAACTTTTTAACTGTACATGAGGGAACAAGATAAATTCCAGTGTTGCAGTTTCTTTATTGTTTTATTTGATTAATCTCAAGTGAGCAAAGCATTAAAAAAATAAAATAAAAAAGAGCTAAACCAGCAAACTGAATCATTTCCCCTTTTACTTCCACTTCTATTAAATTATTAGGAATGTTTGAAATGAGACATGTTAGTTAGTACTAAGTTATTTGAAATCCTTTAATAGTGGAAAACTAAGGTTTTTAATTGGCTTGCACAATGAATTTTATAGTTCAGATCCACTCCATTAACAGATTGCTGATTTTTTTTTCTTGGCACCATGCAAAATTTGAATTAAGCTTCATAAGTGGCGTGGGTTTGAAGACAGGAGCTCTCTTTCCTCCCAGATGTTTATAATCTTAATTTTGTCTGTCTACCAACGGTTTGTGTAAAAAACTTTTTTTTGGGGGTGGGAGGTAGGGAGAATTTAATCATAATAAACACTGTTTCATGAAATAAGTTTTTTATTTTCTCTCTAATTCTGCCTAGAAAAAAATGGGTACACTGGATTTAAGAAATCTTCTATCAAATACTGTCTAAAGTGACGCACTTTAACAAAATATTTCAGTTTTAACAAAATTACATATTTAAATGCAAACACATTTTCTCACGTCCTGCCACCAGCTCTGCTAGTGAAAAATACCAGTTTAAAAATATTGTCTTGAAATATCACAACCTTCAAAATGTTTTTTTCAGTTCTATGTGCATTGTTCTTCCATTTGCCATTAGAATTGGATAAAGAAATAAATAGCTTACATTACAAAGAAGGTTCTTGTTGTGGTTTATCAGTCTTGGAGCAGGAAGTACTAGAAATATTGTGAGATAGACAATTATCAAGATTGCCAGCTCAATTTTGCAGGCCCAAGAGGGATCTCATTGCTTAGATAAACCTTTTAAGGCTTGTCCAGAACCAGACTTGGGTCACTTAAGAGTTCAGGAAAAAACTTCTGTTACATGAGCAGTTATTGCTGTACTCCTGCAATCTTATCTTCTGTACAGAGATTTGGTTAAAGTACTCAAAGTTTTCAATATAATTTTTAATGATAAAATTTGTACCATGACTCTACAAAGTCTCTATCTTACAGCTAAAGTACCCAATAAAAAAAAAAAAAAAGGAAAAACAAAATCGTAACACCCCCCCCAAACAAATTGTGAACCTAAAAGGCATAAAGGGGCTAAGAGTTGCTGTTATATGATAGACAAACAGAATCAGTCATTACAAAAGTCTCACTGTTAATTTGCTTTCATATGTATCTGGGCAACGCCTGATATAACCTCTTGTTTATGCAGATACTTCATTGCTATGTTCTATGTTTGAAGGCTGTGTAGCTGACCCTTTAAGGCAGAAAGTAGGCATTAGTGAAATACACTTTCATTATCTTTTGAGAAATGAGGAGGGGAGATTAGGAAATACCTCTGGAATGGCTTATATTTTGATCAGGTGCATTTGCAGACACATCTCTTATCCCTCCCCAAAATTACAGAAGGATTTACAAGTCTTACTGTGAAAGTGGTGTCAAAGACAGCTCTAAGACCTGACTCAAAAAAGACATTCTTCAGAGCTTCAATCCATCTGTTGAGAGCTTTCTTGGCAGGCAGCTCTCATCACAACAAGGTGTTCAAAGAGAGGGATTTACTCTGAACTGGCGAGTTGCAATGATGCTTCACAGGCATCATATGAATTGTATTAAAGTGTCTCAGGATTTAAATGAAACTACATTGTTCTCCCTTGTAATCGACAATTTTAGGGAACATGGTATTGTTGAAATATGTTGAGATAGATGTTGACAGAAGAGACTTCTGTGAACTGTACTGAACATAATAGTTTTTGAATGAACTTGAGCTTACTGAAGAACAGCTTATTTTAACCTACCTGTCTACTACGTCATTTTACCATGATGATTTGGTTTCATTACTTCAAGGGATTCCTAGTTAGATCAAGTATATAAGTATATAATATATTTTTTTGCTGCTCTTACTGTTACTGTTATATAGTGGAGAAGTATGTGAAATACAGTAACTGGATTAGTCAGTGGATGTTCATCTTCTGATCTTGTGGTGTTGGTGTTGTGGTTTAACCTAGCAAGCAGCTAAAATCCACCAGCCACTCGCTCACTCCCACACAGGGGGGTGAGAGAGAGAATCAAGAAAAAGTAAAACTCATGAGTTGAGATAAAGATAGTTTAATAGGACAGGAAAATAAGGGAAAATAATAATAATAATGATAATAATGATAATGATAATGATAATAATAATAATAATAATAATAATAATAATAATAAAAGAATATACAAAGCAAGTGACGCACAATGTCATTGCTCATCACCCATGGATCATCCCATCATCACCCGTGGATCATCCCATCCCTGAGCAAACACAACACCCAGCTGAACCTCCCAGTTTTATTGTTCAGCATGATGCCATATGGTATGATATATCCCTTTGGCCTGCCTGGGTCAGCTGTCCTGGTTCTGTCCTCTCCCAGCTTCTTGTGTACCCCCAGCCTCCTCACTGATAGGACAGCATGAAAAACTGAAAAGTTCCTGACTTACTCTAAGCACTGCTCAACAACAACTAAAACATTAGTGTTTTATCAGAGTTATTTTTCTCTTAAATCCCAAATGTGGCACCATACCAGCCACTAAGAAGAAAATTTACTCTTATCTCAGCTGAAGCCAGGACAGCTGGATATTGAAGGGTAAGAAAACATCTGGGGGATTTATAATGGGAATTGTTGCAGTGTTTCAGCTGATTTCTCCAGGATACAGGAATCCTGGTATCATCAGCACCCGATGCTTTCGAGAGAGGTGTAAAGACAGCAAATTGAGCAAAATTGTGTCTGGATAAAACTACTTTCCTTCTAGTTTCACCAGTTGATTTAGTCCTAAACCCTCACAAGCTTCCATCCTGCAAGAATTATTGAGATACAAAAAGTAGAGAATACTCAAACGTCATGCTGGGTGAGGGCTAGTGTGAATAACGCGTACCATCAGTGTGTCATGATTGTCCAAGACCCATCAAGCTCCAGCCCTAGGTCTGATGTTACCCCTTTGTATGACATAACTTGATTTTGCACCAAGCTCCCCAGCCAAAATGGAGGGCACAGCTGCCACAGAGGGGTTGGCTTGCCTGCAGAAAACATATCCAAATTATGATGAGGCCTGCAAAAATGAGTAGTTAATCAGAAGTGAACAGAAGTGACAGGTGTCTTGAATTATTGCCACTCTTTCCCAGACCTCTCAAGACTTGCCCATATAATTCAGCAGCATTGTATTTCACCATCTACATCTATTGCATATGTTCAGAATTTTTTGTTTTAACTTTTTACATTACTCTCTGGAACACTGATTTTTTACAAACTGTCTAAGTGCTGAAATATACTGGTATATCTAGTCCCACTGACCTGCTTTTCACAAGTCTAACATACAACAGGAAGCATTCTGTAATAATCATGGTGGTCTAATGGCATAAGGAAATAGAAAATTGTAGAAGGGTGGTACTAGCTGGAAAACAGATGTATTTTCAGGCCTGATTTGTCACCCATTCTCTGAAGTTAAACATGCATATTGAAGTTCTGCAGAGCTGGGGTACAATTCATGGAAATTTTGAAAAACTCAAAGGTGACGTCATCTGGATAATTTTCAGAGGATAACATTATCCAAAAATTTTTGGAAACATTTTTGACATTTTAACACTGAAAGCCAACTAAAATAGCTTACTGAATTACTATGGATTAAGGAATTAGATTTTAAATTAAAAATATTTTAAAACGTTGAATATATTTTTTTTTAGTTGTCTGCACAAAATACCTTTATAACAGAACTTCTTGGTTACACTTATGTGTTTCCTTTAATTTATTTAGGCTGGATTTATGTAAACTTTAAATCAATGTAACAGACCAGAATTTATTTCTTACAGATGAAGATCATGGGGCTAGTCAAATTACTTAAAGGTACTCTTTTATATAATTTACAGAATAAGCTTCCTTATCTTGCCCCTCTCAAAAGAGCTCCTTTTCTTTTGCTGACATGTCAGCAAAAACAGAGTGTTCAGCAAAGCAGAAACGTTTTACAGTAAAATAGCATGTCTAGTTCCAATGAACAAAAATCCTCCCCAAACATACTGTACAGAGATAAAGCTGTGCCTCTATATTTTAGCTAAAGTGTTAATGGGATGTTCCTGAGAAGGATGAGTTAGAAAATCTGTAGGAAAAGGTTTTTTTGTATTAAATAAAGTTACACTATTCAATCCTAAATACACTGAAGAATGTATTGGTTTAAAAATGTTTTGTCAGGTGTAGTTGTTTAGGTCTGACTTCCTCTTCTGGAAGGATAAAAGTTTTAAAATGCTTTGTTGCAAATTAAGTCATTTGTTGTGTAACAGTGTCTGAAAGACTTTGTTTTTGTACACATACAAAACAAAAACTTATTTCAAAGCCTTGAAATTTATAATGAAAAATATATTTATTTTGTTCATCTATAAAGGAAAGCTTACCTAATGAGTTTCTACAGAGGATTGTTTCCATATTCCTTTTCTCTTTCCTGAAAATGCTGGAATTTGTTAACTTCTCATTAATTATTTTATAAACAGTGTAGAAACAAATTGAAGACTTACACTTATCTGTGGAGAAGTGATAAGTGTCAAGAGTCCAGTTCAGAACCTGCAGTCAGTCTATTACAGAAAAGCACTGATATTTGTTCTCTACTGCCTCCCTTGAAGGTGCACAGCCAATATAAGTTTTTGTATAATTATATAATACGGTATGCACTATATTTATAGTGGTATGGAAATTCTCTTTATTCTGCCTAACAAGGAAGTTATATATATATATATATATATATATATATATATATTTGAACTTTTGTGCTGGTTAGCCAATTAGGTTTCCTTTTTTTTTTTCCTTTGTAAAATGCAGCAGCACAAATTTTCAGGCTCTGTATATTCTTCTCTGCTCACAGGTATGTTGCAGTTAATAGCTTTTTATATCTTTGAGACAATGCTCAAATTTGTGGTGTTTTGTTGTTCTGCTTACCTTTTCAGTAAATTACCTTCATTTTTCCATTGTCATTGCTCTGTGTTTCATCCATACATTTTTCCCTAGCTCTCTGTCTTTAATCATCATTCTTTTTTAACACTGTTAATCTTATTTGAGGGGGTTTATTTTAGTTTTGCTTTTGAAGCAGTTTGTTTACTTGCATAAGGGGAGAAGTAAGAATCCTGTTTTCAACTTCAGGAATGAAAAGAAACCTACAAATCCAGTGGAGGTCTTAAGTCACATAAACTAGGTTATAAAGAATTTTCTCCCAGTCAGGGAATCTGTTTTCTTCTTTCTTAGTTTTCACCACACCTGCAAGCTGACAGCTTGTGACTATTACAAGACACATCATCTATCTATCGATCACTGTTTGTTTTGTTAATTAAGAACAGATGGCAAGTGCTTAAAAAAAAAAAAGTATGTGGCTGTTGATTAAGAATAAAGAAAATACAAAATCCCATCTTGAACAAGTTTTCCAATGCATTTATGCACAAATGATGTAAGGACTAGAGCTTTTTGGAAAATATTCAGTTTTGTTTACTATCAGTTAATGAAATTGTTTTCTGTCCACAAAACATTTGGATTTGAAAAAAAAAAAAAAGGGGGCAAAAATCATGTTACTGGTTTTGGTTGAAACTGAAAAGACTTCATTAGGTCAGCTGAAAGAAAGAAAGAAAAAAAATCTTAAGCCTGAGTGGGCTCAGGCAGTTGGATCAGCCCATTAAACACTGAACAGAGTCCACCTGCGTCAAGTCAAGCATCCTGGTATAACACCAGTCACATACCTTCAGTTCTCCGTTTCTCTGAAGTGTTTTATACAGGTCAGGAAGTTATAGTGCATTTGGCTGATAATGTCTGATCTTTAAGATATTAATGAATTTTCTGCAACAATTTTCAGATATCCTTGGATGTGATCGGTATAAAATATTCAAATTGCAGCTTTCTTCGTTCCGGTCAAACACTTGATTGAAAGATATATATCTCTCATATGTAGTTGTATTACTTCTACAAAGAAAGATGAGCGTCCCTGGTTACATCAACAAATTATATGATTTAATTTCGTATAAGTATGATAAAGAAGAGCATTCAGAATCCTGCAGAAAAGGAAGTCACACCAGAAAAAGAAGTGGGTCTGCAGTAATACCTATGCCTTCTCTGAGTTCATAAGCATATTGAGCTCAGGATTTGCATCCTTCCAACAGCTAGAGGAGTAATATTAAAGTAGGTCCTGCTTAAAGCAGGAGTCAGGATCTCCAACCAAAGCTGTGAAAAATGTGTTTGCTAAATCTAGACACTTAACCATAAATCAAATATCTTAATTTTTCAGATGACATCTGTCTTTATTATTGCTATTATTATTGTCATTATTATTATTTTATGCACTGCTCTGAGACTGAAATGAAGGTTCACGTGCACAAGTAACTAGAAATTCTTACTTTCAGATAGAATTAGAACTGGGTCATCTGCATTTCAAAAAGTCTGCTCTCAGAAGAGTTTCTCCAAGTTCTAAAGTTAACCTTTAGCTTCTTCTCTTACTTGAACCCAAACTCTAAAAACATGGTAATTGCTAACCTATAAATGTAATTGTATGAACTACATGAGCTTAGGTTTTAACAGCTTTGGTTCAAGACCGTATTTTCTGATTTTGTGAACTGTAC
The DNA here is from genome assembly GCF_040182565.1 of Anser cygnoides. Classification (NCBI taxonomy): domain Eukaryota; kingdom Metazoa; phylum Chordata; class Aves; order Anseriformes; family Anatidae; genus Anser; species Anser cygnoides. Next base: position 144,627,278 of record NC_089874.1, on the reverse strand, counting down.
TCTTTTGTATCCTAGTTTACAAAAAATAAAATACAAGAATCTATACTATAGAAAGCCAGAAGTTCATGAAATATGAAAACTTTTCTAGGAATGCCATTGTCATATTATTTTAAAAGCACAAGTATGTTAAAATAAGCTGGAAAAGAAAAGATTATGATGATTAAGGAACACAGGATAGAATTTTGCAACAAGGGGAAGGTAAGAAGAACTGTTCCTTTGCTCAATTATTATATATATACTATATTATATATAGTGTATATATATATATACACACACTGTATATAATAATATATATACTATAATATATATAGTATATTATTCCTAACTGAAATTTGAAAAAGTAAGGTAATATTTAAATTGTCCTAAAGGGATGAGAAAATATCTTAAACAGATGAACACAACTTAATGTTATGGTCACATTTTACTTGTGACTGCTGAGACTGGGACACAGTAGTAACTTTCTTCTGCCTGTTAGGAAGTATGCATGAAGATATATTGAGAAAGATACAGAACTCAAACTGTTTTGAGTCTGGTTCATGTTCTTCAGTCACAGAAGACAATACAATTAAAAAAAAAAAAAAGCCAATTTGGGCCAGAATTATGTTGGTATTTATAACTCTAAATGTATCAAAACCCTAGCAATAACTGAGGTTTCACCAGAAAGAATTCCTACTGAGAATGTTCATTTCTGTGTCACAAATGTAACACAGCAGTGATGTCCAAACTCCACTACTTGTTTAAATTGTGGTAAAGCAGGGAATATAGATGTTATATTTTCAGGAAGCATCCCCAACCCAAAACTTCAGTTACCTAGAAAAATCTGGATCTTTTATTTATATAAATTATTGTCCTTACAGTAGTTCTTACAAGGCAAAAAGTTAAACAAACAGAAAATAGATTTCCTTTCTCTATGGACTTGCTTTGAAAGCAGATGAAACACTGATGATTCTACTTGCTGCCCAGCTGTGGGAAATTAGCTACTCTACTTGTTAGCTTGAACCCCAAGGAGCCAAGTACCCATTTTGTTTCTCCTGTGCACACATTCACACTAACTTGCACACATATAAACACATATTTTATTTGCTTATTTGCTAGTTGTCCCTTTTAATGAAATAAGTCATTCAGTTTTATTTATTTTTTTATTCTTTCAGTGAGGGAAAAATGAAAAAAAAAAAAACAACTTGCAAAACAATTTTGAAATGCTGTCTGCCATGGATATAAGCCAGAATAGGCAGCTGGGCTTTATTTTTGCTTTGAAGTGTCCAAGGATGCACACAAACTACTGCACTCCCTCTTTTTCATGTATCCACCAAGTCCCATGGAGTTCTGGGCTGCATCTGAACTGTCTTGCTGACCCTTCCACTCAGTCCCCAGATTAGTGCTGCAAGCAGCCCTGCGATTATACTGCTCAATACTGATTACTTTACAAAGAGTAAGGAGTGGGATTAGAGCTGAATTTCAAGTAAAAGCCTGTTCCCTGCAAAACTTTGATTTGCAGATACCAGTGAACTTTGTGGGAAGAAGAATATCAGCTCTGACAGAAGGGGACGAGGCTGGAATTTTCCCCTGTGTGGCTGCCTGCAAGCATGACACAGTGCCAGCTGGCTCCCCACACTGAGCCATCATGGTTTGAAGCCTCTGTCTGAAGACACCACACAGGCACAGACAAATGCCAGGAACAATGGGGTCAGCAGCTTTTTGATTTTCTCTCCATTGCTATTGCGAGTTTCTTGGGTACTTATGAAATCTCAGACTTTTGCAGGATGAGAAAATGTCTATGAAACTGGTGAAGGGCCTGGAGCACAAGTCCTGTGAGGAGCAGCTGAGGACACTGGGGCTGTTTAGTCTGGGGAAGAAGAGGCTCAGGGGAGACGATATTGCTCTCTACAACTACCTGAAAGGAAGGTGTGGGAAGCTGGGGGTCAGCCTCTTCTCGCAGAAAGCTAGTGATAGGACTAGAGGGAATAGCCTCGAGTTGTGCCGGGGGAGATTTAGGTTAGAAATTAGGAGACCTTTCTTCTCAGAAAGAGTAGCCAGGCATTGGAATATGTTGCCCAGGGAGGTGGTGGAGTTACCATCCCTGGGGGTGTTTAAGGAAAGGTTGGACATGGTGCTTAGGGACATGGTTTAGTGGGTGACATTGGTAGGAGGTTGATGGTTGAACCAGATGATCTTGGAGGTCTTTTCCAACCCTAATGATTCTGTGATTTCAGGCTGAAGTTCTTTATGCAGATTCCTAAAAATTGCTTTAAGGAACCCCATACTTTGAGAGTTGGGTTTGAAGACATGCATATGTTGCTACAGAAGACTTGCTCCTGAGCTCTCTATCTAGTCATTTGGTCACAGTAGAGTGTATGACAATGAATTACAGTTACAAAAAGTTAAATAGTAATTTAAAAAATATTTTGGCATAAACGATAAACAGAAAGTGCTTTAAAACAAAATTCTTTCAATTTATTTCCCATGTGATATGAGATGAACACTCTGTTATATAGGCAAAATTTGAAGCCTCTGATTCAAAAAGTGTATTAAGCTGTCCTCTGTCTACTGGCAGAAAAAAATTCCATTCTCTTTCAACATGAATCTCATGCTTCATACCCTGTTGGAATACGTGCTCAGCATTTAAGACTCAAGTCCTTCCAGTCCATGACTACTGCAGGAATGAAAAAAAGTGTCTGTTACTCAAATGCTGACTAAATTTTGTTCAAGTGAAAAAACTACAGTATTCCATTTTCTCTAAACCCGTGTGCTAAGGTGCTTATACGTAATACTTTTTCTCCTTACATGAGCTCCACAGGCTGAAATCACTCAGGCCCACCAGTGGATGATAGTTTCTGCATATAGTGTGATTTCACACCCTATTAATCCATGTGCAATGTGTTTATCCTTAGGAATTTCTCTTTTGTATATGTTTGTCCACTTCTGCTTTCCAAAAAACAACCAGAAAGACTTGTCTTCAGTCTCTTATAGAGACAAAAAGAGTAGGGAAATGGCTTGGTAACCTCAGGCTACCACATGACATCCTAGCAAGCTTACCGTGTAATAAAATGTAAGGTTTAGGAATAAATGTATGGTATCTTATCCCCAAGATGAAGTTCAATCTTTTTAACTCAGGAAACTACAGGCCGGTCACTGTCACCTCTGTGCCTGGCAAGATCATGGAGCAGAGCCTTTCAGAAACTGTACTAAGGTACATGGAGAACATAGAGGCAATTGGTGACAGCCAACATGGCTTCACTAAGGGCAAATCATGCCTAAGAATTTTGGTGGCCTTCTAAAACTGGGTTACAGAATTGGTGGATAAGGGAAGAGCAACTGATGTCATCTTCCTGGATTAGTACAAAGCCTTTGACTCTGTCCGGCATGACATCCTTATCTCCAAATTGGAGAGACATGGATTTGATGGATGGACCATTTGGTGGTTAATGAATTGGCTGGATGTTCATATACAAAAAGTTGCATTCAGTGGCTCAATGTCCAGGTGGAGATCAGTGATGAGTGGTGTGGTGTCCCTCAAGGGTCTGTACTGGGGCATACAACATAACTGTAGGATTTCTTGAAGAGAACAAAGTGAGGCAACAAATCTTAATTTCTCTCTAAGGTTGAAAGAGATGTTTCTAGTAACAAATTCTTTTTATCAAAGTTGCTGAAGAGCAGCCATACTTACACTGAATTACTGCAAGGTGTCACTGAGACTGTGGGTCTATCAGGTGCATAGGTTCTTGAAACCATAACCTCCCATGACTCAGTGCTAGGTGGTCTCAGCTCAGCTCTTCCTGATGTCACTGCCCTGTGGAAAATGCAGTGGGAGATGTTAGCCACAGTCCCTGCTAGCAGCTTAGAAACAGCTGCCAAATTCACAGAATTCACAGCAGTGTTCCTCTCACTGAGTTGCAGGAGCATGTAGGCTCTTTATCAGGCTAACAAGTACACCCTGCTGGTGATAATATTTAACATATTCAGCACTTTAAAAGTTTTGTGTGATTTGCAATACATATGGTTTGTTATGAGATCAGGTCTTTGATCATTTGCTATTGCCCATGCATTGAGGCATACCCATACTTCCATTTATAATTATGCCACCATTAAAACTCTTCAGCCTGGAAAGATTTACCACCATGAGAGCATACTTTGCCGACAGTCAGCTGTCCAGTACTTAATAGCAACGGTGAACCCTCTGTGCCAGGATGTTCTATGGTTCACGTTATATTAACATTTATGAAATACTGCTAGATTTATTCAGCTGTGAAGTAAATACTATTCCCAAAATAAGGAACTTCACATACACAAGGCAATTCAGTGATATATCTGTATGGGGGAGAATTGGAGCCTTGGAACCAGAGAAATTTTCAATATATAGCCTCTTTATTAGCATTAGGTATGAAAAATGGATTTTTGGATTTTTACCAGAATTTCGAGAAGCCATCTGCTCAATGGCTGTATTTTAATACTTCTACAAAGGAGGCTGAATGTGATGGCAAAATAACTGCTCTTCCTCTAACGTGAACATTAAGAGGCTGAGTTCTTGTTTCAGAAGAAAACTGAAATGACAGGAGCCAATTTGAAGATACAAGCCATTTTCAAGGTGGATTAGAGCTTGCCCAGTGAACAGTAAAAACGATCTTCAGAAGGTTCATCAGAAAAATGGAGGTTGTTCAAATGGATGGAACAATCCCTCCATCCATCAGACTATCCATGTTCAGGCTTGGCAGGGAGCAGAATAAGCAGCAGATGAAGCATGACTGCAGGATCCTTCCTCCACAAAATGAGATAGTTTTCTAAAAATGACACTTTTGTAGACTGAAAATAACTTTTTATCATTTTTTTCCTTTTTAGGTCCTTGGATGTGCTTCTATTTATTTATTTATTTTAGTGAGACAAACTAAGCTAAATCTGTTTAAATTCTTTGTCCACTTTGTCCACTTTTTTTTTGTCCAATTCTTTGTCATTTCAATTACTTTTTGTTCTCATCTTAGGCCTGTCTGTTTCTTCATTTTGTGTGTGTTTGCAGGTGGAGGCATGTGTGTGTGTGTATGTGTGTGTGCGTGTGGTGTGTTCATATTTGTGCCAAGTATGCCAAGAAGACTAGGTCTGACAGCACGTCTACCTGGGGCTAGAAGGGCTTGAGCATGGGCTTGAAAAGAAGGCTGTATACTTCAGAATAAGGGTTTTATAGACTTCACAAGATATGCCTACACAACGAAAAGTCTGAAGCATTACATTCCTGCAGCTCTCAGCACTTAATTCCACTGTGCTATTTTCATTCATCTGTTCCAGCTACCTTTGCCTGAAATTCAACTCTTTTTACTGTATATATAGCAGAGACTTTATTTCTACTGCTTAAACTCAATGTTGTCCAGGATATTAAAAATAAATATTATTTTAGAAATTGTAAAGATTTCCAAGATCTCACTGCAAACCACAGCCATTCGTGAATATGCATGGTTTGGGTGATTGATTATACTTGCCTATAATAAGTCAAAAATCAATGCATTTTTAAGTAACAAGTACCCACGATGTATTGATTTTAAGAATACATATATGTTTTAGCAAAATTAATAATTCAAATATTTTAAAAATAAATAAACAATACTTTTGTATGAGATAAAAGGTCATCTGGAAAGCTTTTCTCTATGTGAACTTTTTATGGCAAGATATTGGCTTCTCTTTATTGTTTAAGTCAGAGCAAACATCAGCAATGATACTAAGTGATATAAAATGATATGGTGAACGGGATGCTAAAGTAAGTCACTGCAAAGAACGAACACCAGTATTTGCTCAGCTTTTAAATCCTTTTAACGTCAGTCCAAAAATGCAATTTGGCTATCCAATGCCAAAGTGATGAACTTGTTCAAAATTCATAAAATCATTTGGTTGACCTTACTATGGGAAAAACATGTAGATGAGTAAAATGACCTACCTAAAGTACCTTTAAAAGATCTGTCATGAAAATGGTGAAAACTCCAACATTAAAAACAAACTATGGATTATGAAAATCCTGAAGGCTGCAATCGTGTGTGTGAGTCATGGTGGCCTTGACTGTGTGCAGCACAGTTAACAACAGTTAACAACAAAGGGCTTTGTCCAAACTCACATTCTTCTGTGCAAGCTGCAGCTCTTCAAGTGTAGCCCAGAGGACCATAACAGTACTTTCTGAGCTGGAAATACTAGTGTCCTTTTCTTATAGGTAGAGATTTGGGGAGATGTAGAGATTTGAGCAGCCATAAGTGAAAAAAAACAGTGAGCTTCCAAGGCTTGGACTGATGTCAAAGCAGCCTTTTGCCATACATAAAAATTTGTAAACGTGGCTTATCAGTTAATTATGTGTTCAGGGGCCTAACTTGGAACATTAATTTTCTGAAGCCATGATCTTAGAGTTCTATTCAGTCATGTTTAAAGCCATCAGTTCAATATATATTTGACTCCTTTGCAGACTAATGTGCCTCACTGTGAGAAGGCTTTGAGATATTCAGCCTAAACCTTTTATTCTTAGCTCCATCTTCTGATTCCCTAAACAGTTCTTTTTTCATTGTTCATGCCCTTAACTGTCAACTATATGTGGAGTGTTACCATGCCTCATCCCTACTTGCTCTTTCTCCAAGATAAATACATTTAGGCTCTATTATTAATTTATGTATGTGTCATGTTTAATGTTCTTCTTTCAGCAACCTCTAATTGCCATAATGTTCCAGAAGACTTACTGCAGCCCAGCTGCCTACAGAAGACCCGTCTCATCTTTGGTACCTTTCCCAGGTACAAGCCAAAATATGCTAGTACTTTCATTCAGCTTCAGTACTGCATAGTACTTTATAGGATTATGTCTGTTTTGTTATCAAAAAAATGCTTATATACTACATTAATATCCCTAGATTTCTTCCTTCTTCTGTACTGCATATAATTCAGTTCCCTTTCTCCCCACCCCAAGATTTACGACATTACAGTTATTCAAATAAAAAATTTGCTTCCCCTAGCACTTCACTTTCCAGCTGGTACTAACACCTCTTCTAATTCTGTGCTGTCTCAGAATTTCATCCATGTTCTCTATACTATAACTTCCACATGGAGACATTCAGTAAGGCCAATTGCCAATCTCACTAGCTGTCTTATCCAATATGATATTTCTTCTTTATTATAAACCTTTATTTGCTCTCTTTGCCAGTTCTGAATCTACATTTATACCTTTAATAATTTAGATTGGCTTGGATAAATATGTCAAGCTAGCTTTTCTGACCTAGAATATCGAATGCTTTATTAAAATTCAGTTCTAACACATAACATTCATATCATTCTGTGGTCTTTCAATACATGAATAACAAATTATCAAGAAAAGTTTTTGATTTTTTTTCTTCATAACCGACTATTTGTAGCCCATTCTCTTTTTCCTGTCATTAGTTTTTACATTATTTTACTCCCTTTCAATTTATTAGCTGATAAGAATTTTTCTCCTTTCATTTTTGAAAGCAATACACTTATTTTTCTCAGTATATTTGGGGCCTACTTTGTTTCCAATATCACTTACAAATAGAATTCTTGGTACTTCAATGGTTTATTTTCTGCCTTTCAATACAACATAGAAAACAATTCTGCCATAAGTGCATCTTATAAAGTTATATGACTTTTATATATATTTATATTCAGTAATACTTTATTAAAAGAAGATACACTAGAAGAATGAGTGGGAAGGGAAGGAGGTAGTGGCTATGCCCAGTGATGTAATGGAGACAGGTTATCCAATTTTCTGCATCCAACCCATGTAGAGGTGCTATTTGCATCTCCAGAGCACTATAGCCAATGCTAATGATCTTTGAGATACAACATTGTGACAGCCTGTGGCAGCTATACTGCTTCTGTTTTTAGAGCAGCCATTGTCTGTTTCAGAAGTTTTGAAACATGATGAATTACATGATATCAGTATGCCCAAAATGTGGTGTTTTTCATTACTGGTGTTTCCAAAGGTTCAGAATAACCTGAAGACAAAAAATTGAGGAAAGAGAGACAAGCACTCAAAAAGTACAGTATGACACAAGAGTGTATTTATTCAGACATATTTGTTTTTGCAGTGTCTGAATCAACTTCCAATTTTGTCATCAGGATAGATAATTAATATAACCTGTTAAGGTTTCAATGGATTGAGACATACTTAGCAGAACTAGCCATTTTGAAAAGACAAGACCTCATTATCTTCACTTATGGATGTGTTTAATAAACAAACCAACCAACCAACCAACAACAAAACTACTAAAAAGCAGAGTACAACAAAACATACAAACAACTCCCGTAAAAAATCAAGAAACAAAGCAACCCCTGAAAGATAGAAAAGAAGGATATGAAAGCAAGGAAAATGGAACATATTGAAGAAACTGCTGCTTTAACACAATTGTCTAAATCAGGTCTGGGGTAGGAATTGACTGGGACTTCTACCTAGTTCCTACCACTTAGAGCTGCCACAGAAAACTGTATTACACTGACTGCAGGGACAGTGAGTAAATGCCTGTAAGCAAATGGTGTCAACACAGTCAGCTAAAATCAATTCAGCACTTCCGAGACAGTCAGTGTGAGGAACATGTGCTTTCGTGAGAAAAGATAATGATGGGAAACAATGTCATTTTAGCACTTGCAACTCTCTGTATACCTTTAAATACGCAGAGTCCTGCCTACTGTACCCCTGTAGGAATTAGTTTAAAGTTGCAGTGTTGACTGTTTCATGTTTCCATTCTTCTTCTAGACTGGAAGTATGTTTGTGTACTAAAATCAAAACAATCCAATTTTACATGGGATAAAGAAGGTGCGACATGAATAACATCATAGTCATAAAAATAGTAGTTGCATACTGCATTAAAAGCAGTCTGGAAGACAAACCCTGTTTATCAGCAAGTTTCAAGGTTTGAAATTTTGATCTTGGGACAGATCCTAAACCTACTGAAAACATAAACAAAACAAAAGGATGAAGAAGTATTAGCTTTTGGGTTAAAACTAAAAATGCTTTAATTTGAGAGGAGTCTTTGTCTTCACTATTTGTGTACATATTTGTTTCTCTCTCTTGCAATCTGGGACGGCTATTTTGTTGCCTGAGTCAGACTAAGAATTTGAACATGCATTTCTGTTATCTGGTCATATGAACCAATGAAATATGAGGATGAATCTTGATCTTTCTTCTCTTTGCTTGTTGGACAACTCAGAAGGTTTTGGATCTGCAAAAATGCTGTTGATAAAGATATGTTTCTGGAAGATATATGCTTCAACAAAATTTAATTTCTTTCAGAATATTTGTTCAGTTTTAATCATTGTCTTTTCCTCCTCTTCTGTTACTGTGGCTATGTGCAATTTTTAAAGAGATCTAAAAAAAGTAGTTGTTAAATATCACCACAATGCAGTGAGCGCTAATTATCTAACTCCTGCGGAGTTTTAAAAATATTGTTTATTTCATTTATTTTTATTTATTTATGAACAATTTTTAGTAATATCTGCATCTGATTGTTTCCTGTTATTTGCCTACATGCTTATATTATGCATATAATGTACTAATTGTACTATTATTGCATTAATATGCACATAAATGATTAACTGATTCCTGGAGGCAAAGCTATGCTCATCTGAACAAAGGCTTGTTTTCAAACTGTGCTTATATTTTCACATACCCCTTCATGATTACAATTCTTTGTTTTTTATGTATTATAATTATTTCCATAACCATTAACTATATGTGGGGTATTGTCTCAAGGAAAGAGTTTCTTTATCACAAAGATAAGAGAAAGCTGGATTTTCTGAGTCAAGGGCTACTGACATCACAGGACGAAAAGGGGAGCAAAATAGAAAAGAATAACCAAATGAACATTCTTGTCCCAAGATCAGTGCTTGTCTTTGATGTTCTTTACCTTTACCCGGGACCTTCTGAATCAGGGAAAAACTAGAGGAAACAAATGCAATTTCAGAGAGGTGGGAACAGAAAGCTAGGAGTCCCTCCTCACCTCTCCATGCACTCAAACGCTCTGTAGGGGCTAGGCTGAGGCTTTATTAGGACTGTCTTGGTGTCAGAAGCCTCTTCTAATAACCTCACTTAAAGTAAAAAAGCTGACATTGGTAACATGGAGATATGGAGATGACTCTGTCAGGATAGGTTTTTGCTTGGGAAGAAGTGCAGAGAGACATATACCCTTGAATTTAACTGCTGTTTCACTGTTAACAAAATTCAATGTGTGAAAACATTAGGCATTTCAAAATGGAAATTCTGAATGTCCAAGGGAGAGTAAAGAATAACATATGAAAACTGGAGATAAAGACTTTAACTTGGCCCATGAAATGGGAGCACGGGACTAGACTATCATCACAGGGTGCCAGTTCAAGACTGACTTTGGCATTTTGTTAGTTCAGTGGCTTTCTTCAATGCAAGAAAGAGCTGTATTCAGCTCTTCTTGTCCAGAGAGAGGTTTATCTTGGCCTTGGAATTTCATGAAATTAAATTTGAAAGAAAAACTGAGGTTTGGGTGAGAGATGTCTAAAAACTCAAAGGGCTCAGGCCTTCGTAAGGCTTCTTTATAGAAAGGTTTGCATTGCTTTCCTTACTTGCAGTTATAACCATGCAACATGACAAAACTCTTCAACTATACCTATGCTTATGAAAGCTCTCCAACACTGCTGTGTTAGGTACATTGTGACCTCTGAACTCATAGCTTTGCATAAAAATAGCTTAGAGAGAACTACTGAGAAATACTAATGAATCCTCATATATGTGAGGTTGTGACCGGTATCTTTTGAAGTCCTAGTAGGAGTTATTTTTCAGACGGGAGTAGCTGAATGGTTTTGTCCCCATGGAGCTGCAAAAAATAACTTTTCTTGCCTTTATTGATATTAGTGGTATTGCAAGAGCTGTCAACATTAAGGTTAAGATTTTGTTTCCTTTATAAATCTTGTTTGTAAGGGTTTTCACATCTGGGTTATTTCAAATTACATCAAGCTTCAAGAAATTTGGTGTCTAAACTGTCAGCATGAGTGTGATTTTTTAAAAGAAAAAAATGTTTAAGTCTTTTAAAATATTAGAGCAACGGAGTGGGAAAGTATAATGTGTTCCCATGAGATCAATGGGAATTTTGCCTTTGACTTCAATGGAAACAGGAAGCAGGCCATAATTTGTAATCAGTTTCAGAATTCCCCAGCCCCATCCCTTGCTATAGTCTTTAGCTAATATTTAAAAGCAAATTCTGGGGTGTGTAGATGCACATGCTTTTTCCTTCTGCCAACTTTTTAACAATATTCTTGTGGTGTTTTGACCTCAACTCACCTCTGGCTACAGTGTCAGTGCACCTCTACTGAAATAACACCTTTGCCAGAGCAATGGTAAACAAGCTACAGGTAAACCTCCAGTGCCCTTGATATGAGAGACTGGCATCTTGTTTCGAATCCCCTGAAACATCCAGCCACAGAGCTGGAGTAACTAGAGATGGAAAGCTGAGTATTGGGTCACATGTTACTCTCCCCTGGCTGTCTAGAGTTGTTCCCTGCAGTTTACAATCTAGTTTTAAATGACCTGAGTATTAAGGGGCATCCCCCTCGTTCCTCAGGAGTATATAACAGTTTAACAGACCTTGCTTTAGGAAACATATCCAGATAGCCACTAGATACTCCCTGAACTCAGTTTAAAAGTAACCTCTTTGACCGCACAAAACAATCACGTCGTCTTTGGCTCCTACATTCTTTCAGTTCATGCAGATGATGATGTCTGCTTCTTCTCACCTCCTTCAGGCATTACTTTACCAAGATATACATATAGGGATCTTTTTAACGTTTTCTTATAGTGTTGTCTTTATTTTATTTTGAATGTAAAGATATTTTATTTTGATTTAATTGTATTTTTGGCAAAAATAGATAATATAGGTAGTTTCTATGTTTGTCACAGATCGCAGTAAAATAGAAGTATCTACAGCCACTCTTTTAATTGATAAGATTTCACAGTTTATAAGTAGTTTTCCTGTTATCTATTCGTTCTTGCACAAAGACTGACTACAGAATTTACTATCCAAAAATATGCCTGACAGCTGAAATAACATTCAGCTTTCCCCATGTTCAGGAATGTTGCATTATATCATGTCAGGTTGCATCATGTAGTACAAGTTACCTGAAATAATACAGCTAAAAAAAAAAATATAAATCAGGAACTGGGGCTTTCATCTTCAGTGTAAGATAGCACTACCGATTATGAGATAAAATGACTTACCAGAAACATGTGGTTTTTGCTAAATTTGTTGCTCAGAACAGTGTACTGTTGCTTTTAACAGTAAATCACATATCTGTGATGTACATACCAGTTCATCCATTGCCTGATTGTGTCACATTCTACAGTATATCTTAGCATGAATGAAGGTTGGTAAAATATTATAGTATGCTACAGAGAACAATCCAGATTGATATACTCCTTGGGGACATTTTGGCTGTTTTATTTATTATTTGAGTTTCCAGAACAAGACCTCTGGTAGAATTAAAGTTTTATTTTTATTTTTATTTTTATTTCATTTATTTCGTTTGGTTTCATTTTTATTTTTTTATGCTTTAACCAACAGCCAATGAAGCTCAGAAACCTGAAGGAATTGGTCCAATGATGTTTCTTCCACAAACTCAGTGAAACCATGAGTAAATGATTCATTTTGAGATATAGCATTTTATGTTCATAAAAAAAAAAAAAAAATTTGATAGTACTGCAGACTGATTTAGTCCCACTGAGTGAAATCTCAGTGGAAAATTAAAACTATAAAGTCCCACTGGCTAACTTCTGATCAGCCAGTATTGCTGAAGCAGCTAGCAAAGGAGAGAAAAAATCAAAATACTGAGCTAGGTGAAATCCTGGCCTCACTGTGATCAATGAAATTTCTCCCCTGATATCAACGAGTTAAATTTTCAAAATTTCCATACAAAATCTGCACTTAGCTACTACTGTGAAAGACCAAAATATATCTATTGGGTCAACTTATTTTTGTTAAAGACAATGGAAAATCTTAAATGGATTTTAAAGAAACTGCTTCCAACAATTCCCTAAAGAACAGTAGAAAAGGGAAATATTTTCTCAGTCCATGTAATATGAAATGTTTCAGACTTTTCTACAGTGCTTTCAGCTCCTATTGGATTAGCAGGTCAGAGATTGCCCTATGAACACCTTTATTGCCACAGCTCCACAGCTCTGGTCCAAACTTATTTGTTCTTCCAGCCCTCAGCATTCCATACGTGTCACCAGTAAAGGGAGTAAATGATTATTAAATTAAAATGGGAGCTATGCATTTATCAGCTTTGCATCCTTTAATGAAGAGGTCTGATCTGGCACCTTGGGAATCCTTCTCTTTTGTTGTTGTCGTTGTGAAAGCTGAAGTGGCCCAAACAAGCAGCCAAATTCTCTGTCTTTTAGTTTTAAACAAAGTTTTAACAGGACTGTCAACCACTGCATGCAGTATGTCAGTTAACACTGTGGAGTAAAATTGACAAAGAGCACTTTATGTACCTTCAGAGCAAGTATATCTTTACCAACACTTCTGAGCTATTTTAAGTTTGTAAGCTGCAAGTATATCCTGCTCTCTAGATTTGATAACAGTAGAACCAAGACTGGAGATGAGTAGCACCTGGTAATTAATAATCTGGCCAGTCTGCAGTCTATAATGTGCAGAATGATTGAAGTTTAAAGTGTCCTGACTTTATTAATCCCTCCTCCAAAAGTTGTGAAATACTTGCTTCACAACCTAAGGCAAGCTTACTTCCTCCTCCTGACATCCCATGTTACTGCCATGTGATGGTCTCTTAGAAGTGTGTGAGAAATCAGAGAGGGGTTAATCCTGAGATGATATGCAAAAAAAGTAGCAGAATTCTTCATGACACTTGTCAAAAATGAAAATTCTCCTATAATTTTTTGAAAGTAAGTGACTTTCATAATACTTTAATTGTTCCTTTCAACATCACTTTATTCTTATCATGTCGCAGAACAGCAAGGCCTCTGCATATGATGTGGTTAGCTATTAAGAACCAGTGACTGAAATGAAAGTGAAATGAGATAAGGTGTATTTTAAGAATTCTCTAGCTTTTCTTGTAGTGTTTTCATTTAATAACATCTGCTACTCATAAATCATGAAAGAAATTTTAATAGCCTGTAATACCAATACTTGGTAGAAAGCAAGAGTCTTTCACCTCTTGCAGGTAGACAAATACTTTCCTGTTAAAATAATAAAAGCAGAATATTAATTTCTCCCTGCCCATTCACTAATGCAATCTGACCTCAGTGGTTCCAGCACTAGGCTCTTTAAGGTGGCCTGCCCTGACAGCAGTGATGCTGACCTTCAGCAGCACCACGTCCATGCTGCACGTCATGTACCAGGCCCAATCTGCACTCACGTTTGTCTGCACTGCTCCACCACCAGTGCCATGACCATTCCTGCAACCTTGGGTGCCATGCTGCGAGTTATCCTCCTGTCGCCACTGCACTCCTCCATGTGCCATACAGTTGTGCTCTTTTTTTTTTCAGTAGTGATACACAGGAGGCTCTGCCCACTACATTTTCTCTGTGTGTGTGTGTCTTGCTTATGGCACAGAAGTGTGTTGGTGTGGAAGATGATCTCTTTTCACTGACCATCATGGTGATTTGAACAGTTTATTATATATATATATATGTTTATATATGTAGTATATATATGTGTACATATATATGTACACATATAGCTAAACACTAAAAGAGTTGTGAATTTCAGCTGCTGTGTATAACCTGATAGAGACTCCAATAATCTAAGTAATAGATTCACATATAGACTGCAAAGCCTGTATCTCCTGTCTTAAAAACACTGTTAGACTTTGGGACATCATCAGAAAAAACTGTGTGAGCGGTGACACAACAGTGAAGGGAAGTCCTGTCTGTGAGGACCAATTTATGATAAAATGTGATTGATGAAAGAAAAAGACAAATTTGTGTGGCTGTGGGTAAACACACACAGACAAAATAATGATACTGAATAAGACTTGACTTTCCATATTAGCTTTCTGACTAAATTTCCTGGTCTATTTTTAATAAATGTGCTGAGTGCCACACTCCAGGCACATCACCCAGATTTGATATGCAAAATCAGGAGGAGTGTTATTTAAAAGCTCTTTTTCAGATATAGTGGTAATAGAGGAACCAAGTCAGGTGCTGTGTGTGGGCAGGAGGCAAGGTGGCAGCTCAGGCACTGGTGTTTTCCAGCCACCAGCCCACAGTTTGCACCACTGCAAACAGCACTGTTGTGTGGGATTACCCCATTGTGAGTGCTGAACTGCCAGGGTGCAGTGGGGACTTCCTAGAAGCCAGGGATTGCAGGAGCTCCATGGGCTGGTCATGACAGGGCCTGTCAGCTGGAGTCCATCCCACCACCCCATCCAGGAGCAGGGCAACAGTCCCAGACCTGGGCACCATGTACCTCCCTGGGGATGGAGGTAGGGATGGGCAGAGGCCAGGCTGGGATTTCAATCCACAGATCAGGGTCAAGGGTGACATCTATTTCAGTATTTCCAATACGGTTTTCCTTATTGTTTATTACTTGTCTGTATAGTTTCAGTCCTTTGACTGAAATTTCATTCAATGAAGTGAAGAATTCTCTAGGACAGTTGAGATTTCTGTCCTGTAAGAGATGTCTTGTGGCCCCAGTAGTCTTGGAACTAACACAAATTTACAAGATCAGTTTCCAGAAAAGAGAAGCATACAATTCCCATTGTTAGGATGCACAAATGATAAATTATTCTAAAAAAAATCCTAAATATGATGATCAACTTTATATTTTTGATTAGAAATCTAGTGGACCAAATTCTATTTTAAAAATCTGATTTCTCATTAAAGAGGAACACCTGTTTTATGACTTATACTACAAAGGGTTTAGTTACAGAGAAAATGGTAAATTTAATTTAAATTCTCTTTTTGGTAAAGTTCCAGTCTTTAAAAGGTGCTTCCAAATATTCTACTAATTTTGCAAAGATGTAGTTACAGCTTCTTTGTTATAATAGTTGTGTAAGTCAAGCAAGAATGTTTAAAAAAAAAAAAAAAGTTTGTTAAGCAAGAAAACAAAAAAAGATCAAAGGTTATCCTGCTTATCTATGCCATGAATAAATCTAAATCAGCCCTTGCAGAACCCTTTAGCCAAAATACTTATGAAATATTCTGTTGACACAAAAATAATCATTTTTATCTTACACAATTTTTCTTTTAGCCTCTGAAATCTAGATCCTTTCCTATCTACATTCCTTTAACACAATATTCCTCATTAATCTGCATCCATTAGCAAATCATGTGCTGTGGTTTTCAGTTCTGCAGGAATCCATATAATACTGTGTGAAATGCTGCCAAGGGCCATTGCAATGCTGAAGGTATTGGATACAGATATTGGCCCTGGAAAAGTGCTGGAGAGAGAACAGACAGGTTCAGTTTCATTGACTGTGCGGCAACATGGAATTGAGTGCTAATCAATATGAGCAATAACCTTGCAAACCTTTGAACAGCTGGGGTTACAAGGACACAGTGCAGCATCCTCCTTTTTGTGGCAGCACTTCCTATCCTAGCAACCAAGTTGGTGGTATTGTAGAAGCACTACAAAATCTTGATATTTTCCCTTCAAAGAGTTATTTTTTCTATACTTCTGCACTAGAATACTCTCTATTAATAAAATTAAGATGGTCACTGTGTTGACCTAAGCACAGGCATATGATTATACGGGGCACCCCTGGCCCGCCACAAAGGCCCCAAGCGGGGGGACCCGGTGGACCGAGGGGGCGGCGAGAAGAACGGGCAGGTGAGGAGGAAGGAGGCCAAAGAGGCAGAGGAGAAGGGCGAGGGCCGTGCCCGGGGGGCGGCCGATGGCGAGGGCCCCCGTAGCACCAAGAAGAAGAAATACTATGAAACTGTTGGCAATTAGCAACTGTTATACTTCTGGCCTTGCCCTGGGCCCACTAACACCCTCCCCAAAAAATCTTGACATCAACCCCTGACACAGGTCAGAGACTATTCCAGGGGAAAATTTGGATGTAATGAGCCAGTTCTGAAGGGCAAAAGATTTTAGCTGTGGGAATGCAAGCTCTGGCATCTGAGATGGCTTCAGGTTAATTTTCTTTACTGACACATTATAATTTGTAATCATTTTATCTAAAGTAACCTAAGTAGCCAGGTGGCTAAGTCTCCCCCCTGAAGATTTTCTTAGCTAGAGCTCTCATTGGTGTCCATGCTGAAGGGCACTGGCACATTACAACGCCTCCCAAGCATGCCAGTATCCACAACTGATAACACACTTGGGCACTTCACTTCTCTCACAGGTTTTAGCAATATTACCAACAAGGTCTTTTTTGCATTCCTCCTAGATGCATCTTGTCTGCACCTTAGCCCCACCAGCCATGCTCCTGTGCCATCTGAACTGGCGGGGTATACAAATACCAATACAAATTGGTATTTGTAGTGTTTGAGAATAATGACAGACTGAACTTTCAAGGTTGAACCATTTTTCATTACTGCCAATTTGATGGAAGGTTGCAATACCTTGCCATGTGTTGGCCATCGGTAAGATCACATTGTCCTTCACATGTGGGCTGTTAACTTTCTGATGCTAAAGAACAATTCAAACATTCAGTATTACGCTGTTTTCTTTTCTTCTTCTTTTTCATTTGTTTGTTTGTTTTGACAACTTAAAAGTGACTTTCTTTTATGTACACAGTAGAGCTAATCATCAGTTGGAGGGAATGTGCTTTGCTAAGTTATACTTGCAAACAGTATGTCTGCAAGACAAGCAGAATAATTTTAAAACAATCTCCATAACTATAATTTGTTTGTTTTACAGAGGAAAACATTACTTCGTATTTGGTAGGGATCATTTATAGTTTTGGACATAGTTAAATTTTAACAGTAATGTTTTTCACTGTGACAAGCAGAGATAATTAGAACTATCTTAAATATCCAGCTTGAAATATCTTCTTGTTTTCCTTCTATGGGAAAAAGAGCCCTTTTATAAAAGAAGTAGATAAACAGCTCTACTTCTGTAGAGGGACATAGAGTGAAATAACACCGTAAATAAATTAGTTAGATAATCTTTTAGGGCTTAACAGGAATATGGAAGCAACTATTAGTCTTAGAAGCCAAATAATGTAAAACACATGACTTCCCTAATTAAAAACATAGAGTAATAGAGTTGTGACTAAAAAAATACAAGAAAGAAAAGTCTGTAATAGATTCTGTGGAACTCTACATGAAGACTCTGTGGAAATCCACATAAAAATACTGTTATAAAACATAAAATACATAACAGTGTTAGAAGAGTACTGTAAAAGCTTTGTTTTATTATTTATAAAAGTCATATTTTAAAACAAACAAACAAGCAAACGTGGTTTTTACTTGATTTTATAAATAATTTGGATTTTTTTCTGTTTTATTCTAAGTCCATAATTTATTACCATTTTTTTTTTTTTAATTTTGCTTTTAAGTAAAAATATTTCTTTTGCTTTGAACACCAAACATGCCTTCCATTTGGTCTTTAAGCCTGTAAATAACCTCTCTATTAAAACAAACAAACAAACAAAAAAACCATATAAGGTAATCTATTATCTGCTGGGGGTGGAATTACACTTTCATTTCACTAAACTTTCAAGCTGCCTAAGAACACTAGAATGACCATAATAGTTTTGATGAAAACTCCATCTAGCCCAATATTGTGCCTCTAGCAATGGCCATAAGTGGCCATCAAGGAAAAAGAAGGTACAGAAAAGTATCAATACTTCCCTTTAAAATTCTCCCAGCTTCTTGCTACTTCCAGTTCAGGGAAATTCTTGTTTTGTCTTTTTAGTTTGTCTCTACATGGACTTTTTACTTCATTGGGGAACAATAGGAGCAATACATTATTTAAACCCTTTGTATTTTTTTCCTTTACTCTTCACATTCAGTATTCTGATACTCTTAAAGAAAAGATAGGTTTAAAAATGACTATGCATGGATGTGTGGAACTTTCTTCAAAATATTCTGTGGAACAGCTTTCCTCTTGTGTTGTAACAGCAGGCTACATTGTGTAGAAATTGGAGATTTTACTAATTTCTTCTGTTTTCATAGAAAAAATAAAAAGGAGATGAATAATAGGATCTTTCCTAATTTTCAGGAACAAACAGCATCAACCAAGCCAAACCAAAATTGATTTACATATTTGATAGGCATATTTCCTTTCATCAGATGGAAATGGTCAGAAAAGACTGACATAATGTTGGTTGCTGACCTTGTACACCCACTCAGGAAAATTGCACTGGCTATTTAAGAAGTGAGCTCTTAAAAAAGCAAAAATAAGAGTTATACAATGCACTGAAGTTTCTGCTCTGTTCTGTTAATGGAAATACTCGTCATGAGAGGGTAGCTAGATACAGGAGAGGAACAGCATGGGTCAGTCAATGTTTGCAAATAGTGGAAATTTTCAGTGTTACTCTACAATGGAAAACAGAGAGGTCAAACCTATTAAATTTTCAGGTAAACATATTTCCAAAAGCACACATCTGTTTGATACTTGTCTTTATGAAGCTTTTGTGTGAGTTTCTCAAGACAGCATCTGTCTGTCATGCCTGTTAAATTCCATGTAGCATCACATAGAGCAGACCTATTAGTATCTCTGAGTGGGGTGGACCATAAACAAATCAAACTTGAGACTCAAATTGTTCTTTCTGAATGGAAGAGGATGAGATAACGTGCAACACAGATAAAAGCAATACTATTTCCAAGTTTTCCTTACATATATGTCTTTGTGTATCTCACTGCATAGCAATACACTTGTGATCTCATATGCATATGATATATCATCCTTTAGTATTTCTATATTGGGAGTATGGTTAAGAAGATAGCCCTTTCACAGTCATGATGAGAAAAAATACCCCCTGAGAGATTAAAAATTTACAGTTAGTATGTTTTGTGAGATATATTATAACTACATACATTAAAAGTCTGATAGTCTTCTTTTAGAACACGGGATGTAAGCCGGAGTTATTAACATGTTGCAGAGTTAGGAGGTTATGTGACTTAATTTCTATCATCTTAAATTATTTTGTTAGCATCCCCCTCTTGTTTAATTACATTTGCTTATTTGCCTTTTTTTTTTTTTTTTTTTTTTGTGAGTTGAAATACTGCGACACTGAGAGGAGGTGTAAGGGTACAGGTGGATTACAGATTGCATGAGTATAAATAAGTAACAGCATGTATAGGGTGGACTTACATACCAGATTCATAGCATCTGTTTGGGGCTCTCAGCTTGCAAAGAGCAAATCTTAAGGCTAAGCAATAGGAAGTACCCAAGAGCTCCCAACCTCTGTTAAAGCCTAGAGTCTCCATCCACTCATGATCCAGAACACACAGTCCTCTCCTGAGTACAAGCCCTTGATGCAACAAGGGAGGAGCTTTTGGGAAGAAGCTGGAGGGATAGGGACCTGAAGCCAGGGTGGGGCCTCATCCTCACATCTTCCCTTTTCTGACTCTCTTGACCTGCATTGCACAGGTCTAAGTCGGGTGGCTAAGAACTGGCTTCTCAGAATCTATACTTGCAAAGTTGCTATTGCCAAATATTACCTGTGAAGATGAGTGGCCACTTGGTTAACCCCTGTGAGCTGCATTTGCCCTGTGGGCTGCAAGTGATACCCTAAAGGTATCAACACCAATTCTTAAACAGACTTGAGAGACTAGAAATCACAAAACAATACAACCAAAGACAGAAATGGGCAGTTATTTCAAATTGTTCGGACAGCAATTAAATGGATGCTTCTTTATTCATATTGCTATGTCAGCTTAAACATTTATAAACTCTTTTGCTCAGACAGTATTACTTAGAATTGTAATTTTCACTAGAGCTTCATGAGATGATGAATTAAATTTAGGTTATATAATAAAGTCATTTGCTTAATTTTAGGATATATTAAGTTTAAAAAACAAATTTCAAAAAACATTCTTCTTTGGACTACATCTGAAGTGCCATGAAACAGACCTCATCTGGATGTAGACTACAGAGAGACATGAGATTAAAATAAAATTTTAGATTTGTTGATTTTCATCTTTATTTGCACATTTTCTTCGAGTGGAGCTGGATACAATTGGGTATGACTCAGAGAAAAATCAGTCAAGAAAAAGAAATAAGAGAAACCACTGACAGCAGAATTTTTCCTTTAAGATTGTGAAAACTGTACGTTGCATGAGTCTGCTAACTTTCATTAACAAGTATTCTGGCCCAGCACCTCTAAATAAATACATGAGTGTTGCTACCTGTGTCTCCATCTTTTTACTGCCAAAACTCTTTATGATGATAAAAGAAAGGGGAGGCAGGCATTTTATCTTCTTTCATTCTAAGTCAGTTAAAGGTATTATTAAGACAGTAAAACTGTGCCCAACATTAAGCAGAAAAACTTCACACTTTGTTGAATTCTGCAATAAAGAAGATCTGGAGCATTTGTAACACTGACCAGATCTTCACTCCTTTTTCTTCTTCCCTTCATTCCATCTTCCATTTTCAGGAATATCCTGTTCTCCACTGAAATGTTGACCTATCAGGTACTGAAGCTGCTGTAAAAGGTTGAGTAAGTCTGCTGTGGTCTGTTTTTCCCAGTCATATATAATCAGAGCATTTTCAAAAATATTTTAACTCTTAATGGATGTTTAAAGTTTCAGTAGGAGTCTTGGCACATTTCTACACAAAAACTGTATTCAGTTCTTTCCTTGACTGCTGCAGAAACATTCCGGATTTACACTGAGAAGAAGCAAGATGAGAATCTGGCCTGGTATGTCAACTCATCAGGGAAAGGAAACATCTGGATTCAAAGCTGTTCTATAAGATCTTTTTCACAATGCCCAAGAAAACAAGGAAGCACTAGTAGCAGACACCCTCCTCTCTGCCAAGATTCTGCAAAAAATGATGGAGTATTTGTTTCTTGGTGAAAAAGATTATGCAGCAGCTACAGTGTAAAAGACATTTTGCTATCTAAATATGCATTTTCACATAAAAAAAAAAAAGAGCATGTGAGAACTGGCATGCTTTATCTTGCAGAGAAACAGATTGCTGTCTTGGCTGACTGCAAACTTAGCATTACAAATTACATTAAAAGCAAATTCGTTATCACTTAATTTGTGTACATAAATATGAGTGCACCCATACTTTGCTGTAGGCATTTTTTGACATCTTCTAAACAAGAAACAAGTATGGATATAGCTGCATAACTTCATTTTCAGTACTTAAATTCAGCAATCACAAAGATTATTTTTTTTTCCCTTTAAGACAAGACAGGAGACCTCCTGCAGCTCTCTTTTTTTGACAAAAACCAGAACACACAAAAATCTATCTGGTTAAACTACATAGTCATTTGTAAAATTAAGAGTTGATTGAAAAATTTCACTTATTTTTTTTTTTTAAAACATAGAGTTCTTGAAGATATGATTTCACAGTGTTCCTTGCAGATCAACAGAGTCAAGTTAACTACAATTCAGAGAAAAATCTGTCAAAATAAAGGAAGTATCTTTGCAGAGAAAATGCTGACAAAAAATATTTTCCTGAGCACTGACAAAATACCTTGTACCTTGTGTGAAATTTCTAACCTTGATTAGCTGATGTGATAAATACCTGCATCACACCCTCTATAACCAAATTAGGGATCATCAAATGTTTTCTATCAAAATTATTTTAGCAGAAAAATGAATTTTCTAAGAAATTTTTTCCTACTGAAAGTGTCTCTTTTCCATGGAAAACCCATCTTTTTGCCAAAACTTCTAAACCAAAACCTTTTCTGCCATCCCTGATACTTCTTTCTTCAGCCAATAACTTTGAGTTTTGACAAAAGGCTGACATTGTTCCAGAGATATATTTGTTTTTATATTATGGGACTGAGACTATATTACATAAATTCCATTTCATGTTTTTATCATGTCTCATTTTATATGCCTTTCTAAAGTCAACAACTCCAGGCTCTTCACTCTCTCTTCACACAAGCTTTTCATGGCCCTCAGTCTTTCTCAGAACTGTGAACTTTTGCAGTATCTTTTTGTTGGTGGTGTGACTTGTTCAGTACACCTCATCAGCAAGGTAAAACAGCCAACTTCTGAAAGTTGGAATAACTTTTTTATCATTCTCCAATGTTGCCTTTTTAATATATTGTCAGCTCAGCTCTGTGTTTAATTTCTTCTCCACATTGACAGAGGTGCCACCTGAATATCTACGTTCACCTCCTGAGTTGACATAATTAAGTCAGTCACCTGTACTTAGTTCAAGTATTTTTCTTCAGTGTGTATTATGTTGCATCTGTCAACACTAAATTGTCATACCTATCAACATGTGCTCATTTAGAAAATATGATTAAGACTCAAGCAGAGTCAAGATTTGTGCTTGGTCTTGGTTCATTTAACCCCTTACCCCCATTCCAACATTTTAACGTATCACTACATGCAGTCAATGCTGAAACTACAATAATTTAGATGTATTCTCTACCCTTGTATTTCTCACCTGTCTTTCCAATTTGTAGGCTCTTTAATTGAGGATTATGCCTACAAAACAAAACAAAACAAAACAAAAACTTTCATAAAGAAACACTAATTCATCATAAAAGTCCATTTTCAGATATGTGGAAAGAAACAGTAGAAAAAGCACCAAGAATGGTGCACAGAAAATTTTCTATTTTTAAGAACAGAGATTTTTGAAGACAGGCTGAACAGAAGTAGGGAAAAAAATCAGGAGCCTTAAGTAATGAATAGTCATTATTTGCTACATAGTGCTAACTACCTGAAGCATTGAACTTATGCTTATTTATGAATTATTTCTCCTGCACTACCAAAAACTATTTAGAGCTAGGAACTGTATAGGAAGAAACAAGATGATTGGTTTCTGGATTAAAAAGTGATACACATAAATGATTTTTGAGACCAGGAGGGACAATAAAGCTCTTCTTAATTCTTTTATTGAGCCCAACAGTTCCTGCAGTAGTGTTCAGCTTTAATCAAATTTTTGAAGTGATGGAGAATACTTCTTAGCACTTCAACAGATACAATGATAGAAAGAAACTTTATTTCCAGATATCTCATTATCGAGGTGCAAGATCTTGTGATATTGTTGGTGTTTTATGTATCTTGCTACATCTAAACAGGCATCTACTTACTAAAATTTGAATTGTTATCTATACAAAAGGTAATTCAAAGCTCTCCAAAGACATATTATTAATGGAAAACAAAAACAAAACAAAACAAAACAAAAAAACAAACCACAGTTATCTTCTCTGTGTCACATATTTTATAGCATTCAGTTTTATTTTCAGTGCCCATTAGTCTTCTTTTAATGTTGAGATGAAAAGTTTCACCTTTCAGTTGCAGATTTCTATGTGAACAATTATGATGATCTATGGTTGAAATATAGACTTAAATATAAATCTTTGTTTATGCTCTCCCTTTCTGTTCCATAGCTAATATTTTATCCAACACATCTCTGATGCTTATGACACAAAAATTATGCCAAAGTCTCATTTTCTCATTTGCAGTCCCTTAAGTAGGATGCTCATCTGGTCCAGTTATTATTGAATAAGTTGGGCCATGTCTATGCTTGTCTGCTAATTGATGTTATCAGTCAAACCAAAGTAATAAAGCTGAGGGTGATATGGAAAACCTTGGTTTCCTGATTCATTGAGATTACTCAATTTTGAGTTAATAATATTAAGTTTACCAGAGGAAAGATTTGTTATTATTATTAATTATTATTAATTATTAATTATTATTATTATTATTATTAAGAGAAGCTAAAATACCACACGTCTAAATCCATATTTAAACATTTTAAATGTGACTTGACTATCAGAGATGTTGCCAACATATATTTCACTTCAATGAAAATTACAGGCATTTGGGCTAAATGCTGCAGCCTTGTGATCAGGATACATCTGTATTGCACATTGCAGCTTGGCTACCACAAGCAATCCAAATTCTGCAGAACTGGGCAGATTAGCCTGCATAGAGCACCCCAGTAACACAGCTATCATGTTTCTGATAATCTGTAACATACTTCAGTGTGTCATTCAATGTTTATGTTCCCTGGCATGGCTGTGTACAGCTTCTAGGCTCCTGCCTGTGAACTCTCTTGGGAGTTCACAATGAATATATTAGATATATAGGCTGTCCATACAGCATATGGAAAGAGGCGAATGCCAGCACTCTGACCAGACAGTAACCTAGGCAAGCCAACAGGAAATGTTCCATGTAATCCCTTGCCAAGATTTAAGTAATTTACCTTTGCCACAGGGAGAGATTTTGTGTTATATATGATTGATGGTCAATTGAACTGATAAACCCTGTGTTTAAGGAATGAGTTAGGGTCAAAACAACTTCTGTCAGAAGAGGAAGGGTTGAGTTTGTAACTGACTATTTCTATATAGCCCCATGTTACAACATTCACCTGCCATCAGGAGACTTGACCACAGCTTCCTGCTCCCTAAAATGATTTGAAGCCACATCTCTGCTTCATGGAAGAGAGTCTTTACCCTAAAGCTGGCAGCTAAAATAGTGTCATGGTTTTGGTTTGGGACAGAATTAATTTTCATTGTAGAGTCTCACACAATGCAGTTTTCTGACAAAAAAAAAGTGGTGACAACACACTAGTGTTTTAGTTGTTGCAGAGCAGTACTCACACAGAACTAAGGACTTTCCAGTTCCTCACGCTGCCCTGTCAGTGAGGAGGAGGCTGGGGTACACCAGGAGCTGGAGGGGACACAGCCAGGACAACTGGCCCAGATTGACCAAAGGGATGTCCCATGCCATATGGCATCACGCTCAGCAATAAAAGCTAGGGTAAAGAAGAAGAAAGGGGTGGGGGGGGGGGGGGGGGGGGGGGGGGGGGGGGGGGGGGGAATGTTCAGAGTGATGGCATTTGTCTTCCCAAGAAACCGTTATGCGTGGTGAGCCCTGCTTTCCTGGGAGTGCCTGCACACCTGCCTGCTGATGGGAAGTTCAGAATGAATTCCTGGTTTTGTCTTATTGCACATCCAGCTTTTGCTTTACTGAGTAAACTGCCTTTGTCTCAACCCATAAGTTCTTGCATTTCTACCTTTCCAATTCTCTCTACCATCCCACCTGGGAAGGGTAAGTGAGCAGCTGTGTGGTGTTGAGATGCCTGCAGGGTTAAAGCACAACAGATGGGGAGGGGCTGCTCCTGTTCTGCTGGGACCTAACACCAACACAGGCACACTGGGCCCATCTGGATTAGCAGCTAATAGAAGTACAAAATAGATAATAGCCAGATAGGAATTACAAGAATCTTTTACCAAATAACCTCCTAAACTTCAACTTTTTATTGTTCAGGAAATTTGTGAGCAGAAAAGGAACATTAAGCTATTTCTCTTTCAAGGCATAATTAAGCCCTCACCGGGGTAGGGGCAGAAAAGCCACATATATCTTTAGGGTTTCATAGTTTGAAGAAGGGCTTTTTTAATCCATATTTCCTCTTTCTCGGCAAAGTCAGAGTGCAGAGTGTATGAGGCACCACATGTCTGTGTGACTGTTGGTATGGAAGGAGTAAGTCCTTGTTCCTTGGGAATAAATTAATTTGTTTGTCCATCTGTTGAATAATGGTTTGTTTGATTGCAGTTTGTCAGATCTGTGGTTTTGCTGCAATTTTTTGTTTGCAAAATCTGTTTGGGGCTGTCTGTTACGAGTAGGAAAATGGGCTTGCAGCTGAGGGGTGAAAAAGCCTTTCTGTTTTTGATCACTGACAACAGTGTTAACAGTTTGTTAGCTGTCAAACTTCTGTGGCAGGGTAGGATTGACCTAGGCAGCAGTTTCAGAGGCCCAAGAGGCAGAAAACTAGCAGCAGGTGAAGGATAACTTCCAGTGAAAGAGTGTTGCCCTAGACATTTTCTACATGAGGGAACATGCAAAGGAAACAAAACTGAAAAGACAGCAAATCAAGAATTTGAATGGAGCCTAAAACCTTGCAGATAGTATGAAAATAAATAAATAAATAACTTTTTTATTTCAGTGTTGAAAACATTGTCATGATATGTGTGAGGTGACATGAGAGCTGGGAATTTGACTCAGAGAGGTTATTGAGGATGAAAACATGTGGATTGCATGTACAGCAGTATATTTCAGAACAGATTTAGGCAGGCATTGGTGCTGGACCTACACAGATGTGATCCATTTGAAGGAACAGAAATGCACATTTCAGTTAGCAAGACCACAAAACTGCTATTCTGTACTGACAAGAGATTAGGATTAAGTGCCTGGGGATTGCAGCATGCAGTGTATCCACTTGCCTATTCATTGGATGTGGGATGCCAACCTGAGTTCAGCTTCTGTTTGCAAAATCAGCCACCATTTTTGGAGATGATCTCACTAAAAGGTCTTGCTGAACCAGGCTGCACCTCTCCTTGTAAGACGTACACGCTGTTGTAGTCATCTGCTTGGGCAACTGAAATAGCAGCAACAGAAAGAGTAGAAAGGTTTCCTGCCTCATCACGATTATGTAGATAAATATATATGCATTTACTATGCTTGCTGGACTGGCAGCTAGAACCTCAATCATAAATATGACAGGTATCACTCACTGTATACTATTCCTGTTATCTTCCATTAGAAAGGGAGTGGTTGGGCAGCAGAAAGGCTACCTGTTTGCTGTGACATTGCAGTTGTGGTCTGGAAAGAGAGATCACTTCTTCAAGTGTAGCCCTTTATTTTTGCAGTCAAATTAGGAAAATTGGGAAAATGAAATGGTCCATGAGAAGAGCAGGGAACAAATTTCAGTGATGGAAAGGAAGAGTTTCTGAAGGAGAAGTGGTGTACTGCATTAAGGGGAAATCACGCTTGACCAACTTGATAAATTTCTATGATGAAATGACTGGCGTAGTAGATGAGAGGAGAGCAATAGGTGTTGTCTGCTTTTTTTCTGTAGGGTCTTTGACATTGTCACCTGTAAGACACTCATAGCCAAAATATTGATGCATGGATGGGATGAGAAGACATTCAGGTGGATTGAAAACTGACTGAACAGCCAGGTCCAGAGGGTGGTGATCAGTGGAACAAAATCTAGCTGGAGGCCAGTAACTAGTGGTGTATCCCAGGGGTCAGTACTAGGCCTAGTCTTGTTCTTAGAAGGTGATGTGGATGATGTGGCAGAGTGTACCCTCAACAAATTTGCAGGTGACACAAAACTGAGGCAGTGGCTGATATGCTAGAAGGTCGTGCTGACAGTCAGAAGAACCTCAACAGGCTGGAGAGTTGGG
This sequence comes from Anser cygnoides, assembly GCF_040182565.1. Classification (NCBI taxonomy): domain Eukaryota; kingdom Metazoa; phylum Chordata; class Aves; order Anseriformes; family Anatidae; genus Anser; species Anser cygnoides. Next base: position 144,599,051 of record NC_089874.1, on the reverse strand, counting down.
TGGAAACTCTAATGAGGTTGAGAGGAACCTCATGAAGTTCAAGAAGGAGAATTGCAAAGTCCTACACCTGTGGAGGAATAACCCCAGGCACCCGTACATGCTAGGGGAAAACCAACTGGAAAGCAGCTTTGCAGAAAAGGATTTGGGGGTCTTGGTGGACATCAGGTGGACCGTTAGTCAGCAGCGCACCCTTGATAATGGTTTCCTGGGTTGCATTGGGAGAACATTGCCAGCAAGCTGAGGTGGGTGATCCTTTCCCTTAACTTAGCCCTGGTGAGGCTACACCTGGAGTACTGTGTCCACTTCTGGGCTTCTCGTTGCGAGTGAAACATGTACATAGTGGAGAGAGTCCAACAAAGGGCCATCAGGATGATCAAGGGGCTAGAACAACTCTCATATGAGGATAGGCTGAGAGAATTGGGACCGTTCTAAAGAGAAAGCTCTGGAAGGATATTATCAAAGTATATAAATATGTGAAAGGAGGGTGCAATGAAGACGGAGGCAGCCTGCCCAGTGACAGGACAAGAGGCAATGGTCATGAACACAGCAGGCTCCACCAGGAAGCACTTCTTTACTGCAGCGGTGACAGAGCACTGGTGCAAGTTGCCCAGAGAGGTGGTGAAGTCTCCCCCCTTGGTGATACTCAAAAGCCATCTGGACATGGTCCTGGTCAACCTGCCCTAAGTGTCCCTTCTTGATCAGAGTGATACTGCAAGATGACTTTAAGAGTTTGCTTCCAACCTCAACAATGTTGCAATTCTGTGGATTTGTGGGGCCCACTGAATCACTGAAAATCATATGTTCAGTGCATATGTAAAGAAAAGAACCCATGAGAATGCACTGTAGAGGTTTTTATTTCTATTCCATCTCACGGTGAATTCTGTTTTTCAGAAAAGGTAATTGTTGCTCATTGTAGCCAATTTTCATTCATTTTAGTGCATGCTTCAATTAAACCTTGCTTTTGTTTCTAAAAGCCCTGTTCACATTTTTGGCATGGAACCATTAAGGAATTAAAAAAAAAAAAAAAAAGATATTTCAAGTATTTAACTACTTTTGACTTGCCATCACAGTGAATATCATTCAGCAGCAATAAACACATATATTTAGGGTTGGAAGTGCTTAAGATTTGTCATTGTGCTGTTCCTCTTTTAGTTCCTTTGAGAAGAGTGAGAGCTGGTGCTAGAAGGATGTTCTGTAAATGTGGAAGAACCCATGATGGAGAGAGGACTCCAAGATGGAGGAGATTTCTCATGAAGATTTATGTTGAATTTGTCCTGTAGGTGGCATTTCAACTGATGTGTCAACCAATGGAAAACGGTCATCAAGAAATTCAAAACCCTTTTCTTAATTTTCACTTCAAAATTGGGGTAATAATCCACTATTATCAAGCCACTTTTCTGTTTTCATGCTCAGTAATTCTTCAATTATTTTTCACTGATTCTGAGATTATTGCTCATCATAATATTAAATGTCTTGGCCATCTGAAGGGTGAAGATGAAAGAACATGGTGTCAGATTGGTCTGTACAGTGTTCACAGATAAGAGTGTGAGAAGAGTAGGAACTTCTAAGCCATAAATCACATGTATTTGACAATCTATTGACAATCGTAAAAAAACTCACTCCTGAGCTCATGCCTGGGTCCTAGTCATTCAGACTTAGATCCTCCAGGTGCACATCCCATTGGATGGATAATAATCATCCATTACGTGTAAACAGCAGTTCTTTCTTGAGTGGACTTTTATGATGAATAAGCTAGGTGCTCTGTGTTTTGGCTCTGGGGAAAAATCATTTCAGAAATCCATCTCTACAGACAGCATGAAAGATACAGCATCAGGTTTGCTTTCTTACATGCTCCTTCAGTCTTGTCCTTACGAGATTTGTTTTTCAAATACCCACATGCTTTTATGCAGCAGTTCAGTTTCATGCCACAGAAACAGTACCTCAGCTGTGGGTTGCAGCAGTGAGATACAATTATATAACTCCATTTTTTTTTTCACAGATTTTTTATCTCTGTTACTTTTCCTTCCAGTCCCTTTTGTCCTAGAGGTTCTTGTAGTATAATTCCTACAGTCTTTTAAATCCCAAAATACGTTAGCTTCCCTATTCTAATACCAAAGGTTCTGGGATTTTAAGTACAGAAATAGAGCTTAAAGTCTGTGAAGGGGAAAAAAAAAAGCACAAAGACTTTAAAACAAAGAATTTTGGAAAACAGATGTTGCAGAGAATGCAAAATAAAAACTGTACAAGTTTTAGAGTATATTTTGTTCCCAGAATTGCAGAACCAGACTGGATCCCAGTACACACTGCTTGCAACCGGCTTTTGTTCTGCCCTGGGAGCTAATGGAAATGAAATAGGCTTTTTGCTGAGGAAGGTGTATGAGACATGGACTGGGGAAACTGTGCTCATGAAGTAGATGTCTTAAATATTGAGAAGATATGTGGGCGTTTGAATAAGAAATAGGTGCCAGCAAAGATCTTCCTACACATGGTGCTAGGTCTCATAACCTACCTACATTATCTTCTGGCTTTTCTCCTGTTCAGAGTTCATGCCCAAGTAATTGCGTGCAGCTGTAGTTGTCATTTGGCTCTGGCCCAGGACAACAGAACATTATAGTGACTCTGGGCCAGACCATGTTTGCTTGTTTGAGTCTTCTTCCCGTACTTTTAATTTCATATATTACCCACCCACTTGGCTAAAGACCAGTCTCATGTGCCCAGCTGGCTAGCTTTGACTACTGATGCCAAAACTGCTTCAACAGAAAATAAAAATGGACATTGTAGATCCCCAGCTAAATAAGCAACTTTGCTCTAGGCTGCCATGGACTCCCAGCTTATACATCCTGTCTACATCAGCTCTGCTAACAGTAGATTCTGTCTGTGGGATCCTGTGCCTGGCTGATTCCCGAGTGAGAATGAAGGAGGGAAAAGCCTGTAACTGTTGGATATAACAGGTTCTCTGCTGACTCCTCCACTAATAGGTCTAGTGCATAGAGAACAAGGACTTCAAAAAATCCATGATAAATCATGGGCACTACCAGACACAGATGACTCTACAGCTGTTTTCAGCATCCACTCTTCATGATGGCCATGAGTCACCCATGTAACTACAGGGGTATAGAAATATTTTTCCAGCAGCATTCCTCCCTATACAGCACAAAATGTTCCAAAATGCAGAATGTATGGGAAGAAGAAATTCACCTCCATGGAGAAGCCTATAATCCCAAGAAACATCTGGGTATATTTTCTACCTATCTCAAGCTAAAGTGCAGCTGTATAATCTTTGACACATTAGCTGAAATTAGAATAATAAGTAATGATAACTGAGGAGGAGGGACATATGTCTCTTTTCACTTCACCAAGTACACTTTTTGAGCAGGAGAATTCATTATTCTTCTTGTTTACGTGTATGTCTATCTATACTTTATCTATAATATGGTCTACTGTGCAATTTCAGCAATATATGCCAGTGAGATTTGTGTGTGTGTGTGTGTGTGTGTGTGTGTGTGTGTGTGTGTGTGTGTCTGTAAGTAAACAAGAATAGGGTTGTTACTCACAACTTCCTGGAATGCAACAAGTGTAGGAAGACATCAAAGCCTTCAGATGTGGGAGACATGGGGTTCTAGATCAAGAAAGCTTATTTTGAGAGAGGAAAGATTTAGGTAGCATATGGCCAGTCCACAGTCTGTGACAGAATAGTAGGGACAGAATTGCCAGTAACACTAGACTATTTTATTGGCAAAATGCCTAGATGGTTTGGATGGTTAAAATTTCCCCTCCTCTACAGGAGAAACAGGATTGCCTCATCTGGGGTTCCTGTGCAGTAGTCCCTGGTCGATGCTACTTTCCAAGCCTGTGGGAAAGGTTCAGCTGGCTCAGGCCAAAACTGGAGAGTTCTAACAGTTAAACAGCAGGGCAGGGCTCAAGGCCATGCCATGGTCCTGCACAGACAAAATAAGCTTAATGTACAGCCACAATGCAGCATACAGAACCTCTGCACATGCTGGCAATAGGAGACCTGTACAAGAGTCTCCCCCTAGAGCCTTAGCAGCTGTTTTAGATCTACCTACCTTCATTCTGGCTTGAGATAAACACCATGAGATCTGGGATAATGCAAATGAGGCACACATGGCCTTGATCTGGCTGAAATCCTGTCCCTGTCTCAGTGATGATAACCATGGTGTTGTAGCTAATATTGAATTATGTGGCAATGGCCAATGTAGAGACACAATGCATGGCAGATCCACAGCTAGGTCCGTGACTACAGATGGAAACCAAAGATAAAGGGAAATACAGGGCCTTGTGCCTGCATATAAAGGATGTAAAGCTGCTTCCAAGGACAATGATTCTGTGGTTAAGCAGGCAGAAATGGAGCAAGAAGGGGCTGTGAGAAGGCTTGCAGCCTATCTGTAGGAGGTTCACTAGCTGTGGGAGATCTGGCATGGTCAGACAGTCCTGACTTAGCATAAAGTTAGCTGGCACAATGTTAGCTCATCAACATTTTTTTGAGTACTATAAACTTACTTCACTGGCTCAAGTGTAAGTTTATCAGCACTCTGCATCGTGTAGTGGGAGTGTTCTTATTCCAGCGGAGTCTGGATTTAATCTACAGCCAAACCATAGACATAGCCAGAGAGAGCTGTAACTGAACAAGAAAATGAATAAGTGCACTAGAGGTAAAAATTCAGAAATAAAAGGGGTCATTACAGCATGGGGAGGGGGCAAACTGGCAAATGTAAACACTGAACAGAAAAATGAAAAGTATCCAAAATACCAACTGATTACAGAGGCATGATATACAGCATATACAATTCCTACGGATTTCAAGTGCAGAGCATGCTGTGACAAATGTTTTGCAAATGGCTCAATGGAAGTTGAAATATACAGCCTTCACAGTATGAAAGACAAGCAAAAAACACAGTGAATGAGCTTGTGACATGCTCCCTGTGATCTTTAATGTTCTTATATCACACCAGTAATTTCAGGCAGGCCAGATAAACTTCAGTGTTGCTAATTTTACTGGAAGACTCTCCTTCACTGTCTCTTCCTTACTACCAGGCCCATGCAACTAAACAGTGGACCTACTTTGATGACCTCTGAATCATCTCGAAGATATTCTGGAGAACAAAAGTGCATGAAGCAATGCCCAGCTCATCGGTTTATAGATCCGCTCTCTTTTAGGTAAGTAATGTTTTATTGTTATTAGGATATTTTAGGCCACACTTAAGTCAAAACAGGTAAAGACAAGTAGAAAAAGAAATTCCCAATATTCATACCATCTCAGATAGACAATGAAGTTACTAGTGTTTATAAAAGATGTGGACAAAGAAATTAAAAGAAAACTAAATTATTCTATTCACACTATGTCATGAAAATCTTTCTCTGCCTTATTAAGCTGAATCCCTGTTCTAAGAAGGTGCAACTTCCAGGCCTTGGATATCTGTTACTCATCACTCAGAGAGATCATTTCAAGAGCTCCCAGAAGAGAATTTACTTGTATGAGAGCTTCTCTACAGGAACTTCCATCAGCTCCCAGATTCAGGCATACCTTGCGGGGTTTATCTTCAGCAAGATTCAGATCTCAGCCTGCATTGTCATTTTTTCTGGGTGGAGTATATTAACGCTTGCAACCAAACTTCCATTTGAATTCCTGGAAGGACTCAAATTTTTCATCCTGTTCCTGTCTTACTTATGAGATAGTTCGTCTGTGTTTGTCTGTTAAACAGAGGATTATTGCATATTATTTGGCTACTAGACTGCAGGTCATCTGGAAAATATATCAGTTCATACTTCCTTTGGGATAGAGCACCTCCACTTTCCTGTTAAAGATGCATTGACATCACCTTCCAATGTGAAATGTCTTACTGTGGGCCTCCTATATCAATTTCTGTGTTTTAGAGGGAATAAATATCATAAAAATCTAATTTATGTAAATTTACGTTGGCAATTACTGTCTTGACTGGGACTAGAAATCATGGTGATTGCCACTGGCACTTAAGGAAGATGAATGCAAACAAAGAGGTAGCGATAAAGTATATAATAGTATACTTTTTCAATAAAGAAAGAACAAATAGAAAATTATAACCACCACAGTCCTTTTATACTGACTACTCTTCATCTCTTAGACAATTCCTCTCTGAGTTGCTTTGCTGTCACAAGTTGAGATCATCAGAAAAAAATGAACTTACCAAATTTATTTGGAAAATATTCTTGACTGCAAATGATTTGTTATCTGTAGTCTCAAACTTGATCATGTTGCAGATGATGCAGTTCTATGCTGAAGGTTACCACCTTGTAAGCATTGAAACAGTTCTGTTTTTATTTAGCAGATGTTTTAAGACAACTACAGGAAGGGCGTCTAGTATTCATCTACCTTTTGAGAGACCATGTGTTTAGAAATGGCACTTGCTAGAACAGTGACGCGTGAATTAGTAGAATTAGTTAAGAATACGTATGTGTATGGCATAATATTGCATATTACAATTACAATACAGAAAACAGAACATAAAATTTGCACATGGTAGAAAGCTGATGAGAATGGAGCAACATGTTTTATAGGAAGAGCAATGTAACCTCAAGGGCTGGAGTAATGGAAATGGGTAAAGATCTGTAATACAATGTGCAGGGATCAATAGCAATTGAGCAAATGTTGAAAACTGAAAGTTGCAGTGAGGCGGCAATTTCTGGATTTAGCCTGAAAATTCAGGCTGTAGATTAGTTAAGATTTGGTCATACAGTAGTCTATGTATTACTGATATCACTGATGCATCCATCCAGTTGATAGATGGTAACTAATTTAAGTTTTTAGATTATTTAATTCAACATGTTTTTTATTGTAGTAGTTGTTGCTTTTGTTGTTGTTGTTTGCTTGTTTGTTTGTTTTTGTAGGATATAATGTTATCTAAATGATAGTGTTTGGGATACTCTTATGGAGACACATTAGATATTAGTATTATAGTTGTCATGATTTAAAGACATAAACAAGTAAGACAAACTTGGAGAGAGATATAATGTCTACTGCCAGACTAACTGACAGATTTGGCAAAAGCAACTAAGTCTTCAGATAGACTGCTTTTCCTCAGACATAGGAAAAACTTATGTTCCTGAAAACCTGTGAATTCCTTCTGCTACAGAATTTTATTTAAAATCAAATATTTGAATGATTGATAAATGAGATAATTCCTACAGTGTGTGTAGGATACTAGATAGATTACTGAGTATGTGGAAAAAAAGAAGACACAATCAAATTAATAATAATAATTTAAAAAAAATGTTGAAATGTATTTTTTCTGTACTTTCTTTAAGGGGGCTTATATGTGCTAAGTATAAACCTGCAAACAATCATTTTGCATGGTTTAGTTTCATATTGTTATATGTGAAAATATCCATGCTAAGCTTCATTGTTGTATAATTCAACTTCTAAAGAATGTTTTTAATAATTATTTGAAGACAAAAGTGTTTTAGATTAGGAAAGAGAATCAAGAGTTATTAATGTCTTTAGAGAAATTTGATTCAGATTTCACTACATGAAAATAAAACAGTAATGAGGAGAACTAGGCACTTGAAAAATAATATTTACTTTTTCCTGTCATAGTAACAGCTATAAAAATCATCAGCTGTTGCAGGACTCTGTGAGCTAATAGATGAAACTTTTCACAATTATTTTCAATTGTGATGTCAGTCATCTAGAGTACACTGATGTTTTCCTGATGAATTTGCCTCACAAACAGTACCAAATGTAATTGAGTTATTGGCATGTTTATTGACGTAAGAGTCAAATGACTTTGTCAACATAAATTGGCTGGCCCAAACATATCTAACCTGTCTGCCTTCCTAAGTGTAAAACCAGACCCAATTTATCTTGTGTCTAACCTTTATGGTGTCAGATAAAAGTGACAAGCACCATGACCCTTAAAATAATATGTGGGTGGCAGCTATATGGTGTCAGTGTTTTAGTCCATTTTAAATTCCCAGCTACAGAAGCCAATGAGATGGAGGCCAGGGTGCTTCAGCAGGACAGCAGCAGGAGTGACATGCTTGCCGAGCTGCATTGGCTTTGGCTTATAGATGATCACTGTTAACACTTGCAAGAATGACAGTATCTGCTTGTTGCCACCAAACAATTTAAAATCCAGCATGTATTTACTGGGAAGATTGAGGGATAGGATGTGTGAAGCACCCCTAAACACTACTCGACCAAAACAGAAGCTAAACTGCACTCCTAATTCCTCCTCTAGTCAACATCACAGCTCTCCCAAAGTAACAAACACATCTAGAAACCTTATTATGGTATGATAGCTATTTATTGTTTGGGTCTTGAAACACATGTAAATGTTCAGTGAAACTGTGTGGAACAGTCTTGGACTCAGTGATGCCTCCACATAAAGTCAATGGCATCTTAATCAACTTTGGTAAGAAAACATGGAAAACAAATCCAGCAGTGTCTAGGGTTGAATGAATGCCTCCACACTTTCCTGTAACTTAACAAGTGCCTACATCTCAGATTGGTTATTCTTTTTGTCTACATTTCACACAGAAGATCTTGGAAAATGCTCCTTATAAAGAAACTCAGGGGTAGGCTTTGAAATATCACTGTATCATACTGTTACCAAGCTAGGTAGGTGACTTGAAAATCCACCTGTAACTTTATGTTTAAACAGTCATCTTTACTGAGTTGTGAGAAATGCCTATCTTTTTGCCTATCTTTTAATGACCACCTGATTATTGTTTGATGTCAAACCATGACAATACTCCAGAGATTAAAAAAAAAAAAAGTTGTTACCTACAATGTGTGCTTTACCACAGAATAAGAATTAATAAGAATTTTTTATTTTGTATCATGACTTGCCAATCTATTAATTTAAGGCACACATTGATTTCACTTGAGTTAATCACTGTAAACTGAGACCAGATAGTGGAAGGACAGGCCCTTTAGTTTCAGAATTCAGGCAGTATATCTCTGTTAGGGTAATGATAGATATATGTACACATATATGTACTTTTTTATATAAATAATTACAATGTGTACATGAAATCATGGTTCATTGTATTAAATTTCTCTCTATATTTGAATTTGTCTGAAATCAATAACTATATTCTCAAGCATCATAAAAACTCCGTGTATCCTTTCAGCAGAAAGTGTTATATGTTTAAATATATATCTGTCTATCTAATCTATCTATCTATCTATCTCCTGGAATACTGTTAAGCTAGTATGTTTTCCCAATGTTGTTCAAAATAACGGAATGTTAATTCTTTCTAAATACTTCATAATACCCACTTTCTACCAGGAAATTTGCTCTTTGTTTTGCAATTTGCTACTAAAAGAAATGAAAACACAAAGCCAAACATTATGCAAAGATTTCTAAACAGTTTAATTTCTAAGCTTTAAATCACCAGAAAGCCATTTGATCCATCTATATTTCAAACAATTATAATCAAAGAGATTTATATTTATATCTGGCACTATGAAAGAGTTTTAACTAGCCTCTTTTGGATGCTATTGCCTAGACCCTATCACATCTGACAGTGCATTGGTAAAGCAGAGAAATGGAGAATGCTATTAGCAAAGCATGCTCCAGAGACAGACAGTAATAAATGGTATTTAGTATCAGAGTTAAGAAAATACTTGTGTTATTCTTGACAGATTTCCTGGGATTGTGTGGAAAAGAAAGCTCTACATCTTTTGAAGAAAGAAAGCATTAAATAACATTTTCCGTTAAGATAGGTCTATCCTGTATATATATATTTCCCATACTGTATATCAGAACAGAGTTTGAAGCAGGATTGAGATTTTTTTGTACTATTATAATACAAATAATGGAAGATAATAATTTTGTATTCAAATAAGCCTGGATGTTTATCTGTTTATTGGAGGTCTAAATTCATAAAATCATACTTCTAGTATTACATAAAATAGCTGCAGTTGGGAAAATCAGGAATAGGACATCCCCAAATTGCATAGTGCAGCTTTGTGTTTCCTGACCTATATTTGGGCAGGCGAGGGGAGGTTGTGGTCAGGCTATGGTCTCAGTGCACCTGTTCTGACAGGCTCTGAGAGTGTGCCTTACAGCTGTAACAGGTGATCCCTCATTTCTCCCTCTCTAATTCCAGAAGATTAAATAGGAAAAAATGTTACAATGAGTTTGAATTCCTATCTAGGGTTCCTTACAGGGAACAGCCACATGGTGGTCTGGGGGGTGCAAAGACTCACCCTTGAAGAGATGACAGAAGCTAGAGAGTTAGCCATGTGCACTTGAAGCATATGGCACAATTGGTTCACTCTGAAATCTAGGTGGAAACAGCTAAGTAAAATCTTTCATGAAAAGAACTCAATGGTCTGGGAAAGTTATGTTTTTGTTCATTCTTCTGAAGAAGACAACTAGTTAGAAAAAAACTTCTCTCAATTTTTCTAGGAAAGATAGCTATAAGTAAATGTCCAAAAGTAAGTTAGATTTTATTCTTTGGCATCGGCCCAAAGCTCCAGAAAAGCAACCTTGGAAGGCTGGCATTCTTTGTGATAGAATACAGGGACCAGGGAAGAAAAGTAGGATTTCTGGAATACTCTGAAATCAGATTGCCGCGACTTTTCTGTTTCTTTAAGTTCTTTTGAAGGACTGCAGGAAGAAGCATGAGAATGACTTTGCTGGTAAATTCCTTTCCTGCATGGAAGAGGAACCTAGAAGGGCTGAAGAAAGAAATCTCAAAGAGTCTCTGACACGAGACGACTAGAACAAGCTGTAAGGTTGGAAACTTCAAGTTGCTGTGTGACAGTGATCAGTTTAAATTCCAACACTGATTGAAGTAAAAAATTATTAGCTTCCTTGTCTTTTAGTATATACTGAACTGTAACTGATACTGCAATAAACAGTCAAAGAAAAAACATCTCTTCAGCTCATACCAAAGTTTCTTCCAAATGAAGCATCCAAAGGTGTACAAAAGCAGAGTGGAGAAAACTCTGCAACATTTCAGGAAAAAAAAAAAAAAAAAAAGGATTTGCTCTAACAAACATTTTATTCTGAAGCACTTGATGGTTTTCGGCTGCCATAGGCAGAGGAAGCTAGCTGTAACACTGCATTATAAAAAAATCTAAAGATGTTGCACTCCACATAAGTTTTAACATTTATATATATATATATATATGTATATAAAGGAAATTTTAAGGGTAAGATGAATGGGCTGTCAGTTGAAAGAAAGGGAAAACTAAATTTAAAGTTGGACACAGTTGTGCAAGACAGCGTTATGCCAAAAATTGTAATATTAGCACTGAAAGGAGAGCCACGAGAAGCAGAGGGTAAGGTGGTAAACTTCATCCTTATGGTAGTGAACTTATCCGCACTGAGGGAGTTTGTGAACTAAATAAGTAGGGGAACAACCTACTGGAAAGGATTCAATCTGTAATTGGACCAGAGGAAAAAGTATCCATTTTAGGACTAAAAAGAAGTCATGCTATGGTATTGCTGACTTGGTTCTCTCCCTGTTCCATCCTGATTTCTTAAGACCTCTTCAAAGGTGGGGGAAAGTTACAGCATGGGGTGGACAATGGTGCTTTCTTCTCAAATGCTCTTTACCTGTGGTTGAGGCTGAATGAAGAAGTAGACAGAACTTCTGTGCCTGTGAAGGGGGTAGAGAATACGGGAACAACGTTTTACCAGAATGTCTTCTGTTCTGTAAATGTGAGATCTGATTCAAGATGGTTTATTCCTCAGTATAAGCTACCTCCTTAGAGCAGTGAGAACATAAAACCATGCATATAAAGAGGGGTAATGGGCACTTTGATAAGTATCACCATGTAGAGTTTTTTGTTTATCTTTATGACATACAATCTACACCAAATAAATGTGTTAACAGCAGATACTACCCATAGTTACCTTTCCTAGCTTACAGGCTTCTGAAGCCCTTAACAAGTGAAAGCCTTCTCATCAGAGTAAATCCACTCTGGATTTTAATTTGCTTGTGGCAATAAGAATGTGATATGACTTCTCTCTGTGCATGTTGGTACAGTACTTCTGGTCCTTAAAACCTCCTACTCTGGAATTGTGTCATTCCCTCCTGGAACAGCTGCACAGGCAAATTGCTGTACTCAATGCCGCAAACTTCCCAAGTCCTTCTTCCTAGACTAGAGCAGCAGCTTCCTTGAGAAAGGTAGAAATTGAAACAATGCTTTTTTATGCATAAATAAATATATAAATAGATAAAAAGGGGGGAAGAAGAAAAAATGGAAACAGTTTATTTTACTTCAAACTTATCATGACCTATCTGTGTTTCAAAATCAAAAGCCTTTAAGCAAAGTATAGTGGCTTGCTGAGGTGAAGAGGGAAATTGTGTTTAGATATTACCTCTGGCTGAAGTTGCTGTTGTGCTTTATGTCTAACATTAGCTGTACTGTGACAATCAATTTCATTTCTGAAGAAAATAAATTGCATCTATTCTAAATATTGTTACTTCTTTACTAGACAGTTTATTGTATTCTTATAAAAATGAGCAATTATAAGAGAGAGAAAAGCCTCCTGATTATTTTCTTTCTTGAAGCCCTGGCAGAAAAGGCAAGGATAGTCATCGCTGCTATAATTGTAGAATGGCCAGAAGATCATAATAGTATGTCACAAGAAAACGTTTTAGTGAGATACTAGGCAGAGGTCTGGTGTGTTTCTAAACTGTATGTCAGGTCTTCAATGGATTTGTCTCTAGGTTTACTATAGTGAAAATCTCCATGGTAAGGGGTTATCACAAATATACTGTGGCTATGTAACTTAGAAGAGAAATACTCATGTTTAGCCCATGTAGACCTCAAAGAGTTTTTAATCACTGGATGCTTAACAAATTTGCAGGAGATATCTTAACTAAGAGTTATAGCCTCTCTGTAGTTCCCAAAGTATTTGTAGAAAAACAGCAACTCTGTCAAAGTGTTTGTCACTCAAAGCTCTTACAGAACTCTCTTTGAGGAAGCATTTTTCACTATTGCCTTTCACACCTTAAAAAATGTCACACATCAATTTATGTATTTATTTTGTTGTAAAATAATTGCTTTTGTTAATCTAGAATGTATTTAGCGCTAATTGTATTATTTAAAATATACATTCTATACATATGCATGATAACAACCTTCTTAGAAAAATTGTTATACTCTGTCCCATTCAGTAGAAGAACCTATTGATAATCAAGTGGGAAAAGCTCAGTTTTTAATTTACTTAATGTAAATGATGCTATAAGTATGTGAAATGATATACTAAAATGTCATTGCCACTGGCTCTGTTAGTAATGGAAAGTCAGAAATACCTTCTTTGACTATATATACACTATATCTTTATTTCAACAAATACAAAAAATAAATAAATTGCTATTTATATGGAGCAAATATTTCTGTCCTCTGGGTATTAAGTATTAGTTCTGTGATTCCCACACCAAGAATGACCTTCATTTACCTAAAGCCCCAGTAAAGGAAGAAAACAAGAAAAAAATAGACTGTTGCCTTCTAATGGAACTAAACTGAGAAAAACAGTGCATGCTAGTGATTCTTAAATGAAGGAAACACACACCTAGAACTTGGTGCTAGCTAGCTTATTTAGGATATGCTATCTATATCTTACTAGAGGACCTAGGGTGGGAGTTGCAAAGGGTCTGTAGGACCATTCTAGATTCAATCTTCACTAGAGGCTCCTTTTTAAATGAATGTGAAATCTTTCTCCTGCTTCTAGATTGAAGTTGCCAATAAGGAGTTGCACATCACAGAAAGCACAAGCGATGTCTTCTAGGAGATACCAAGCCAAAACAGTAGTATCTATGTCTAATCAAAAAAACCAAAGAAATCAAAAACCAAAACACCTACATTTACATACGAATAATCAAAGATCTTTCCCAAGCGACAAAATCATTCATTATATAAAAGGTACCACATTTTAACATAAAATTGAGATTTAAATTATAATTACCACTGAACTTTTTTATTTTTTGGTCAAGTGGGTTCTCAGGACTACTCTGTAAATTTATGTTTATATCAAAGAAGTTTATTTTTGTCTCTGGCATCTGAAAAAATGCTTCATGTAAATGTTACAACTGTTAGAAAAGTATTTGAAAATTTTACAGTGTAAAACAAAATATTTAACACCTTTTTCTTTTTAAAAGTAAAATTATATGGACATTAAATACTCTTTTTTCCTATAAATTCTATTCATATAGCATATGAATATTTTTATATTCAACTATTGGTGTATGCTAACATGTTAAAAAAAGGTTGCCAGTGTTAGCCTGGCTATCATGAGTATATAAATACAAAGATTTAATGTGAAATGCAAGTAGCACATTTATGTCTTGGTTCTTTGCAAGGCTTACAGCTAATGAGATAGAGACATTTTTAAAGACTCTATAATTTCTCTTATTGGGACAGCTGCGTTCTGCACACACAGCATCCCAGGTGAATCCATTTTTGTATTAGCACATATAATAGAGTTATCTGACATAATACAAATGTGGTAATGCTGAGGATTCAAATCACCATTTAAAATTATATAGAATTGAAAAAGCATTTTATTAATAATTACTTGTCTTGTTTTCATTTTTATTCCTTAGTTTCTTAGGGTTTGGGTTTTTTTTAAGCTTTCATTATTTCTTAAACTTTTAAAATAGATTTTTTTCATGCAGAAACACACTGCAGAATCTTTAATTATAATTATCTCCTTTTCCTGCTTTTCAGATTTTCTGCACAGAGTGACTTGGTCACTAATGTAGAGTAAATGCACCGAACTAAGTGTCAGGAGAGCACTTATCAACAGTGTAGTAAACTCGGTAGTACTCTTTGTACTCTTTCTGCATTTATTGCAGTTGCTGTACAATTTTTAAAGTTTCAAACCTCATTAAACTGTCTGTTCTCATTATGGTAAACCAATGTTTTCTTAGCATAGTTTGAGGTATTTCAAAGCATTGTGTTTTTAATGTATGTACCCTTTAGTTGTTGATACAACTCTGATCCCCAAACTTGCATATTAAACTAAGTAGTATTAAAAAGAGATGAGCAGGGATTTAAGCCTCCTGAGAAGTGCCTCTCCTTTCTGCTAGCAAATTGTTGTCTTGCTTTTCTAAATTACTGCTAGAACCTTGAAATCACTTATGTCTGGCTTTATAGATAAAATGCAGTCCTTTTACTCCTCTTTCTTACTAGGAAAGGAAAAAACTCTGGGTTTTGCTAAAGTACTGAGATGGTGAGTGGTGAGAAAGTAGTAAATGTTTTCAGAAGTAAAATGGATGGGAAAGCATTTACAATTGCTCATTAGTAATATTGCATATAACTAAAATAGAGAATATATGGAACATAGGATAAATGGCAGAAGTAGTAAGCTTTTTTTTTTTTTTTTCAGAAGCCAAAAGACTTATACTGTCTAGTACTGAGCGACAGGCTGGATTGTTTAATTTTTGATTGAAAAATGATGAATAAAAGTATCTTTGGTAATTATATTTCTTCACTGTAAGAAATGATAAGTAGACTTCACATGGGTCATAGGTCCTGATCCACTAAACTAATTGCAGTTTAGCTATTTTGGTACTTGGAATGCTTTGCATAATAAACATTGCCATAGATTGATGCATAATCATAACCTTCAGCCAAGCACTTCCTTTCTAGTTTGTCTTGAGTCTGAATTTTTTGTCTGTACAAATTTACAATGGCACTAGCACTGTTGCTTACTTAGGCATTTCAGTAAGTTTCTAAGCTGCCAGATAACTTAGAAAATATAATGATAAATATATTAAATCATAAGTATTTTAAAGTAGATGATCCTATTTCTGCTTATGCTCTCAATGACTATTTTTATTGTTTTTTTCATGTGATATAAAAGTAATTGCAATTAAAGGATTTTTGCATATTTATGGAAGCTGTAAGGCTGAAGAAGTCACAGCTGAATCCTGTACAAATATTCACAAAGGCTGTATTTCTAAAATCTACAGAAGGCTAATAGTTCTCTTGTATTTCAGCCACTTTAAGGCAGTCTGAAGGAATTGGTTCATTCAACAAATTAGGGCATTCTTGATTTCAAACATCCCACACCCACTATCTCTTCCCTCGCGGCCTTTGTAGGCACAGAGCAAAGCAGAGCTAAAGCCTGAAATCTTCCTTTCTCTAAGGAGACAAATTCATGCATTTGTTACACATAGAAGTAATATTGGCTCTGAGTTTTGAGTACACTAAAATACTAATGCCCTTTACATATAGGTTAATATTATATATAGGTCAGTGCTATGTGTAAAGGGGAGAATGACATTTCTCCAAGGACAGATAATATTATTTATAACAGAGTTCTTAAAGTTTTCAGTGATAATATCAATTGTTTACAGCTGCCTGAAACAAGAAGTTGAGTTGGTCTGATAAGAGCTTGAGGCTTGGGTCCAAGCCAGATCCTCTTACCAAGGCTGCATTAGCGAGTGTTGCAAGCCTCTGTAGCCAGAGAGTTGCTGAAAAATTAGTGTAAGTATTTGGAGGTAAAAGCTTGGTTCCATAAGAAAAACATCATTAACATTAATTATTCCAAGATTTCACTCCTACTGTGAAGTATGTATAACATTTGTACAGGGCATTGTTAAAATAACTGCTTGCACTAATGCCAGAAATATGACATTGCTTAGACTTCATGGAAAGCTTAATTTTATTTTCATTTATGAACATTATGGTGAAATCAAATTCTGTTATAATGATCATGTTTTTTCAGACATTTTTCTGCTATGAACTTTTTTTCTGCTATGTTCTGTGGACAGAACAGTAACTGAAATACTTTTGATAATGAAACAAGCAGTAGTATAAAAATAACTAATCTCAAAGTGGGAAACCTTCCTGTTATAGAATTTCATAATTAAAAGCTCAAGCAATGGTATTTCTAAGATGGCAATTACATATAGCAGGGCAGAAATGCTGATGAGCTGGCAGCCAACGTGTTGGTTACAGTGGTAACCTAAATATAAATCTGTATCCCTTTTTAAACTTTGTTTAGGCAAGGAGAGAAAATTAGAGAAATGATGCAGGGGAGGAAAAAAAAAAAAGGAATAAAAATACAAAAGGAAAAAGATTAAAAAAAGACTTAGTTTTACTAGTGAGCTACCCACGTTACCTTGCTGATATTCAGAACTTTATGCTGACATCCCTGCTTCATGGAACTCAGGATTGCACTTTATGGAGAGAGGGATAGTCACTGGACAGCATCTCTGTTGCCATCTGACCTCTATGCCAGCAGCCGGTATGGATGTTTACAGAGGAAATGGTTACCCCAACTATGAGCAGATGGATTACACATAACATTAAAATCTTCATTTTAATTGCCTACTTTTGTTTTAAATGGGGCTTTCTTTTCACTCGATGCAGTTTTTCCACTTTTTTTTTCCTGTAGCTATTTCTTTTTTCTTTTTTCTTTTTGTCTGTAGCCAGCTGTGTGCCCAGTCCTTGCGAAGGGAGGAGCAGGTAGTTTCTTCCCTTTAATTCTCGCTCTCCGGAGGCGCGGTGCCGCGGCGAGGCCAGCAGAGGGAGGTCACGGCTCGCCGGGCGCAGCGACACCGCCGGCCCAGAAGCTGCAGTACAGCAGGGAACGAAAAACAGCCTCCAGCAGCGTATCGGCAGCTAATCGGCGGTAGAAGCCGCCCACCCGACTGGAAAGAGAAATTCCAAGCAGAATATGAAGCTTTGCTTGTTGTACTTCTAATATCTCTAAAGATATTTCTCAGAGAAAAGCAAGAAAAAAAAAAAAAGAAAAAACTAAAAAAACTTTGGGGGGCCAAAATACATCCAGGAAAAAAATATATATATAGATATATTTTCCTACATTTCAAAGAAACCTATTTCAGATAAAACAACAAGATAATGGTGATCCTAATGACACCGGTGTCGTGATCAGGCTTACTTCTGACAATCTGATCTTTGCTGCATTGCTGTGACTGGGACTTCTTAAATTTTGAAATGTGTTCAAAAGGCCTGCACTGATAAGTGCAGGAGAACTCAATCTCTCCCAACTATTTATTTATTTATTTATTTATTTTTGCTGTACCCCCTCCTACATGTGTGAATATTCTCAAGTGGAGATAATTTTGACCTACTTTTTCTAGACGAAAGCATAAGTGTGCATCCACTGCATCACTGAAATCTTACACAAATGTGAAAGGTAGTGAATGAGTAACTTGCTTAATTTTGTATTTTTGTTTGTTTGTTTGTTTTCTTTTTTAAATTAACAGCAGGATCTGTATAGTGGGTAAAGACATAGTCTTAGATGATTCTTGTCCCTTTCTTTTGTTACTACCACAGCAAAATCACTCTTGTTAAATCAGACCAGTCCCTAAATGTGGAGCAGTAGCATGCAAGTGATGAAGTGATAAACAATGGACTGCAGTGTTTTCTTAGTGTATTTCTCTTTTTATGTACATTCAGGTAGTGATTTTCCCACCATAATCAATTTAGCTCAAATCTTCTTTTTTATTGTCTAGGCAAGTACTAAAGTAGACCTGTATGCTACAGAGAGCATACAAATTCTTTTTTTTTCTAGACCCATCTACCTATAGGCTTCATATTCTTACTTCAGCTCCCATCTTCCCTTTCTCATCATTCAAGTCCACAATGATTCTGCTTTCCATATGAAAGTTATTAATAGTTTTTGATAACTTTTTGACAAAGAAGGGTGGGAGTGATTCAATTTTGATTGGAGTTGCTTTATGTGATTAATCTGCACAAAGGTGTACTGATAGCACACATGCAGCGTATATCCTATTACCCTCTTCTCCACTTACAAATCTCCCACCAGTGGGAGATTTAGCAATTGATCTCTTCCAGCTTCCCACTAGCTTCCTGACCTCCGCTTTCACCTCTCTGACACTACACTCACGCACACAAACACGGTTCTTTGCAGCTTACCTGGGGATTTCTTTTTCAGGGACTATTTTTAAAGTGATACAAGTCATTTGAGCTGCAGAATATCTATACAAAACCAGATTGGCTGGTCATAACTGCTGATTTACAAGCCTTTCACAAAACTCTAGCCTGGTTTTATTTTCTTTTTCTTATTTGTTTATTTCTCCTTTCTAATGGAGTGCTCATCACAATGCCATTAGAGTACTGTCTAGACTGAGGAATCAAAATAATCCTATCTCCTGTTTTTGGCAAGTATAAGAAGCATTTCTAGAGGGCTTTAGATAAAAGGGCAGATTTAAAAACAAAACAGCAAAAGCACATGCATGCATTTACCTTGCTTAAATATTTGGCAAAGAAATGTGTCTTCCCTCTGGCATGATAAGTTTGTGAAGGTTATTTACACCCAAAGTCTGTGACAGAACTAAAGCAAGCGAACAAACAAGATCTTCCTCTGAAAAGATGACCTTTATTCCATTGAGCTCTCTTGTGCTGGAGGACATTTATCTGCCATGAGATTTAGAAGATCAGTTAGATATTTGGGCAAAGTTCTTGAAACACACTGGTCAAATGGACCAAGACCTTGAGCTTGGCGTGAAGTTCTGGCAGTGTGCAAAGGAAAATTTTGTTGATTGCTTGCAACAGCCTGTGTTGCTAAGGCATACTGCAGCATTTTGTATAGACTGAGTTTCAAACTTCCTGCTCAAGTACCCTGTATCACTATGGCTTGGCTGAGAAATGACTAAGAGCAGATGACTAGATGTCTGGATGCCATATGTCATCTTTCTGTAAATTATGGGGATTACAGTCTGAATTGAGTCTTTTACATGTCAATAAAGGAGA
This sequence comes from Anser cygnoides, assembly GCF_040182565.1. Classification (NCBI taxonomy): domain Eukaryota; kingdom Metazoa; phylum Chordata; class Aves; order Anseriformes; family Anatidae; genus Anser; species Anser cygnoides. Next base: position 144,579,340 of record NC_089874.1, on the reverse strand, counting down.
ACGTACTGTGCAGCTGAACTCTTCCCATCAGTACTGACCTGTCTTCCTACTGACTTCAGCTGATCTTTTTTTTTTTTTTGTCTAATCTCTGATGGAACAATGATGCCAGCTGATGTCTTTTCTTGATATTGCCAGCTGAATGGATCAATCATGTAGTAATTGAAAACAGATTATAAAAAACATTAGAGGAAGAATTACTTCTTTGTAAGAGTCCATAAAGGAATAAACCTAGCAGTAGAGATGTAATTTTCTGTCTTTTCTAACAGGATGCATTCTTCTCTAAAACAACTTACATTATGTTAGTTGCATTTTCTGAAGTTAGAGGCTTCTGCCACTTGTCAAGCAAGACATCAGAATTGCATGGTCATCAGTTTGTAGTGCAAAAGAGAAATCCAGGAGGATAAGAGGAAATGTTTAAATTCTTTTCAGTGATTGATGGTACTGCCGGTGACTTTTCTCATCGGTATAGCCTTACCAACCAGCCTCATTTGACAGGTCACCTCCTTTTGCTAGGTTAGTTGTTTTCCCTTTGTCTGGACTCTCTAAAGATGTACTGGGGATAAAACCTATGATACTGGATGTTAAGGAATGATGTAGCCAAGGTTGATCTTGAACATGTCAATCAATCAATGGTGTACTTAGAGGAAGGTAGGGAGAAGAGATGCTCTCTGTGAATGATTCACTGTCAATTTTGGTAATACCATGATAGTCACTGTTTGTCATTTTTTCATGAATCAACAAGAATCATGTTGGACTAACATTGTTAGGATGTTGAGAACTTGAATGAGTGAGACAGTGAGGGATACTGGTGGACAGATGACTATTCAGTCATAGAATCATAGAATCCATGGTTTTCATTAAGGCATAATAGTGCATAAGCAGAATGGATTGCCTGGCTTCCTGCAGGCGTGTCACACCTTAAAAAGAACAATGAAACGACTTTTCTCTGTTCTTCTAATGCTGTTACTCATCCTTGTTAGTATTCTGCTCTCTCCTAATACACAAACAAATTCCCCAAACAAATCCTCCCTTTGAGCATACAAAAAGTCTCTAGAGCAGGGGCTTCTCAATTTGAAGATTTGTTTTCCATCAGTATGTCTCAAATTCAGCTTCCTGTCTTCACAATTATGACCCCAGGTGAGAACAAACAGTTCCACCTGTGTTCTGAGGTTCTGAACTTTTGAACAGTAATGAATTTGGTGGGACCCAATTCTGGTGGAGTGAAAGGTGAGTGATATGGTAAAAGGATGCATTGAGAAAGGCTGTGGAAAAGAAATTTGAACATTAAAGGTGAAGAGGAAGCAAAGAGAATGGGAAAATCATAAGAAATAATTTAATAGAAAACTGTAACTACACTGATGTTCTATTTCCTTCACATTTTATTAACACGGTGACTGCCTTGTTTTGGAGCTTTCCATCTCACTTCTGCTCTGTGTTACTCATGTTCCCATTCAAATGTTCAGGAGTCTTCCTTTGCCTTTGGGAAAAAAAAAAAAAAAAGACACTGTGAAAACAGCATGATAACATGGTGTTTTTCATAGATAAATTGTTGATAGTGCCTGCTACAGAAATTTTAATTCACTGTCTTGCTTTGATCTAGTACTGCTGAAATCCTGAAATGGTGTTACTACTTTTTCCTCTCATGCACAGCACAGCGTGGAACGAGCAGCACCTCTTACCTCACACGTTGACAGGCCTCGATAAAACACAAACAATATGTGTAATTTGGTTCAAAAAGCACAGGAACAACAAAATGATGGCAACATATTAATGATGTTACAAATTCCCCAGCATTGCTCAGTCCCTGCAGACCTTTCTGCCTGCTTCTACTGTGCTCTACAAAGCCTGCCACCCTCTGATGCCTGCAGGAGAGAGTGCATTCAAAGCACAGTCTTGATTTGCATTTGTGTGTTTTAGGAACTGTGAGTTTATGCCTGCTTATTGCCTATTGCCTGTTTAAAGTGATGGTTCCATATTTATCAAAATGAGCAATAGAGAACTTATAGAGGTAGACTGACTAGGGGTGGAGAAAGCAGGCACTACTCTCTGCACTTCTTCCCTGAAGGGTCATCTATGTTTGGTCTTGTCATGTTACTGTTGTTTGTTTTTTGGGGGGTTCCCAATCCTGATACTAAATAAATAAGTAAATAATATATATATATTCCAGTCACGTAGTATGGACTCACTTACATAAGTAGTGTCATGTGGGTGAAGGGAACCTGAGTTCATGGTACTTTGAACGTGGATGTGTGTGCAGCTAGGGGACATGAACAAGCCAAGTACAGGATATTCCTTTAATGCACTGCTGAATTGAAGGAGCAAGATTATATCATGCAACAAAACTCCACAGAGCCTGGCCTGCTTGGATCTGGATTTCATCTTCAAAGCTGTACTTAGGATTTTGATAGTTAAGGTTGTGCTCATTTTGCCACTTGTTTTAAAATAACATTTTTCTATTAAAAATATTATTGGCCAGATGGTACTTTTTATAAATTACAATAACAGTGTTTATAAGTGACTGCAAATCACTGACTGAATACATGACACTGTACAAACATATGAATTTTATATTGAACCTTATACAAGAGATGTAAAGTACTTTACTAACAGTGATACTTGGATACAGACCTGTCTAGTCTCTTGCTTTCTGTTTAAAACTGTGTTTTTTCTGTCTCCTGCTCCCCTGTTCTGATGCTTACAGCTTGAGTAAAGTTGGTGCCACAAGCTTAGCTCTTGCTCTGGGTCCTACTAGACAAACATGGCTGATAACTGCTCAGTGGGTGTCTGTTGAGCACAGTCCCCTGGCAGGACAGGGACTCATTCTTTTAGCATCTGCATTTCCACAGGTCATGTCCCTCCTAGACTTCATCATTACTCTGAGATTACCCTTGCCTGATGCAAAGGATGAGGTTTAATTATTGAACAGGGAAGATGCAGAGAGAGTTGCAGTTAGAAAATACTTGCATCTCTGCTTTCTGATTTAGAAGATTGCACTGAGGATACCAAAAACAGAGTGGTGATCAACTCTCAGCTGTGTGTGGCCAGCTCACTTAGTGAGAACAGTGTTGAGAATTACGAAGTTTTAGGTGTTAAAGCAGACAGGCAAGAAACAGAGGACAGGTTAAGTTTTTTTATAGAAAGTGCAGATTACATAATTTTTGTATGCAAATTTGTCATCCATTATATGACTTTTTGTCCAAGAGCACTGAGAACTTACAAAGATATCTGGAGTCCTGCAAAGCAGGATGTTAAACACTTAACAAATGTAAGCCCAACCTTTCTTATGCTTGGTCTTTAATTTTCAAAATGCCAGACCCATTTCTTTTAACATTTTTCCTATGAATTATACAGTGTATCAATGGCAGAGGAAGAGATAAAACTTAAAACTACCGGTTGTGATCTCTTGCCAGGTCATGAGTCCCCCACTTGCCCTAGGAGCCAAGGTTAATATTTATCTATGCCCCATGGCAGTAGTTTCGAAGGTGTTGATCCCAGGGATTAATTGCTGCTTTAAACTGGCAGTTAACAGTTTAAACAACATTTTTATTGGCATACAGTAGTTAAATGTCTACTAGTGTGCTGATGGGTTTATGATGATTAAAGTGAATTAGGAGTTCGTCTTTGAGTTACACACTACTAGGAGCACTGGGTCATTTGTGTACCGTGGGTTAACATATGTGAGATGTGCAGTAACCACAGTACACAGAAAAGAAAAAGTTTATTTTTAAACATTGTACTTTGGACCATTTTCTGTTCTATTCACATTGGGAAAATAAGCTCTCAGGCTACCAGTTCTTCAATGACCCAGTGCTTGAGCATACGTGCTCCTCAGGACACAGTCCACGCCCTGTTGCTCATATTTCAGTAGTCATGCTCCATGGAATACAGCACCATGCTTGCAAGAAGTGTTCCTGGGGTGCCACAGGTCTTACACTGTACTGTGTGCACAAGAGTGGCTGAAGAATCAGATGCAAAACTCATTATATTTGTAAACATTGTTTGAATTCAGTCAGTGCAGTATTTGCAATACCACTGACATTAGAAGAAAACAAAGATGTTTGTAACCCCATTAATTATCTCATTTTTTACTGCTTGATGATTAGACATTTTGAAATCTTCAGTGTGACTAGAAGCCTGAGATCTATATTCTGGCCACCTGTTATAGGTGCCTATCTCATACAGTGTGCCTATGCCCGCTCTCTGCAGGGAACCATAATCTACCAGTGACCGCAGCTCCACTCAAGTGACATTTCTAAACCTCTTTTGGCATCTTTCTCAGGGTGCCAGAACAGGTTGTACAAATAGGCCAGAGGGAATTTCTGAGTGGAATGTAAATCCCAGTGCTGCAGCCAGTGAGCATGTTGCCGTCCCCAGGATGCAGTCTCCTAACTCTATTTTCAACTCTGTTGGAAAATACTATCTGTGACTACTATTAATGGCTTGTTTCTAGCAGGCTAATTAATCAGGACAAACTGGTGATAAACATTTCTCCCTATATAAATTATGAGAACTTACTGTCTAAGTATAGGGTGAGTGCATCCAGTACTTGAGCTGAGAAGGGTGACACGTGGGTGGAGCGAGGCTATTCTGTGCAGCTCAGCTGGTGTGCCCTGCTGCTGCAGTTCCAAGGAATTCTGCACATGAACCATGGCTAGCCTCTTGCCTCACTGCTATTTATTTGTGTTGTCTGAATTTTTGTTTCCTAATTAAAAGTGACATGTACTATTCGGAAGAATCTTATTGGCCTCTTAAAATAGTTTTGACTAGTTGGTTGAGGTTTCTAATTAGTTAACCACAAATTGTGGTATTAGGGGACACTGACAGAATGAAGCACAGAAAGTCAAACCCAACCTTTGTACCCATGGAATGTGAAACCAGAAGCTGTTTTCAAAAATAAATAATAGGTGCAGGGTGCAAAATACACTATAAAAATATAAGAGATGTTTTATTTATAACAACCTTCTTAAATAAGAAATAGTTGTAATTCTTAATTCCAGACTGTCTCTCTATGCCTCTCCCTGTCAATGTCTACACTACTGTTTACTTACCTCTGATATCTCAAATCCATGGTGGCTGATTCCTGCCTTTTTCTCCACTATGTCTGTAACCCAGAACCTATCTATGAGCTGCTGGGAATGAATTAACAAATAGACTGTGTATATGGAAGCTGCCTCATTCCCAGAGACTGTGAGATTTAAGGTACACTGAAGTCCAATATGCAAGTCTTGCTATTGAATTATACAGTTAGTATTCGAGTATTTGACTTAATTCCTGAAAATACATGTAGTTATATATGTATATAGATATATTTATAAAATATGGCTCATCAGACACTCAGAGAAAACAAGTAAGAATTTTACTTTTTTTTTTTTTTTTTTCAAAAGCTGGGCTCCATCAGGCCTCTCATATATTCACCCAGTCATGGTAAGCTTATTTTTCCCTCAGTATGAATTAAAATATAATTTTGTGTTGTCTTTCCCTATGTCCTAGAAGACTGTGCCAGTTTTTCTTGTTTTGTTTTGTTCTACGTACTGCATTTTGTTAAAGTGTTTCCATTCAGCTGGGGATTCTGTGTCTTCCAGGCTAGGTTGCCTACTTATAACTCTTTGTATTGGTCAATGTCAAAAACAACTGTATCTTACCCATCCAGAACAAGTTCCAGGAAAGGGATCCCAAATGACAGAAGACTGGACTGTTGCAATACCATTAATGATGTCTGCTCCTGCTCCTCCTAAAGTCAAGCTCTGGCCAATGAGTCAAGCTCAGCTGGATGTATGTTGAGAATATTCATGGAGTCCATTCAGGAATAATGCAGAGAGGATGAGAATTCCGAAAAGCTGCAATATTGAAGTTACTCCCTTTTAGGGCTCTCATTTTGCATTTGGGATAAAATGCATTTCAAATACATCCTTGCCTTTGTTACATTTTCCTTTTAACAGGCATCTAAAGCAATTAAGCTGTGATTTTGATGATGAGCTCAAATAAAAGCAGCTATTCTAGCCCTTAATCCCACATTTTACCAATTTAGAGTTAAATCAAAAGCTAGGTATTTCACCCACATAACTATTAACTTGTAGCAGTTAAAGGATAGGTTTCATCCTTTTGACTGAAAGCAGGTGTTTTGTGTTTGCTGTAAAAGAGCAATAATGCTGGATTCCTTACAAAAGCATGTAAAATGGAGAATCAGTGCATTCTATGTAGCTTTTTTCTTCCTTATACATTGATGTGTAAATTACAGCTTTTCCTGGCCATTTTTTCCAGTCTTTTTGATTTACAAGTATTTTTCAAAAGGTAGATTGCTGATCAGAAACACAAGAGGAAAAGATTACGTTCTTAGTCTCTACCACAACATTATATCCGATAAAGTTTATTTTATGAGAATTATTTTAGCTAACTCTACTCTGTGGAAGAAAAAAAAAAAAAGTTTGCTAGCAAAATCAATCTTAATTAGAAAAAAATACCTACCTCTATGGAAATAGGAGTGTACCAGTCACCTTATAAAAGTTATATTCTTGTTACATATAATTTAGCCAGATACTTGTGTTCTTGAAAGACATAAATGTTGAGAACTGGCCTGGATTCATGTCCTTTCCTGTGTGGAGAAAATGAAAGAGAATATTTTACATTCTAAATTTTAATTAGTTCAAAAAGCAGCTAAAATTGACTTTCACAGTTGGTTTTTAAGTGTGTCATTCAGGTTGATGAAGAATGTACGTAACAAGTTTGGACCAACAGAAGAAATAAGAAGGCTCATTCATGCCTTGCTTTGAATATATCTGATCAAAAGAAAGGAGAGTCTGAGCTAAGCTAAGAGTTAAGCTACAGAGGAGCCTATGAAGAAAAGACTTTCTGATGGGGACAGAAAAACCAAGCCCTCTGGACCATGTTGCTTAGGAATGATCTGTATATCTCTTGTTATCCCTATGGACATAAAGGATTCTGCTATCAACAAGTTGACTTCTGTGTCTCTAACCATTATCAATCCAAAGTTTCTCATAAAGAGGGATTTAGAGCACCTGAATCTGGATTTTGGATTCCATTAGGTAGTAAGGCTGTAGCTTTGTAGCAATTAACCCCTAAAGAGATATCTTAAGTTGCTACCCTACAGAGTCTGAAGAAACCAGTTTGTTGCTAGATATTTGGTTTTTTGTCAGTTTTCAGGATGACTTTCTGCATTTACATTTGACTCCGGGATTGTAATTTTTCCTTTCCCAAGCAATCATGCAATCATGGTTCCTGCCTTTGTGGCCTCAAGAACAGATATACACATTGCACAGCACTTGGGGCTACAAAATAAATTAATTCAGAAACTGAAGGTAATGCACCAATGGGTTGCTGTTTCTCTCCTGCACTTTTCCCTGGTGAAGAATAAAACCTGGGAATAGTCCACTGAATAGCAAAACTGTTCAACCAAACAATACTGTTGGTAAATCATTTCCAAATAATTGTGTTTTCAATTTAATTTGCAACAGAAGTGTTTTTGTTTGGGAGTCTTACCCAGTGTTTAACTGTATGTGAAAACTAAAGCCTGAATCTCCAGTTTCCCCTGTCTGTGGCGCAAGCACTTTATTTACTCTCATGTTATGTGGGCACAAACGTGCACAAGTACGTGAAAACACAAATACACATGATAGGGCTAAAAGACTTGTAGTCATATGAAATATCTTTCATCTAAAGCTGACAATTTTTTTTTTTTTTCCCCCTAGGATTTACAGTGGAAGGTCACTGGTGTTGACCTTCTCCACAGTCGTTTTATGTATTTTCATCTGTTCTTATTATTTTATCATCTGTTTTTATTATTTTTAAACAGCAATGCCATCTCCAGTGTCTTCAGTTAATGTGAATCACTCCTGCTTGATAGGGCTGGAAGTTGGTTTTTGAAAATGCCTGAAGTAGGATGAAAATGTAAAAAATAATGATTGAATTTATCCAAGACCGATAACTAGAGGATTCTGGGGGCATTTCTTCATCCCCCTCAGTGAATGACAATGAATTTATCTGAATTAGTCTACATGCTTTTACTTTACATGTGTAAGCTCAAAGATTTGTTACAAATATAGGAACTTGTTTTTCCCATGTTTCCAACAGCATGAAAATAAGTTTTCAGGAAACACCTAGGTCTCTTCACTGCCATCAGATTTGGAAAGAGTCCAATAAAGCTTTTGCCCTGAGAAGCCTCACAGCCTCTGTGTGAGACAAAATTCAGACAGGTCATAGGGCATAACCAGTAGTCCAGATGTTTTTGTGGTAAACCACCAGGTTCTTTTAAGAGCTGATGTTTTTTGGCATGCTGTTAATCTTCCCAGCTGTTTACTTGTGCCCAGGTGTGAAATCAAATCCTAGGAGAAATAAAATTGTGGGCTGCAGTGTGACTCAGCACCCATTACTGTACTGCTTTGATGGAAGGGTCTGGCAGGCTGCACTACATGGGATCATACCTTCGGTATGCACATGTAAATATACAAACTTCAGTCCTGAGGGTCGATTTATCTGAGATGACTACTAGCTTGTTCCCAGGAGAGCATGAAAAGAAACCATACAGGTAGCAGGAGAAAATGTTATTGCATGGCCTTCCCCATCAGCTGCTCTCAATACCATGCCAGTTCTGTACAGGCATGAGAGAAGAGAAGCAAATCTTGTATGTCCTTTTCTGGTCTCAACACAATGGTAAATTGGGACCAACTCCACTGAAGTTACTGGAGGTACATTAGTAGGTAACCAGTTAAACGTATGGGACTTAAGATTCTAGTTTATTCATTTGATTTTATATATGTAGAATGAGGTTCTTTGGAATGCACTCTAGTGAGAAAAAACAAACAAACAAAAAAAACCACACACGCATAAATGTGTCCTACTATATAGCCATGGTTTATGTAGAAATAAAAGCCTGCTACTTATACCTGTTAGGGGCCATTCTGCAGTGACTTCTCTTATACACTGAGGAAGTGGAGTTGGAGTAATTCCAGTTACAGTGTCAATGATGCAACTTTATTGTAACTCATCTGCAGCAATAACATGTATTGCATCAGAAATGTGAAGAAACAGAAACAGATTTTGGTTTCCTAGTATTTGTATCTGAACTTTGAGTGTGCATATGATTCTGTGACAAAAAAACATTAAATCATTTTAATGTTAGATAGATGGGAACTGATATCATGTGAATGTAACCTTTATCTGGTTGTTGAATTTCTATTTCTTTTGCCTTGTAATATTGATTACAATATTACAATTTTATATAGCTGCTAAATAAACAATGTGTATGAGACTTTGCATGGTCTGGGAAGGAAGCCTCTGGATCCATCCCTTCCCTGTTATACAAAAAGAAGAGTTCAGGAAATACAAAGCTAGTCATTGTGTTGGAGGAAGTGGTCTTAGGAAAATAAAGTAAACATATCCATGTTCCTATACTGTTTCTGGCTGAGTCACTGATTTTCTGTGCAATTCTGGACAAACCACTTGTATTATATCTATACTACATAATGAAACATCATGAAGAAATACCTACAGTGACTTTGACTTAATTGTGAGAATGTTTTTTTTTTCCTCACTTCATGGAATTTTTCAGGTTTTAAAAATCTGGGACAGGTCACACAGATCATGGGGGACTGTGATAATAAGCTTTTTACTTATCACTTGAGGTAGAAGACAACACACCATTGAAACTCTTGTGGCAAGACAGATTACTGTTGTTTTCATTATGTTTTGGTTTTGGAAAGAAAAAGGTAAATACCTCAGTAGGAATAGGGAATTTAATTAGAATAGGATAGGATAGAACAGAACAGAACAGAAAGTAACAACTCTTCTTATTTCTGAACCCCATTTTCCTTAAGTAAAATGGAGTTTCTTAGAAAATTACACTTTGGAATTAAGTGTCTGTAGACCTGGAAATAAGATTTTTTTTTTTCCTGTATATATTACTGCGCTTTTATTCTTGTATTTTTACTGTGCATGCATGGGACCATGAACGTGTCAGGGAGGAATGTAAACTGAACTTCACCTGGCTGATTCAATATTCTTGTCTAAAAAGTCATAGAATCATAGATTCATAGGATGGTTTGGGTTGAAAAAGACCTTAAATATCACCTAATTCCAATGCCCATGCCATGGGCAGGGACACCTACCACTAGACCAGGTTGCTTAAAGCCCCATCCAACCTAGCCTTCAACGCTTCCAGGGATGGGGCATCCACAGCTTCTCTGGGCAACCTGTTCTGGTGCCTCACCACCCTCAAAATAAAGAATTTCTCCCTAACATTTATTCTAAACCTACCCTCTTTTAGTTTAAAGACATTATTTCTTGTTCTATCACTACATTCCCTGATAAAAAGTCCCTCCCCAAAAAGTCGTTTGATGTTGCTATATTTGATGGAGCAGCAAGCTGACCATGGTGCTCCCCTTTTCACAGGACTGGGAGCCTCTATATCTGTGCATCTAGGGACCCCAGTGGCTAGCTCAGGCTCTGGTACCAACAAGAGCAGCCCCAGAGCTTGCAGAGTTTCACTGTAGCCAACAGAGATGCTGCCATTTCAGCCATCACTCTCAGTCCTTGCAAAGATTCATGTGCATCCTGGCACGACTCACGAGTCCTATTCTCTGCCTCCCCTTCGGTCAGAAGATGTCTCAGATGCACTACTCCACAACACAGATGTGATCACAATTTAGTGAGGGGTCTTGTCTTTCTCTAGTAAGGAGTATTTTTGTGCAGTGTACTGATCAGAGAGTCTCCAGCTTCTGCATAGCTCTGCCTCATGTCCCCTGTGATCCATCAATGTGAGGCCTGGGGCTGAGACTGAATCTGGTTATAAGAGGCAGGTGCTGGGGCAGGAAACTAATCAGGAGACAAAAGAGAAAATGCTAGAGATGCTTGATACCTACGTACTTCTTGAAAGTCCTTGTGGGTGCTGGCCCTCAGGAGAGGAGACAGAATGGGAAGAAAACATTGCCTCAAGCCAGTAGGATGGGGCTATGCAGTAGCACTAAAGTGCTCCTGTTCTGAGAGCTTTTCTCACCAGGAAAATAGCAGGTGTATGTTTACAATCTGACTTTCCCATGTTTTCATGTGAATAAGTCTGTTTCCCAAATACCCTGCAGAAAGTGAATGTGGCACTTATGTAAGTAGTAGCATTTTAAAATGTGAACTAAAATCTAGGAAGCCTTTTGTACACCCACCTTTGCTATTTCCCTTTTATCTGCTTTGAGGCCCTTCCATAAAGTCCTCTTTTCACTTTTAAAAATGCATGCATTGTTACCACATTTGTAGTCTGGTATTTTTGCTGTTTCTTATAGGGAATAACTGTATTTATGCTAACCCTTCATCTTCATGTATGATCCTACAGTTTTCTGCCTGACTAAAGCTCTCTGATCTTACATGAGCAAATATCTCGCGATTACATTTCAAAATAATTGCACAAAAAGTGTAATAAGCCACAGCAGAACTAGGTCTGGAGAAATGTGAGAAATGCTGTGTGAAAGCAAGAAAGCAAGGTATGCAAATTTGGTTTTCAGAGGCAGAAAAAGCACAAAGGTGGGCTGAACAGTTCAAAGATGGAAGGATATTCTGGTTATGTTAAAACCTACAGTAGCATTGGTGTTTTGACCTTTGCTTTTTATTCTTTCCTGTTTTTTTTTTTTTTTTTTTCTTTCCCTCTATTGGGCTCACAGACATTTTAAGGCAAGCTAAGACATTTTAATGTCTCTACATTATTATAGGAGATATTTCTTATTGGTTCAAATGCAGTGCTTTCTTTCCAGATGCGAGATGAAAAGCTTCCACCCCCAGGTTTGAGTAGGAATAGCTTTCTCAGGAGCAGGACAGATGCCTGGTTAAATATTCCAGGCAGTTACTTCAGAATGAATTTGGAGTTGTGATAAAGGTGACAACTGAATAAGCACTGAAGGTGCTTGCGGTTAGTAACAGGTAGGTTTCCTTACAGGTAAAAAAACATTTTTTTTTCTTTCTCTCTCTCTCTTTTTTTTTCTTTTTTTTTTTTTTTTTAGTTATGTGTTATTCCTATTTTCTACTTTCATCAGAAAAATTATGAAAAGTGTCCTGCACAGGTGTTGGTTGATATTTATATAGCAATAGCAAATACTAGAATGAAACACAGATCCAAATGTCTCTGAAGTTTAGGAATATTCTGTTTCTGTTTCTAATCTGTGCATTCTGGATTTGGCTATAGAAAACACCAGGGACATAATTTTTATATGAGATTGTGGTAACTGTTTAAGAAACTATCTTTTTTGAGGAAGTTGCCCCTGAGAAATTTTCTAAGTTTCTACATATCATGAGGGATCCCTGCAGAACCTATACAGACTTTCAGACTTTCAAGTCAGTAAAAGTGTTTTGCATGTGATAATTACATAGGGGTACAGCAGACAATCTGGAATAGCTCACCCTCCATAACTCGATGTTTAATAATTAGTTACTTTATTTCTGAAGCAAAATACAGAAAATTATAATCCTTCTGAAGTGCCATATCCCATTACTACTTGGTAGCCTTAATTTCATTCTATCCCGTATAATGCTCTCTGTAAATTCTGCTAAAGAAACACAATTGTCTTTAAAATGCAGCTAAAGTATGTGAGGGTTAAAAGTAACTTTTTTCCCATAAGTGTCATGCTCCTGACTTAGAATTCTTTAATGGATACTGAGCAGCACAGAACTGAAAGTATTTTTAATTTCAGTGCTTTGTATATTTACAGAGGGATTACAACAAACTTCTACACTTTATCTACATTTTAATAGGTCAGTGTGAACATATGAAGTGTATTAAGGTGGACTGCCTTACTTATTAAACTTATGTAAATTCGTCAAAAGCCCTTAGCAGTTGTATGCAATAGGGGCTGGAACGCCATGCATGATTGAGGTCATGCATCCAGCCAGTTTGTAAGACGATCCCTCTGCACTGAGCCATCAGCCATCCTTAGCATAGGGGCGCACTCATACACGCATTCCTGTCAAGTCATCTTGTGAAAGGCTGCTTGCTTCCAGCTTGGCTTGAATGTGCAACCTTAATAAAACTCACTGAAGTCTGAGAGAAAATAGCAGTTCTGCTGCAGATAGTGTAGGGGAAAGAGACTGGGATATGCATATGCAGCTGACTAAAGCAGGCTACATGCTGGACTGTAACAGAGAGGAAACAATAAATCTTAACTACTATGCAATAAATATTCCCAATTTTAACTAAGGAAACTATTCTCATAGTGAAATTTTTGAAAAAAGAAACAACTATTTATCCAAGCTTGATTATTAAAGTGCGCTTCTCCACTCCGTTTTCCAGAGACTTTAAGGGAAATTAAGAAAAAAAAATAAAGAAAGGAAGAAAAAGTTTTTCTAAGAGTAGGAAAGGAAAGTAATAGTAACATGTCAGTTTTCCTTTCCTTTGCTTTCCTGGCAGCACTTCTTGCTCACATAGGCTGTAATACTCAGCGTCGGGGTCCAGAAGCCAGTGGGAGAAGATTTAACCGGATTCAGCATGGGCAGTGCACCTATACTTTCATTCTGCCAGAACAGGACGGGAACTGTCGTGAAAGCACGACAGACCAGTACAACACAAATGCTCTTCAGAGAGATGCTCCTCACGTGGAACAGGATTTCTCTTCCCAGAAACTGCAGCATCTGGAACATGTGATGGAAAATTATACACAGTGGCTGCAAAAAGTAAGTGTTTCTTTTTTCAGTTCTAACTAAATGGATATTTATTTATTTATTTATTTATTTATTTATTTATTTATTTATTTATTGGTGACGCTTATGCTGTTCATAGTTTTCATGAGTTTCTATAAGAAAGGAGTTTAATAAGGATTTAACTCATTCATGGCTGTGTAGGAGAGAAATCTCACAGCCAGAGTGTACTCTTCTAGTGGTATTGCTGTCAGGAGCAGAATTTTCTTCACATTACTGAAAGATGCAATTTCTTAAAGCTTTATCTCCAGAGACCATGTATGCTTTGTGAGCCAGTGTATACAAAAATATACCAGAGACTCTTAGGACAGAACTTACTAAGTAGTCTTATAAACTCTACTTACAGTTCACAGATTCAGAGCAGATGTCATGCAGGATACCTGCTACTCTGACAGCAAAAGTGTACATTTAAAAAAATCAGCATTCATAGACATTGTGTTAAGAATATCACTGCTCTTCCAGAAGTAAATCTCGTGATTATTTCACCCAGTTAATTGATGGAAGGAAAGAAAAAAAAAATAAAAATATGTAGGCATTCACACTTCTAAATCATCCCAATAAAACTTTTAAAATGTGTAGAGTACACTGGACTTGAAACAGCCTGTTTTAATTTGTGTGTGTTCTCTCTTAGAAAGGGAAAAATGGGGTGGAAGGTGGTGCAGTAAGTTAACAGAAGCAATTCTTTTTAAGAATTTGTGCCAACTTTCTAATAAACTTTCCAGTATTTTGTATATGAGATGAAATTCGGGCCAGAAAAGACTTAAATATTTAAATAGCTTTACTCGTGTGAGCAACCCCATTCACCCTAACACGATTACTCACTTGAGTAAAATTACATACCCTGAAGGATATTGTCCATGCCTCAGTAATGGAAATGCCTTGGGATAGCTGACAAGTAAAAATAAATATATAAACGCCTTTGTGTCTTATTACTTGTAATATTCCTATTCTTATTCTGACATTTTGACCCGGCAAAACTTAGAATATTGAGCAACTGGTGATGCAGCTTGTCATGTAAGATTGCACAAGAATATTGCTGTATGCACCCATTTGATGGATAAATGATTTAACTGTAACACAAGTTCATACTAAGAATGAACATCAATGAAAAGCTAATGAATATTCTCCTGGGTTGGCTAAAAATTCATATTAGCATATTTATTGTTAATTATCTCAATTACAAGTTTGGGTTTGTCCAGACAGTATACGATATAGAAATATGTTAAAAAACATGAACAATCCTCTCCATCCCCCTAAGCCAACTAAAATCTTTAGAGAGAATTTGCTGATCTCTTGGTAAATTAATTGTGCTCTTTGCATATCTGGCTCTAGAGAGAAATGACTCTATCCAGTAAACATGTGACTATAAAACAAAATATAAGCAAGTATTTATTTTTTTCAGACTACTTTCCTCATTATTTAATATCTGGGTCTGGGGAATGTAAGGCTGGAAATGAGGGGACGTCTTTTGTAGAGGAAAACATTTTTTAAGAAATTATTTTACTGTACCTTGGGAGGCTGAGGCAAGTACTGAGAGAGGAAAATTGTTATCTGTGTTTATGTGTGCACATGATTTTGCTTGAACAAATTGCCTGCTGAATCATGCTTATGAGACTTCACTTATTCTGTGTTTGTCCACTAGAGACTGAACTAAGATCACTGTTTCACTGTGAACTGAACAAGAAGAAAAATGAGTCTCTGGAGTGTGTATGCCTGAGTTAGGGTTAGTCCTCTCACACTTTGGAGGGAAGTGATTGAACAGGTAGGAAGCTCAGTGAAATGGTTTTGTATTTGAGGACTGTTTTCTTTCGCAGTGATTGTAAAATGGGCTGTGGGCAAAACCACCCCTCCTCCTTCCCTCCCAGCCCCCAGCCCTCTGCTCCCAGGGTGTTATGTGAAGCCAGGCTTGTGCATGTACCCCCATGCACCAGCTTGCCCTGGAATGAAAGGACCTGTTTCTCTGTGTGATGGAGTACGGCTCACTCTGAACAAATGGGTCTGATGCAGCTCCATTATAGCATCTCTGAATACTGCATATGCTTTGTTGTTGTTGCCATTACAAAGCATCTCAGCCATAACTTGCTTCCTTTCAAAAGAAACATAATGTATTCATTTACACTTAAGCATTATGTAGATATCTTGCATCTCATTTTTATACTCTGTTTTAACTTCCCCCCAAAAAACTTTTTATATCAGATATAACTAGTGCTATACTAAGTAGTACCTTACAATGTACCTGCTATAAACAAGATAAAGAATAGTTAGTAGTTATAGGTCTGTGATTGGAAGTGAATAGTTATAATAAGAAACAATGTTTGTATTTCAGAATATGAGATATATTCTGACTTACAGAAAAGAACGATGTCTATTATGCTATAATTATGCTATATAATCTATACAACTTTCATTAAAATTGTACATAAGCATTGTATGGCAGAGTGAATTACTTTCTTTACACAAATGCTAGCCTGCAGTATTTATTTAAAAAGTTTGTGAAAGCACAATTTGTTTAATAAACTGAATAGCATTTTAAGTTTAAATGGTTTTCCAGTATATCTAAACTAGCAGATTTATAGAAGCAAAATAAGTTTTGTTTGTTTTTTAAATAGACTCTTTCACCCTCAAAACCAAAAGTGCTTCTTTGATGACCTACTAGTTTGATTCTAGATAAAAGTGCACTTCCTTGGGGAGCTGATTACAGGCAATTAAGTCCCAGCCTTGTCCATTAACATTTGCATATCTGCAGTCAGTGTAACTGGGATTGGCTGGCAAACCAGGGACACAGCAAAATGCTCTGTGCAGAAACTGCTCGGAAGAAGATGACTCGGTAAACATTTTTAGAGATTTTCCTAGAACTGTTTATTTTAATACCGGATAACTTTCCCCATTGTTTAAGCTTGAGTTTCATTTCTGCAATATGTTTATACTAATAGATCAAAACAAACAGTTCATCACATTTTCTTTCTTGCAGTAACTGACTGGCACACATGATACTGTTTGGTATTTAATTGCAGTGTCTAAGTATTGCCAAAGAGGAGTTACACAAAATGTTATCATCATGTCTTGCTCTGGAACTTTCTCTTAGCTTGGTGAACTTACAGTATCGATGAACTCGGTATACATGTACTATAGCTATATAGACGAGTGTCATACTTAGTCAAAATAATGTAAATTAATACAAAATTAATTAATGTAAATTAATACAAAAATAAGTGTATACTTAGTCAAAATAATGATAATAATTGCTATTGCCATAGAAAGTGAGCTTTACATGATCCACTCATTCATTTTTCTGATCCTTACCTAAACAGAATATCATAAATATTTCAAACAAATGCTTAATCGTTATATACTACAAGAGGCTAACACAGGCATACAACCTTGAGTTGAAAGTAAACCACAATTATTCTAATACACCAGTATCTAAACTTAGATTTCTTTTTGATTCTCTCTGCAAATATTGCTGACATTACAACACTTAATCAAAATAAAGAAGCTTCAGCTCACTTCTCTTGCCCTTCAAAGTGTCTATGCTGTCACCAGATATAAGGGAAGAAGTACAAAATGAAGAGTTGGATTCTGTCATTAAAGAAATAAATGATGAGCAGTTTTTCTGGGGTGTCTGTATCTCTTTCATAATTTCCTTTAAAGTTTATTCTTAACATATTTTTGAGAAATTATTTGTCCATGGCACCCTCTGTGCTCTCTGTGCTCTCTGTTGACTTGCATTTTGCAGAAATAACACTCACTTGGGTTTCAAATACCTATAAGGTAATTAGTTTTTGAGGGATACCAGTCACTGCACAGAAGAAACCAGCTTCTGGAAAGATTGTACACTCAGTGTGTGCTGTGGCTCTATGGAAAGTCTGCCCTCCTCTGTTGTCTTTGCCAGCAGGGCCTAGCACAGCAGGCTCACGTATGTGGAGTGGCTGAATTTTGCTTTGGAATTTAATTTGGTTTCCTGAAGTTGGGAAGATTGCATATAAGACACTCTTGATGTGAAGATGGAATAAATTGGAGTAGAGCTTGCCCCAGAGTGGCCAACGTCTAAAAAGCTGTCATAATAAGCTATGGGGATAATCTATATTAATATAGATATGGAAGTGGCCATAATGAGCAGTGAAAAATTTTGTCACATTAAAAAAACAATATTGCCCAGTTAAAGTACAGCAAGAAACAGAAAAAAATGTCAATTTTATTAGTAGTTATGCTTAAGCGGGCATTTTGTAATGTAACATGTGACCTTGAAGTCTACATAATATTTGGATGTTAAGTGTAATCAAAAGAGATCCACGATGAGCTCCTGTTAATTTTCACAAATAAATCAGACCATCAGATTTGGAATCTGCTATTCATCTTGTATAAACGTTACTAACAGGACCACAGAAGAAATAGCTTTCCACTAAATCTTTAATTTTTCAAGGTAAGCCATGGCTAAAAGGAAACATTGAGAAATCATTATCCCAAACCGGCCACTAACCCTCTACCTGGGGTTCAGCTTGAATCTGGATTTCTTGTCTAGACCCAGAGGCTCTTAACTGTTCTAGGTGCTCCTTTTTGCCTTGAAGTCAATGAATTCTCAGATCCAAAGCAAAGCCTCATCCTAATGAGATTTAAAGTGTAACTTCCCACAAACAAGCTGTAGAACAAATGGAGGGATCCAAATTAGTGGGATTACTTAAATAGTATACACTACTCAATGAATAAGTATATGTAAAAACTAACCTTAACGATCAAGAATAAATTTATTGAAACAATCTAGCTCTGAGAAAATTCACATCTGAGTCTAAAAATAAAATTGCCTATTTACCTCCAAAAAAGTCTCATGACTGATAATATGCCCGCATTTCAAAAGTTTTTTAATGAAACTGCTGAAGTCCTCGGGACGTTCTAAGAAAGAGGCAAGACGTCAAACATGGAAATGCCTGAAAGCGTCACTTTACTGAGGGGTAATTTATCTGACATTTTTTTTTTTTAAGAGGTAGAAGAATCAGAGAAGTAGACTGAAGGCCAGTGGCATATGTTGCCCCATTTGGTAGCAAATGACTTAAAAAATATTTCCCGTGCTTGGGCAGAAGGCTTTATCATAATGTGCAGTAGAACCTGACTGTGTTTATTTTCAGTGATGACTGCTGTAATTAGGAACTTTTTGGTAACAATAAAATATTACATTTATTAGTCATCAGAACTGTGCAACCAATGTGCCCAGTGGGAGATCTCATTTGGAACACTGAGAGCTTTCCTAAACGAAGCTGATGTAAAGCCAATGGCGTGTCATTTCAAGGGTGCTGAGAACTCATTGTTCCCATTCCCTTCTGTGGTTTGGAAGCTGTCTCTACTTCAAAGTGTCGGGTGCCTTGGAAAAAAGGCCCATGTGGGAAAAGTGTAGGGCTGGGTATTTTAGGCCTGGATCATCCCACCCAAACTTCTGGCCAAAGCCCAGAGATAACTAAGATAGTTTTTTCTTTGCTGTGGGGAATCTCTCAGCTCTGTGTCAAGAGACAGTAGCAGGCCCAGAGGAAGAGCCAGCCATCTGAACCATCCCGTGGAAGTCCCTGCTTCTCTTCATGGACTCCAGGGAAATCCTGAGCAGCTCACTTCCTGATTTAAATACCTCAGTTAAGTGGGATAGATTTAAGCTTTACTCCCTGTCCATAGCTGTAGCATAGACTTCCCCTGTGGCTGCAAGGAAATCATAAACTTTAAGTATTTCTGTTTCCTTTTTCTAACAGAGATATTGTAGTACTACTCAATTTCACAAGGCTGCTGGG
Source organism: Anser cygnoides (assembly GCF_040182565.1). Taxonomy (NCBI): domain Eukaryota; kingdom Metazoa; phylum Chordata; class Aves; order Anseriformes; family Anatidae; genus Anser; species Anser cygnoides. The sequence goes on along the minus strand of NC_089874.1, from coordinate 144,559,886 downwards.
AGGCTTAATATATTTTTTTGCGTGTTGCTTTTGGAGTCATTCTGGCGGAAGGCATTTTGTGCTATTAACAGTTTATGTACGATAATAATACAGTGTTTAGAGAAAGTGATGTGAGATCAGAAACTCTTTTGAAAGGAAATCTATTTTAAAATGTGTAACTAAAATAGTTAAAAAGTAGGCAAACGCAGTGAATATGATTCTGTAATATTGAGTATATTTTTTAGATTACAGTTGAGTAAATGGCTTATAGCTGAGACAGCTATATTCTATTCTGTATTAGCTATGTTCTGCTAATTGTGGGAAAAGTTCTCATTCTTACAGTATTCTTAAACCCACTCCAGCAGCTGCAGTTCCATCCTGTTTCATCTAAGGTTGATATAGGACTTCAGCTCAGTCTTGCACAGATTTTGAGGAAGACTATTGAGGAATGGATAGTTTTTCAGACCTATTGCTACCAGAAATTTTGAATAAAGTTGTCATTATCAAAACTGGGCTTGCCTGTGTGATTTATTGCAGACAAATCCTGAATGGTGAAGATAATTGGCAACCTGTTTGTATTCATTTCAATTTACAACGCAGCTTAGTTCAGTCTTCTCTGCATTTGCTGTGAGTTGCAAACAAGGAAGAACTAATAAACGAGGACCTTCTAGAACCACTGTCATGGTTTTCGCTGTGCTGTGAACCTCATCTTCAGCACCAGAAACCCAAGTGTCTTGAATAAACAGCTCTGGTTAAAGTCTTCCCAGTAGCATAAGGATTTCCTCTCGTTAAAGTGTTGAAGTTTGATCAGGAAAAGGAAATTGAAATAGTATCATATTTCATAGGAAGAGTTCTTTTTCTTATGAAACAAGCTGTACTTTAACACAGGGTTATTGTGTAACCGCATGTGCATATTTTAGACAGTGTTATGAAACACCACTGTGGTGAATACTCAGTTGGAAGGGTAACTTAGAAATGTCATAAATTGCTGCACGTCTACACTACATTCTCATTAAAGTTTGTGCGCAAAGATCAAGCTTTGCTATTTATTACCTTAGTTGAGAATCAGGTTAATCTCAAATAATTTAAGTCACTCCTACATTGGGATAAGAAGCCTGCCCAGGGACTTGCACCAGTATAATTAACCCTTTTTAAAACTGATGCAAGTTAAACTAGTACAACTTTCTTGTCTAAATATGACCTAATAGTGGGGCTCTGCTAAATATTGTACAAACATATGGGCATAGACATTCAAAGCATGACAGATATGGGGTCAGCTGGAAAGATGCCCAAGTTACATTACCATGCATTTAAAAAATGATTTGCTTTTGGGATTAAAACAAATCAAACCAAAGAAAAATGAGTTAAGATAATTTTACAATCCCTCTGAGGAAGTCATATAGGAAATCAGCATTCTATTAGACATTGTAGCTACATGAATAAAGTAAGTTTCTTATACCTCCTTAACTCACTTCTAGCAGCAGAAATGAAAAGGAAAGAAAAAAAAAAAAAGAAAAAAAGAGAGAGAGAGAGAGAAATCTACTAAGAAAAGTGGGAACAATTAGAACTATGATAGTTTTATAGTGGAATACATATGTCTTTAGTAAGATATTTTAAAGGTCTGCCATATGGTAGCACACAGACTAGTCATATGATCTGTTACTATTCCCTTCTAAAACAAGAGAGAAATAAACTTGAAAGTGTGGATGCAATTTTACTTGCAGTTGGAAAATCTGAGTTGAAGCTCCATCAGTAAAAAGTCCTGACCCCAAATTGTGTAAGAATCTGAAGAAGTTCTTTGCCTTGGACACCTCTCCCTGGTGCCTGAGTCTGTGCATATGTGCACCCATGCATATATACATATGCATGTATTTGATTTTTGGAGTGAGTGTTGTTAAGGTACACAAAAATCCTTTTCTAAGTATCGTGGCTTAAATCCATTTCTACATTTTATACACATTTACCTGCTGTTGGAGGTTTTGTTTTAAAACAACCTTCACAGCCATAATTTGTTTGTCTTAAAGAGGAAAACATTACTTTTTATATCATTTATAGTTTGGGCCATTGCTAAATACCTACTTCAGATACCGCCTGGAACTGACCTGTAGGTTCAAAACAAACAAACAAACAAAACAACACACACACACACATACACACACACAAATAATAGAAGGGTTGCTAGCAAGATAAAACCTTGTGTATTATTCATGAATTAATTCTGTGTGAACGAGTCCTCATACTATGTTGCTTGTAAGTTATGTGTGCATTTGACACTGTCCTTTTGAGATTACATATGAAGCAAGAATTTTCATATATTCTGAAAAAAATATCGGATCCAAATACTGCCCATCCCGTATACATTTCTGTCCTTACGTGTTCACTGCAAGACAAACCTAGCTGTGCTTTGTGCCTTTGCAAATCAAAGCTGTGCATGGCATCTGCTTCTTTAACAGGACTTGGCATAACTATACAGTTCTAATTTTTCCTCATGTCTTCTGGGAATTTTTATTTATCAGAATAAATTCTTGCCATTTGACATGTTTTGTCTAGTTGTCTTGTTGCAAATCGTGTACCAGGCTTTCCTTTTGCAATAAGAATGTGTGAGGACAACCAAAATCCACTTGTTCCAGTCTGCAGAACAAGTTCAACCAAGATCCACTTGTTCCAGTTAGCAGACCCTGTTCATCCCAAGGATTTGGGTTCTGGCATGCTTTCTTCTCTCTCTAGACCAACGAGGTGGATGGGGGTTGAGAGATTACCCTAGAGATAGGATAAGCTCTAAGTATCCCTGCCAGGAAATGAAGGCAAGACTAGAGAGGTATGGGAGAACTGGAGATTTGGAGCAGATGACCTTAAAAGGTAATTTCTCTCTTTTTAACAACACAGCTCCTTTCACACTGCAGCACAAATGATCAAATTGGTGCTAATCATTTTTGAATCTAAAATCTATTTCTGCTGCAGGCCAATAATACCAGACTGATCCTGCCTACTTTTACAACCAAATTTCCTTTAAAGGCTATCTGTTTGCCAGAGGATTTTCTTGAAAGATAGTACCTATGTTATGAAACTTCTGCCTTAGGGATCACATCATTTTGGAGGCCAGGCTTTTAGTTTCCACCTCCTGGAGGTTTTACAGACAAAAGCACTGGCATAATTTGGGTGCACCTGCCCCCTATTTTAAATGTTACAACAAACTTTCAGCCATTCTTAAAGACTTTCCAGCCTTCAGAATTATTTTCTTACTTTCTGACTGTGGGTAAAAATAAATAAATAAATAAATAAATAAATAAATTCTCAATGTGTAAATTTACTATTTTGAGATATAGTTTAACATTTGACCTTTTTATACACTCCAAATCCTTAGAACACATTTTAAATATGCACACAAATCAAAGCATAAGTCCTAATACAACGTCCAAAGAAGATTTTACGTCTATCTGTGTGGTATTGGTAGGCTTGCCTGCCCTTTGGTTCATATTATTTATGGATGTTTTAAAGTTGTCAGATGATGTTTATAAAAGTTTATTTTTCTTTCTGAATCTTGTCTGCAAATATGGTCTTGCATAATGCAGATTTAGGGGAAAATAGTGTTTTAAATGTTGATCTTGTAATTTTTCTGAGCATTGAATTGAATGAATTTTCAGCTTGGATTAAACCACCTATAGCTCTACTTAAATGTGCTGATTTTCACTTTCTTACATTCATCTTCAAATAGCTTTAGCAATAACCATCTTCTGGGAGTTTCAGTTTTCGTGCAAAAGTCTTTTGTAGGAAAGAGAACAGTATTAAATATACTCCCCTTTTAAAAAATTCTCTCATCAGCTCAGTACGTGGGTAACAGAGAGGGTGAATAATATGGTTATTCACATGCTTTTCTCTTTTCTGTTCTGAGTCATGTATTTGTGTGCAGGAGGAAAAGGATTTTCAGATAATTATCTTCTCAAAAACTAATATTTTCTGTGGAAAATCTATTTAGAGATGGTCTGATAGTTCTGAAATCTCATAGAAACACTTTATATAACACCTGATCCTCTGAAGTCTCCTCCAACACCAGAGAACTCAATGAAGACTGCTAGAGCATTTGAAAATTGGGCATTCATATGTAGATAAAAGTAGCCAAAGTGAGGATTTAGGATCACTGCCATTAAGTACTGAGTATATTTATATGCGTCATAGTTAAATATTTACCCTCTACAGTCTTAATTCATCAGGAAATTCCTGTGGCCTTCTAGGCCACATCAGCAAGTCAACACAGTAATGGGCAGCCCCCAAACCATGATGCCTTTGGTGCTGTGCCTGGAATGCTGAGGATCTGCTTAAAGGGAGAATTGCTCAAAGAAATGACTTAATCTCTTCCTGAATGAACTATTTCCCTTTGTTCCTTGGCTAAGACTTCATACTTCACTGTGTGTGTGACTTACAATAGTAGAGAGTAACGGTTAAGGTCCACCTATCTTTCCTGCATTACTTCTATCCTGTTAATGGGAAAGGCCATCAATGCTCAGTTAGAAAGTTTTTGTGTTACTATTTTTGTAACGAGGAGATACAGACTGCACAATTCTTTATCACTATAGCCTGTTAACTTCAGAAGTGATGATTAAGGTTGTTTCTCTTCACATTTTTCTTGAATGATCCAGTTCAGTCTCTTGGCTTTTCCAAGAATTCCAGCTCAGGCCTTAAATGTCCTTCTGTATATTCCTCTGACATCATTTACCTCCATGACATTAGTATAACTCAACTATGTTGCCCCCTGGCTTCATGTTGTTTCCTTAAGAATTATTTTTACCTGTTACAGGTACAGGACTTCTATGCACGGAAGCTGACATCATTTATCGTCTTATATAGGGAGTAATACTGCACAAGATGGCTTTGCCAAGCACTAGACAGTTAGCATTTAAGGTGAAGGATTATTACAGCAAAATAAATTCAATAATCATTGGTAAAAGATAATTTTTTATAGTTTGATCTGCTTGATGAAGCACTGTGCCAGTCACTGTACAAAGTTCTATTACATGACTCTGCACCCAAGAGGTATTCCGTTGAATGAGTTGATTTCAGATCCTCAGAAACTGAGTCTTGCTGAGAAAGCTGGCTTTGTTTCACATTCCACCAATATGGAGCCAGTGCATTAGTTAAACCTCTGCCTTTCGCCCCACTAGCAAAATTCTTGCATCTCATTGCCTATGTATGTAGTCCTCTCTAAAGACAAAATATAATGCTTGGGTAAATCACGTAAAATATATGTGATGAGTTTGTGGGTCAGGTAATCTGTAAATGAAATACAAATATATACAGTTTTTTTAATTGCTTTTTTATGGCTTTGAATGCCATAAAATATTTATGGCACAGGTAACTCCCAAAGAATGGAAAAAGAACTTGTAACCATTGACTATTATATCAGGGAAAGTGTAAAGGACCATCAGGTATCAGTTACAGAAAGATGGCAGGAGTCAACTTTCCAAAAGATTGTGAGGGATATAGAGGAGATGGGAGTTGGGGATGACACTTCAGAACAAGAAGCCTGCATATTTGAAGTTGATAGAGGGATTCTTTAGAATACTGACAGAAAGAGTGAAGGTTGCTGTTGTAATCCATAAATTTCTGTGCTGCCCAAGGTAAAAAACATGTCAATAAAACATACACAATAGGATAACTTGTCCTGAAGTGACAGAAAAGTCTGAAAAATTGCACTGGTGTACAGCATGTTTAGTAAAATGCTTTGAAGCAATGCAGCTCTAAACTATTTACTGGCTGCATGACCCCATAAAGATCATAATACTATATACTAATACTAATACTATTTAATAATATCATATCAGATACTATATATTTCAGGAGTAATATAGTTGGATTAAGAAATAAATCATCATAGTTGTGGAAGATTTTATTTTAAATAAAACTTTTTCTTTTTTTTTTTTTTTAATACTAGAAAATATATCTTTTTAAACTTAAGAATACAAGAGCAAGAAGAGGTGGCAAGGGAGATGTTCAGCAGCAAGTTTTAATAAGGAAACTGTGAAGTCTCCGAGTTTTGCTGGTTATTAAGATATCTGAAATGCTAACTACCCCAGGCTGAAATGCTAAGTAGAAGCAGAATGCCATTTGTGACCGGGCGTATGGTCACCAACATGTTACTCTCATGACAATTCTTTCACTACCATCAATGAGAGTTTCAGAGGTGATGTTTGCATTTGATGCATGTATTTGACCACTAGGTGAAAAAAAAACAATTTACTAACATCAAGCAAGTACCTCAGAGAGTTTGTATGAGCTAGAGTGCAGAAATACTAGAAAAGCATTTGCCCAGACATGTCAACTATAGATTTTGGCAAGATCTAAGGACTCAATCCTGAAAGCATGTTTTGAGTTGATGGTACTCTTTCCACAAAAAGTTTTTTACCCCATTAAATAAATTTATACAATTTCACTGTTGGGGAGTGTTATCACAAACATTTAGTTACGTTTCAGTAATGCTGAACTTCAACAGAAGGTAGAACTGAGTGGGAATTGCTCTGTTACTCTACACCAGCACACGTGTTTTATGCTTTTGAATAAGTAGATGAAGATGGAAATTCCAGAGACTTCATAGAGTAGCCTTCGTATAGAGAACAATGTCACCATAATTCAATGCATCAAAAAGAGGAATTATAGTTCCTGCACAGTTCACATAGGGAATCGTATGATCTTAGATATCTTTTTTTGTCAATGAAAGATTACCATGACAGCACATGCTGTACAGGCCACCGATAAGTCTTAAAAACATTATTAAAGTATACTTGTTATTTATACAGGGAATTAATAAACTTTGTATTTAAGTGTTTGTGCAATGTATTTACATATTGACTTTTGAAGTGCAATGGATGGACCAACACTAAAAGGAATTATAAAATTTAACAAAGACAGAAATAACAAAGATTTTTCTGTAATTTGGGTTCTTAGAGCTAGGATGCTTGATTATATTTCTTTAATGCTAAACCAACAAGCCAAAAAAAAGCACCATTTGTTATCTTCTACCACAGTGCCTTGCAGTGCTCCCTGCAAAAAAACTGTACTATGGGTTGTAGAAACAACAACAACTAAAATGTTTCTTGATCCAGTATTAAAAAAGAAAAAGAAAAAGAAAAAAAAAAAAGAAAAAGAAAAAGAAAAAGAAAAAGAAAAAGAAAAAGAAAAAGAAAAAGAAAAAGAAAAAGAAAAGGAAAAGGAAAAGGAAAAGGAAAAGGAAAAGGAAAAGGAAAAGGAAAAGGAAAAGGAAAAGGAAAAGGAAAAGGAAAAGGAAAAGGAAAAGGAAAAGAAAAAGGAAAAGAAAAAGGAAAAGAAAAAGAAAAAGAAAAAGAAAAAGAAAAAGAAAAAGAAAAAGAAAAAGAAAAAGAAAAAGAAAAAGAAAAAGAAAAAGAAAAAGAAAAAGAAAAAGAAAAAGAAAAAGAAAAAGAAAAAGAAAAAGAAAAAAGAAAAAGAAAAAAGAAAACAACTTAGCACTCTTACACATCTTCAAAACATTTAGTTATTTGACCACTGACCCCATGGGGTATTTCCTAGAAGCAGAATTGAGCAAGACTGAAATTGTCACACTGTTTTGGGCATGAAGATATGCCATGGACTCTTGATGTGTAAAATATGAACCAAAGCGTTACATCTTTTCCTTTTTCATGCATTTTTAAAGACTACTTCAATATTTTCATTCATTATTTCACTACCAAGATCACAGAAATCTCCTGAAATTACCACTGAAATTTTTTGATTCACTGACACTAGAATTAGCATTGGTTCTTTTTTTCTGGGCTGTAACTCAGTATGATGGAACACTGGAAATGTGTTTTAGGGTAAATTTTCCATTTGTATTCTTCTTAATTTTCAAGCTGACTGCCCTCAATGTTAGTTAGGTCAGTGTGGTTTTAAATGCTGTCATGTTTTCACTTCCATAGTAAAATCATTCTGAAAGGCTATAAGCAAGCTGCAGCAAGATTATTTTTAGAATATTACTCATAATGCAATACAAGCTTTATATTGTGAGGCAGCTCCACATTCTAAGTCAGAATTGCTTGGTGATTTTTCTAACAGAGTAGATATTAATTTTGTTTTTTCTTCCATTAGGCTTAGTCTGGTATTGCTATCACGTGTTTTCCAGGTGTTGCTACCATGAGCCCCTTACCAAAAAGTATGACTAGAAAAAACAATATCCTATGGGAACCTAAACCCAAAGGAGGTTTTCAACACATTCCACAAAATAAAGCCATTATCATTAAATAGTCTCAAGAGGACTACAAACTTGGAAAAAATGGTCTCTTTACTCTCACCCGGAGTGTGATGTTAATGAGTTCCTGAGTAGCTTGGCCTAATGCTGCTCAGAGTGAATCAGTGGTAAAGTGTGAGCTCGATTCTTGTCCAGGAAAGGGCATTTCCCAACCTCAGGTCCACCCAGCTGAAGCTGATTCCTTGCCCCTTCCTCCCCACAGAGCTTCCAGGGGCAGCAGAAGTTCTGGGTCCACTTCTTGGTGCAGGCTCTCAGGAGCCAAGTACTTCAACACATCTCTGCCTTTTTGTTCTTAATGGTAAGGGACAGACCTCAGTTCTGTCCAGACAAGATTTCTTGGCAGAACAGGAAATTCCCAGAGGGCCAGGAGGAATTTTAAAGGGCTGGAGGGGTATGTTGCAAAATGCTAGCCTGGCACCCATGGAGACTGAAATCTGTTATTTATAGAAGAGCAGAGGCAGAAAACAGATGGTGTACTGCCTCACAATATGCTGTACAATCCCTGCATTGTGTCAGCATAAATTTGTGGGGTACCACATCAAGGACAGAGATGATAGTACAGTCTCTATTCCTAGCCACTTCTTCCCTTCACATGCCTAGAAAGATACCAGGTAATGCCACATGCAATGACATTTTGTAACACACACACACACACACACAGACACACACACAAAAATAACAAAACAAAAACAAAAACAAAAAACACACTTTTAGAAAGACCTGGAACAACAGTGTAAATCAGAAATAGTGTCAATGGTATCAGTGGAACAATGCCAATGTCAATCTGCTGCAGCTGAAAGAAGGCTCAAGCCCAGTCCATGAGAAGCAGACAAACTTCAAAAACAATTTTTTTGTTGCTCATTTGAGGACAGGATTGTGTGTACAGGCTTTATTATGTGCAAAGTCTTCTCTCAGCACTACCCAGGCCTGAAAGTGGGATGCACATGCCATGAGAACAATTTAATAATGATATTTTGAGCATTTCCATTTTTGTTCATATCAAAAAGAACTCAACTGCAACTTTGCCTGTAAGATTTTTTCTGTATTGCTCTTTCCAGTCCCCCAAAACACCAAAAAAGAAGGAAGATTTCCGTTGAAAAGGAAAGCCTGAAACTGATGTGGAAGACTATTTGAATTTAAACCTAGTTTTGGTTTCTATGTGGCCTGTATTTTCAGGGGCCATTTGAGTTTTTAAGGTTTCTTATGCTGAAGCCAGACAGAAAATGTATTGGTTTATTTTATAATTAAAATAGTAAAATCCTTTTTGTTGAAGTTTTTAGCAGATTATTTGGGCATTTCTTTGAGATAGAATTGCTTCATGGCAGAGGTAGTCTAGTTAGAAACCTTCTAATTGGAAGGCTTGAAACCTCAGGTAAAGGTAGCAACGTGTTAGAAGGCAATATATCCAAATCAAAATTTTGTAGTTTTCAGACAAAAGGTTAGAATTCTTGACCGAGTAATGTCATCTGACTTGCTTTTATCTATGTATTTATATATAAATTAATCTTCCTTTTATTAAAAAAAAAAAAAAAAAAAAAAAAGCTTTTTCATAAACTGAAGGAAATGTCACTGGAAAACATTTTCCTTCTGATAGAGTATCAGCAGACTGCTACAAAGTGGTTGCTTTAGCACAGACTTAAGTGAAAGTAGAATGAAGTTCCAGTATTATCTTGGGATATGAAGGAGAAGCCTAAATGTAATATCTATGTCCAGGCACAGCTAAAATGTTAGAAAAGGGATGCACTGTATTGGTGTTCTCCTGTTTATCTGGAAACAGTTGCTTCTGCAGTTCCTTTTTCTGTGTGTGTCTGTGTCTGTGTCTGTGTCTGTGTCTGTGTGTGTGTGTGTGTGTGTGTGAAGAAGATAGAGAGAATATGCATGTGGAATGTTGTTGATATAGAAAAGATTATGCAAACTGTTCCCACTGAACTAGAGACATCTGAGTTCAAAGAGAACTGTTTGTAACTTTTCTTCTACTGCCCTGGTTTTTGGTTTAATTAAGAAAAATATTTTTAGCTGGCTAATTTAGCTCATGCTAAAGGACAAAAAAAAAAAAAAGGAAAATAAAAGAAAAAAAAGCAATGTCAAACTGCTTAAGAGAAAGTTCCTATAATTCTGTGGTGGAACAAACAAGTAGATCCGTATTGAAGGTATGGTAATAGTGCCTTGATTCATGTGTAGTAACATACATGAAATGCCTATCTGGATGTCACAGAGATGATCAGAAAGCTAGGAGCTCTTTTCTTCTGAACTCAAAGGAGCATGCTTGTCTTGGCTGATAGGGGTATTTGTCATCCTTCTGGCATCTTCTGATGATGGTGCCTATTAATACTGTATGCCCGTCACCAAGCCCAAGTACTTTTGTGTTTCTATGCTGCAACTTGATTACAAAAAAAGCTTACTGTGCAGGTGATGAGATAAATCTTTAAAAATGAGAAGAACCACTTGAGTGGTGGAGTGTTCCTCCACATTAATTCTCTCTCTTCTTTCTAGAATTTTTAAATTTCTTATGTTTTTCTGCTTGTGTTATCTTTGCTAACAAATGATGAAATTCGGATATCTGTGATTCTTTCATATTGTGCTTTTTTGCAAAGTGATTGTTTATTAAAGATGTTCATTACAAACAAAATTTGACTGTTAACATCTTCCTCTGGGATTTCTTTTGTATACATAATAAAATAGTATGCCCAATCCTTAAATCCAAAAGTTGTGTTGTATTCCTATCTCTAAGCAAGTAATGAAGGTTTTTGATAGTTATTTTAATTTCATATAACAGATAAAAAATAAAATAAAATTAAAACACTTGTCCTTCACTATTCATCACAACTGAATAATATAGATTAAACAAAACATGTAATGGAGCAGGAACACATAGGTTGTTAACACAGGTGAAATGCAATTACAATAAATATTTCAAGGACTTTTTGCTTGGAACGAAGTTTACCAAGTTACTGACAAACTTGATTAGAAATTGTTAACATAATGATTATGTTTCAAATTATGAACAACAGTTTACTTATGTTTTCTGATGTATATATAAAGCATATACAATGAAATTTGAGCTATAGTGATGTCAAAGGCAGAACTTCAAGCAATTTCAGTGGAGTCAGAGCCTCATTTCAAACACTGCTGATTTCGTTTCTGGCATTATGAAAGAAGTGGTGTTCAGGACATATGTTCAGTGCATTTATCTATAATAACTCTCTTTACTATTGACGGAGACTCCATGCTTTCTTGAAAGTCTTGCATTCATTTCTTAAACAATGGCAACAAATGTCCTTACTTCTATAGCCTGTATTCAACATGTTTTACAGACATCAGTGAAAAAAAAAAAAAAAAAAAAAAAAGCTTCACAGCAATCAGAAGTTTTGGTGATGGCATTCATTTTGTTTTCATTATCTACTGGAAAATCCAAAATGCACAAAAGGTATTTCTGATACTTGAGAAATCCAAGTATAGCCAACAATAAAACTAAGTGAGTAGAATGGTTTTGATATAAATCAGCAAGGCATCTGGATGCTCGTGGTCACCAATACCTCATTCAACAAAAAAAAAAAAAAAATTTGTTTTCAAAACCTGTGTTTCAGGGTGCCAAACTAGAGGTGTCATTGCTGAGAGTTGCAGCTTTTCAAATAACAAAAAGAAAACACATTGAAACAAAATTTAAACCATGTTGTAGGAACATAGAAAACAGGTTTTTCATCCAGAGGTGCTGCTTTGAGCAGTGAAACCATGAGTTTAGTTAGCTCTTGTGCAAACCAAAACAAATTTTTGGGGTGCTCAAACTTAAATATTTTTTTCTTATTTGGGGGTATAATGTCCTCAGTCTTCTTATCCATTATGCTAATATAAAAATGTTGGTGGGTAGCTACTGCTGTTATATGGAAGACTTCCTGTATAGCTGGTTCCCAGTTGTTCTTGCCTCGTTTGCTATGATCTGCCTGGACAAATTTACCCACCTCACCTGAATGAAAACCAGGCCAGCCAGAACTATTGTGTTCATGCACACCGATTAATTTTCTCACTCAATTTTCAAGGCCTTTTTTTTTTCTTTTTCTTTTTCTTTTTTCTTTCTTTCTTAAGAAACAATCCCTTGTCACAAGATCTGATTGATTCTATGATTCTACGACCTGACGTGCAGAGGGGTGGTCATACTGTGGAGCAGTTTATCCTCAGCACCATTCATGTAAAAGCCAAACAGTTTGACATCAACTTCTGTGAGCCAAATGAAGAGAGCCATTTCCTCATCTTAGCAAGTAAAAACCTTTCTTGAACTGAAAAAAAAAATAAAAAATTGCTGTGTTACAGTCCGTTGCTTCCCATTAGTGTAGAAAAGATATGGAAACCTATCTAACAGCATTAACTCCTAAGTTTTTAACATGGAAAGTAAAAATATGAAAATTGTTGAAAATGCCTTAAAATGTCCTCTACAATTTATTAGCAACAATATCACTCCCCCATTGGGGTTAAATGTGATCACAGGTAAAATATAGAACATGTGCTGCCTTACATGAGTCATACTAAGAACTTATCCAAATGATTGAAGAAATGTATAGACCCAGTACTGTTTGACATAAAGAATGTACATTACATCTCTTTGTTTAATCACCAATAGGAAAATCACACAGTTTTGCTGTAGTTTTGAAGCACTTTATAATTTGTTTTCCTTTTAATATATGTTCTTTGAGGTTTAGAACTATTTTAAGAGCATCATGTGCATTCAGAACATGTATGTTAGGTGAAAAATGTGGTGGATGTTCAGTGTTGTTGAAAATCTGTATGTAGATTAAATTTTCAAAGATGGGTAGCAATCAGAGCACACAAATTGCTATGCTCATCTCTTAGGAGCTTCAAAATCAACTTCTTTTGAAGATTAGACCTGTAAGATAGCATGTATGGTAGTCTTGAGATTGATAAGTCAAGAAAGGCAACAGAGTTCCACATTGTTATCCAGCATGTAAATTATAGAATTTTCCATCATTGTTTTGGTTGGTTGTTTTTGTTTGTTTATTTTGTTTTGTTTTGCTTTGCTTCTAATCTTTATAAGGGCAAAAGCAGACATTTATCAGGACCTTTGAACTCTCTACTAGCCTGGAATTTGTGAATGAATCTGTTATATATGTGCCTAAGGTAAATTTAATTCATACATATGTGTATGCTCAGCTAATACCTTGGTCTATTTACTTTTGGGATACATTTGCTTTGAGTGCAGTAGGCCATGCACTTCCATGTCCCAGGCTGTCCTGGAGACCTGCAGCAGAGTTGAAGGACAGGACCAGGCACTGGTCTGCTGCAGGCTTTTGGGAAGTTGCCTCCTTCCAGTACATATCCCATCAATAGAGTTGCTTCCACGTTTTACACTGGCAAGCTGAAAGCAAAACTTGAACTGATGAGTAAGATTAATTTTCACTGTAAAAGTCACCAAAAGGATCCAATTTAGATCAAGTTTGTGGTAGCAGAGCTCTAGCAGAGGTAGTGGAATAATAGCAGAGATGAACTTGTTGTATAATGGTTACAAAATATGAATATTTTCAAAAGGGATTTGTCTCTAGGCAGAGCTTTGGGCCAAATTCCTCAATGTTCTTCTTGTGTTGCTTCATTGAGATTTTTTATTTTGGTTCCCAAGCAAAACATCATTCACTGCAGAACAAATAACTATGACAATATGGGTATCTAACTGATATTTTATGAGTAAAACTGATGTTGCTGCATATTTGTCCACAGATTGTGTAGTTTTCAGATACATAAAGAACAGGATTGAGCTTTTCTATACAACTACTATGTGCATATTTCCAAATTTAACACATTTACTATACTGTATACAATTTTAGTTGTCTCTTCATATGTTTCCATGTGGTTTCTACTGTAGGTCTTTGAAAGCTATGTTCATATAAATATTTAGAATAGCATACTTTTGTTTGATTTACAGTTTTTTCCCAGTGTCTTCTAGTTTGGAAAAGCCAGCTTGTTATGTCAAGCTGCTGTTATCTCTATTACAGAGCATGTAAAGAAATTAACTATTAAAAACACATAAGCTCAAACAATAAATTGGTATACGTGTAAGAAACATCAGCAGGACAGACACTATACAAATGCTGAGTAGGAAGCACATTACATTTTCTGTAGGAAGAAGGAAAGATAAGAAAATTCCAAGTAACAATGTTATTATGCCTGAAAAATATGGCTCTGAGCAGATTCTTGATTAAATTGCCACTAACTTCAATGCATGTTTGTTTTCCATTTTGCTTCTACTTATGTTTTGCATTTGTTGCCCATAGCCATCATAGCCAGATGCATGGTTCTTTCTTTGGACGATACCCATAAGGACTTAAATGAAGGCAGCTAGAAAATTCCTTATGAAGGCATTCAAAGATATTTATGTTGCCTGGTATTAGGGACTATGGTGAGAATTGAGACTGTGGTTGTGAATACAGTCTGAACTAATAATCATTACTAGCACAGGAGATTTTGATAGTTACTACAGAGGAGCTTTTGTATGATGGTAGTCTAAATTCTGGTGAGGCCTACTTTTCTTTCAGAGACTCACCATGCTAGGCAGGGTCTGAAAAAGTGAGTTTCCTCTTATTTCAACACCAAGGAGGCTGTGGAATACTTTAGCTTCATTTAGTATAAGAAAATTTTTCATATACATATAAACCTTTTTACCTTCCAATTATGATCCAGAAATACCTAAACTGTGTTAATTGTGCATACTATTTGGTAATCAGATGAAGAAAGGATTATGTCGCATCCAGGAATTCATGAGTGCTCGAGCAGAAGAATATTGAATGAGACTCTAAACATTTGCAATTTCAAATAACAGACTATATATTTGGGAAGAATCATGTTATCATATTTTGTTTATTATTTACTGCCATGGAATCTGCATACACTGGCTTCAGAAATAACTTTAGCTAACTGTGTTACAAATGTGAAAAGGAACCTCTCCAACACAGGCTGATCTGTTTGAAAGTTGGCACAATGTTAAAGTCATCACAAATAATATGGATGTCTTTGTGGTTAAACAATTCTTTCAGAAAATATGTGTAGTTTTTTGTTGTTGTTGTCGTCATCATTTTTTGTTTTGTTTTTGTTTTTCCTGGTTATAGTGAAAATTGAGCCATATAATAGCTCTGATGTAAGCACTAATAATTTTACTTGTAATGCAGGTAGTATTATTCATCATACTAATACTGACCTCTATTTCTTTGAGAACAAGTTCTAGCTCTTAGTAACGCAATTTTAGTTTAAGTTTAGTGTAGTTGTCTCCTGTGATTAAGTGCTATTGTTCATCTCTCAGATTTGGAGAAATTAATAGTCATTTAAATCTTGATTTTCCTATTCATCACACAGAATTATAGAACCATATAATGGCTCGGGTTGGAAGGGACCTTAAAGATCATCTAGTTCCAATCACCCTGCCGTAGGCAGGGATGCCGCCCACTAGATCAGGTTGCTCAGGGCCTCATCTAACATGGTCTTGAACACCTTCAGGGACGGGGCATCCACAGACTCTCTGGGCAACCTGTTCCAGTGCCTCACCACCCTCTGAGTGAAGAATTTCCTCCTAATCTCTAATCTAAATCTCTCCTCTTTTAGTTTAAAACCTTTCCCCCTTGTGCTGTCATTATCTGACTGAGCAAGAGTCGCTCACAATCTTTTTTGTAAGTCCGCTTTAAGTACGGAAGGGCCACAGTGAGGTCACCCTGGAGCCTTCTCTTCTGTAGGCTGAACAGCTCCTAGCTCTCTCAGCCTTTCTTCATAGGAGAGGTGCTCCAGCCCTCTGTGCATCTTCCTGGCCCTCCTCTGGACCTGCCTTAACAGATCCACAACTTTCTTGTTCTGGGGGCTTCAGACCTGGATGCAGCACTCCAAGCGCTCACAAGGGCAGAGTAGAGGGGGACAATCACCTCCCTTGACCTCAACAGGTCATGCCTCTGTTGACGCAGCCCAGGATGCAGTTGGCCTCACCTATTAGGAGGTTATATAGCAGTAAGACATGAACACACACAGAGCAGAGTAGCTCTGCTGAATATTCTGAACAACTGGAAGATCAACTGGAAGATATATTGTGAACAGGAAACAAGAGTTTAAAGATAGGAAGCATGGATCTTTTTATAGAGAACAAGCATACTTTTTTTTTCTTTTTTTTTTTTTTAACAAGGAAAATACTTAGCAAACAAACAAAAAAATTAAATTCTTTCAGTGTAGTCCTCCATGCTTCTAGTAAGCACTTTTCTGTACTTGCTTATATTAATCTGATTGCGGATGTTCAGAATTACACTAATTATTCCTGTCCCTATGATCTTATTTGTCTAGAAAACTTTCACTAATAGAGACAACATAATGCTTTTCTAGCAGACACATGACATCATGAGTCTAAGAACAGACATTTATATTTCTCTCCTTTGTTGTTCCATTTTCAGAATCATCCTCTTCTTCCTGTCAGATGCTTTAATCTAGAGATTTGTCCGTCTATAATATGTCTTAATGTTTAGACATCAGTAAAATTAATTAAAATTCTTTGTGTGTTTGTGTGTAACTCACTAAGAACAGTACCAGATAAAGTTGGTATCCACATCAAACTATTAAGAATTCCATTAATGCTTCACATTTTCCTTTTAGTTCAACCAAGTGCTTCGTGTCTTTTGCCATTTCCTTAACAAATCATTAACATTGTACTGGTATCATTATTTTTATCATTGTTATCTACTAAAATATTGCAGAGTTAGGGAATTCAAGGTGAATTACTTTCATTGCATTTCGTATGTGGAAAAAATGACAGCTGTGTAGGATATATGAAAAAGCACATTCTCTTTGTTCACCATTGTTACACTTCTCCAGTTACCTCTGAATTTTAATAGTTTACCAACTAAAGGTACTACTGAGGTAAAATTAACAGCTATTTGGACCATCTTTCTTCTTTCACAAATAGTTCCTCCATATAACAGTAGGCTCAACATGAGTCAGCAGTAGACACTGGCAGCCAAGTGGGCAAACCACATTTTGGTATGCATTAAATACAACGTATCCAGCCAATCAAAAGAGGTGATTATCCCACTGTGTTTAGCATTGGTGCAGTCTATTCATGAGTATTGTGTGCATTTCTAGGCTCCACAATATAAAAAGGATAGTTAAGGTACTTTAATGCATCCAGAGGGGGAAAACAAAGCTGGTAAAAGGGTTGGAAGGGATGTCCTATGGGGAGAGCCTGATGACGACTGGTTTGTCTAGTCTGGAGAAGAGAAGGCCAAGAGGCAACCTCATTGTTCAGCTTCTTGGGGAGGGGAAGTGGAGAGAGAAGTGCCTGTGTCTTCTCCTTGGTAACTGATGATAGGATATTGGGGAATGGCACAAAGCTGCACCAGGGGAGGTTGAAACTGGACATCAGGAAAAAAAATCTAATGTGAGGGTGGTCAAACACTGGGACAGAATTTCTAGAGTGATGGTTGATGTCCCATGCCTGTCAGTGCTCAAGAGACATTTGAACAATGCCTTCATCAATATGGTTTAACTTTTGGTTAGCCCTGAAGTGGTCAGGCAGTTGGACTTGATGATCTTTGCAGGGTCCTTCCAACTGAACTATTCTATTCTTTTCTTTTCTATTCTTAACAATCAGAAATATGACAGCAGCTGTATGGAGTCAAATCAGAGCTACATCTAGCTCAGTATGCTATCTCCAAGAAGAATGTGTAAAGAATAGTACAGAAATCATGATTTTTTATTTAATTTTTTTAATCAAGAGTGTCTGAACTCAAAACCATGGGGATATCAAAACTATCTCAGGGGTACTTTAAGCCAGATTTTGGTTTCAACATACAAAGTAAAATATTGGATTTCACCTCCATGTTTGAGGAGGTGAAATGGGGACTTGTTCAGTCCCCATTTGAACGAAAATATGTTGTGGCTACTCTACTAAACTGATAAATGTATAAATATATATATTTCTTAAATTTAAGTTAATGTAAAAATTGCATTAGAGTTTTAATTGGGGATTTGGGGAACATCTTGCCTTTGTCAAAATGCTTGGAGATTATTTTTAATTGGTGGTAGAATATTCCCCTTCTACAACCTCATGTTAAATAACCATCTGCCCTTCCCACCCCCACCCCCCACCTCACCCCCCCAGTTTCCATATAATTATATGGAAAACAAAAACAAAAAATTATTCAGTTTTAGAACCATATCTATATTACCTACCTGAGATTACCTATAATTTTCTACTTCTTTTTCATCACCTAGATGACTTGTTTCTTTCTTCTTTGTACTCTTTTTATTTATTATAACTATTTTCTTTTCTTTTGATAATTTGTTATAGATTACTTTCCAGTTCTTATTCTGCTGCTCAGGTAGTTTCAAGAAGATTCCAATATAGTTTCTGTTTGATCAGGAACTATTATTTGTAATTATCTGTGAAAGGAAATGCAATCCTGGCTCAGAGACAGCCAATTTGAGCTGGCTTTGTGCTGCAGGTCTTGGATTCCCTGAGATCCCAGGGTGCAGAGGAACTGGAGTGCCTAGGAGTCAAAGCTGACCCTGAAACCTTGGCACTTGGATGCTATGGCTCCCATGAGCTTCAAAACTCCTAGCTTCATGTCTGTCCAGGCTGAATTTGAGCCAAGAGCTTGCTAACCTTGGAGGACCTGGGAGTCTGGACCTTTGCAGCTGGTAGTCCCAGGACTTTCTGGGTCACAGGTCCTTGTGAATCCATTCAGTTGCTCTTCGCAGAACAAGGAGCCTGTAAAGTATGTCTTTGTGTTGAGCTACACAGAAGCCTGAAAGTGGAAGTGACAAATGCTACCTGGAAATAAAGTTTCCATTTGCACCTTGCATTTGAGCCCAATTCATGAAACATGCTTATAACAATTCTTATAACAATAATTTGGAATTAAGGAGAAACAGTTTTGGAGTATTAAGTGTGTTAACTTGGGAGGCCTCTGCAAGTTTCTGCAGGTTATGCTCTTGGAAACACTGATATGTGGAAGAAGAGCATTTGAGGTATCTTGTGATGGCTCCAGAAGTTTGATTTCAGCTCTTGTTCCAGATTTGCACTAGAAATCAAGACACATCCTTGATTTTTTATGACCCCAAGGTTATTTTCACATAAGGGTGTATGCAGATGCATGTATAGTATGTATGTGTTTATGTTGGAATTCTGCAGCAATCGTAATTCTACTTCCCCTAAAATCAGCTGGAGCTTGGCAACTGATTTCAGCTAAAACAAGTTAGATGTTCATTCAGAAATAAACAGACATTTTTGGCAAGTTGAACATGTGTCTTTTCATAATGGTTATGAGGCTTGCTGCTTTTTAAAACTGGAATGTGGTTTGTGTAATTTACAGACATAAACTAAAATGAAAAAGAATTCCAGAACAAAAGTGACAAGGTTGCTAGGGATCCAGTAATGTGGATACTTACTGGTTTTGGTTATTGTTATTACCAGTATTTTTCTGTCTAAAGAAATAAAATACATCTCTAGTCTCTGGATACAGATGCAGAAAGTTATCCTTCCTCTTTACTTTGGATTACCAGAATTTTATGTGTGAGAAATTCACTTCTAGTGACAAGATCATAGTTCAAGTTCAATTTTCAAGTTCAATGAAATAGCTTCCAAACATTCCAGTGCTTACCATACCTTAATATTTCAAAGAAT